>NC_031998.1:26980935-26992007 GCF_001879085.1 Nicotiana attenuata | reverse complement strand
TAAACAATAGAAATAAACAAAGTAAAGGGAGGGGGGGGGGGGGTCCTAGGTTTATAAATAATATGGATCACCCCACACAACACCCAGTAACCACTTATACACGTGGTGTTATCGCGTGGTCATCATATCCATATCTACCCTTTCCCACCCCGTTAAGGTATTAAACGCGGAATGGTCTCGTTTCACTTATTGCATGCTATTACCCGCCCCAATCCTATCAGTCCCGGAGGCATTTGGGACTACTAATCCTAAAGGGAAGGGGTGTGAGGTTTTATAGTTTTAAAAGGACAAAATTCTAAGGCGACAATCAAAACACATATGTAGCAGATATGGAGAGAAGCACATAACATATAGAAAGGCTCAAACAAACCTCCTTAAAACCAAAGTGAAGCATGTAGTTTAGCATTTCTTACACATACTGATTAGGGTCTGATTAAACTTAAGAATTAAAGTAGGTTGATTTATCATATATTTTCAGATAAGAAGTCCGAGTTAGGCCCGCCCGCTGGTTGCAATTAATAAAGACTGCTGCAGTTTATAACTTTTACCCTAAGGCTTGCCTAAGTGATAGACGAAAACCTATAGGCATGATGTCTATAGATTTCAGAAATAAGAGAATGAACTGATTACATGCTAATTTAAAGGGAAGTTGCTCGTTAAAAATGAAGTTTAGAAAACACGAGTTCTGCTGTTGGTAACGCATTATTACTGCTAATTTAGACTCATAAGCGAGTGAGGCTATTCAGATTTGAATTAGAACCCACAATAGGCATGCTTTCTATGTGTTTGCCAACTTAGAACATTGTTATAGACATAGAAGAGTGCAGAAATCCTATAACATGATATCTAGGTGTTGCATTGTTTTACTTAAGGCCTATAAACACGTTTGCCTAGTGAAAAGCGGGTATGCAAGAATCAGAAAAGACCTATAGGCATACTCTCTACGGCGTGTGCAGAAGCTATAGACATAATATCTACATGAAAGTGCAGAATCCCTATAGTCATGGCATCTAGATGAGCATGCAGAGTTCCTTATAGACATGATAGCTAAATGAGAATGCAGAGTTTCTCATAGGCATGATAACTAAATGAAAACGCATGTGTCTTATAGGCATGGTAACTATATGAGAGTGCAGAAATCTTATAGGCATGGTAACTATATGAAAGTGCAGAAATCTTATAGGCATGGTAACTATATGAATGTGCAGAATCTTATAGGCATGGTAACCATATGAAAAAACACTGAAATTAGAGATTCCTATAGGCATGTTATCTACCCATTTCATGCATAGTTACCCCTCCCTTTTCACTAAACACCCCCGAAGTTTATTACAAAGTTATTACAGCCAAGAATGGAATAAGAAAAGCAAAATTACATCAGAAATTAAAAGTACAACCAAGGGGAGCCTAATTCAGGATCCTTGTCTGAAACATGAGATNGGGTGTAGTCAGAGTTCCATAAGAGCCTCATGCGGACTCCGGGCAGTGCTCACACCCAAATACATTGCAGGATCGAGTCATAGTGCAGTGTGGAAAGGCCAGCCCTCTAGTGTCCAAGTTCAGAGGGAGCTCAAGGTCCCAAGGCAAGGCTCACAGGAGGGGGGGCAGAACTTAGAAGCTAGGAATGAGTGTAAGTGCATAGAAGGAATTTTGAAAAGGGGAAAAGGGGTGCGGAAAAGACAGGCTAGTGGCCATACCCAGCAATAGAAAATGCTGGCACACCCCACCTGCCTGTTAGAACACATTGTTTTGGGAGTTAGGATCCCCTAAGGGATCAAGTCCATACATGAACAATAACTGGAATATTGCCATGTTCTGAACTACAACTCAAAACACATAGAGGGAGACAAGGGTGTAGGGATTCACAACAGAAACAGATGAAAGGAAATTAGCATGCTAGTTAACATTTAACTCCACAAGACAGTACATTAGACATGGATGTAAAGGCTGTAAATAAACATGTTGGGGTGATGCTGAAACCAAAACTAGAACATACCAGTCTCAAGGAAACAAGCAAAGGAAAGCTGTAGTCTTAGAAGAGAACAATGAGATTATAAGTGTCTAAAGTGTGCAATGTGTGTTGATCGTGTCTTGTGTTAAAGAGGGTTATGTATTTATAGTGTAGAAAGCAAGCAGAAATAGGTAAGAAAATAGTTTGAAAATCAATTACACAAGGTTTCCCTTTAATTAAGGGATTCTGATTCAAACGGGTAAAAATAATTAAGGAAAGAGATTAATAAAACACTTTTTCAAAACAGTACAAGAGGGGTAAATACATAGAGGTTTAATTAAGGACAAGGTCTTGACAGTACAAAGTTTGCGCAAATAAGGCAGGGGAATCAATTAACAGCTAGTAAATCGAAATTGAAGATTTTGTATGAATGAACCAGGTCAGAAAGATGGGAAAGATTTTAACTTAAGGAAAATCGGTAACAATCAATTAGACTCATTAAAAGGAATTCTGAATCAATGACAAGTTAGAAAACCCTTTTGAAGAAAGATTCGTCATATATAAAAGCATACAGACACGTTAAACATGAAGAAATTTGTCATGCTATTCCATAGAAGAGTCTAGTGTAGGGGAATCATAATTGTGTGCAAACAAAAGAAATTCACAGTTAGTTCATAGACTCAGAGGTTAGTCTGAAAGAGTCAAGGGTTCTCAAACAGAACCCTAATCCAATCATATGACCAAACTCGGAGGAACCCCAAATTCTAGGGTTTCTACCTCGAGTCAAATACAAAGATGAGGAGGCAGCAGGCTTAGAGATTTAGTAGGCGAAGCATATAGTGGAAGGAAAATAGCAGAACATAGTGGGAAAGCATGTGAAAACATAGCATAGAAACACAGTAGAAGAAAGAACGGACTATAGAAAACACAGTAGAAGAACATGCGTGATAAATGAAAAACATAAGAACACAGTAGAAGAGCATGCGTGGTAGAAAAGAAAACATGAACATAGCGGAGACAAATACACACAAAGAAAAAGGGAAAGAAAAGTCAGAGAAACATTTGAACATTTTCAGGAAACCCTAAATCAGAAAGAAGTAATTTTTGAAAGTAATTTTTGAGAGAAAAGTTGAGGAAATCGTTCAAAAACTCAAGTAGAGAACAGATATATAACAGATTTAAGAAAAAATCAGAGAAAACCTCGACTAGTTAGGGTTTCAAAAGAACCCTAGAATGAGAAAGTCTTGGAAAAGGTCCGATCTTTGTCGGAAAGTCAGAACCAGGCTCAAAACACCATTGTACGCCGGAGCAAGGCCGGAGATGGCCATAGAACCTTGAATTTGCAAAGATCTGAACGAAAAACCTTCGAGGTCAGACCTCGAACCTTTGAGTACCAAGTGCTTAAGAGCAGAGGGAGATGAGTTTAAACCATCCATGGCCTGAGAGACCATGGATTCCGGTGAGCTTGAGGTAGAAGACAGTAGAAGACAATTAGGTTTTCGAGAACATTTGAGAGAGTTTGAGAGATGAAGGGGTTTCAAGCTGGCATCTATGGAGGGAAATGAATTAGGGTTGGGGTTTGGGTGAATTAAAATGGTAAGGGGAATCGTGGCCGTTGATCAAAATGATCAACGGCCTGGATCAAAAGAAAAACTGGGCGGGTTTTATTAACGGGTTAGGGGTCGGGTTATATATTAGGATTTGGCTGGTCCGTTTGAAATTGGAATTGGGTTATTGGGGTGGTTGATTTTAGCTGTAATTGAAATACAAATAAGGCTATCAGTTAAATAGTCATTTTTCCCTTTTAAATTTATAAAAAATAGTAAAATGATTTTTGAAACAAATTGAAGGCACTAATTTAATTAAATATATATAATCATTAAACTAAAAATACTGGAATAAATTTTATAATTATAAACGCTATTTAAATCTTAAAAAATGCTAGAATTGCAATTTAGTGCAAATTTAGCTTAAAAACACCAAATCACCTTATAAAAATGTGTAAAAATTACCTTAGCTATATATTGGCATAAATATAAGAATAAAATAGATTAATCACCAAAATGATAATTTGAAGAACACTTATTGGCTTTTGTATTGCTAAAATAGGGCAAAAAAATCAGTTTAAAAATCTTTTTTTTTGAAAATTAGAAAAAATAATAAAATACTTGGACATGCTTATATATGCGTATATATACTATTTTGAAGGTATTTTCATATAAAAAATATACAGGAAAAAATTGGCTATCAACAACTGCCCCTCTTTACCCGGGAAGGATGAAAGAGTTGTCGGGTAAAGACATGCTGGCCAATTTTGACCGAGTGAAGTGGTTTGAAGAGATTGACCGTGCTCTGGTTCCTGAGCTGCCTACATATCCCTGGTCTTACAGGAATCAGGCCATATGTAGTTCAGGATCCGTCGGCGGAGTATGCCGATGGAGATTTTTTCAAGAACGGTATTTAGGATGGTTAAAGTCTAATAGGGCTGCGGGAACCGGAGCGAGACCGCTCCTGCTGAGATGGCCGTTACTTGCCGGTTTACCTGCAAATAAGCAATACAAGCGTATATCGTGCATTAATTTAAACATGATGCAAGTTCCCGTTGGACCATGAATGCTGTCTTTGGACGGTTAGGATGACGTCCTTAGACCATGATGTCCTGGGCCATGAAACGTATAATAAAGGATTCGCAGGCCATGAAATGATGCTCTCGGGCTATGAGAATGGTGCCTCCGAACTATGTTGCCTTTGAATAATGATATGCAAGAGATTAAAAGGGGTCCTCAGGCCATGGCATGGTGTTCTCGAGCTATGAAAATGGTGCCTCCGAACGATGACGCCTTTGGACAGATTGGCGATCTTTCAGCCCATGAAATGCAATAAGTGGCGATCTTTCAGCCGGTGCAAGATGTAAATGAAGTAGCGATATTTCAACCATCCAAGATGTAAGTAAAGTGGCGATATTTCAGCCATGCAAGATGTAAATAAAGTGGAAATATTTCAGCCATGCAAGATGTAAGTAAAGTGGCAATATTTCAGCCATGCAAGATGTAAATAAAATGGCGATATTTCAGCCATGCAAGATGCAAATAAAGTGGCGATATTTCAGCCATGCAAATGGAGACAGTGCTTAGTCCCGGAAGGCAGAATGGTAGCCTTATGCAATGCAAGAATGTAGATGGAGGTAGAGCTTAACCTCGGAAGGCAGAATCGTAGCCTTATGCAATGCAAGAATGCAGATGGAGGTAGAGCTTAACCTCGGAAGGCAGAATGGCAGCCTTATGCACTGCAGAAAATGCAGATGGAGACAATGCTTAGTCTCGGAAGGTAGAATGGTAGCCTTACGCAATGCATAAATAAAAGGTGAATAGTGATAAAATTTCTTAGCTGATAGCCGATAGCTGATAGACGATTGCGATATCGTGGCTGCTGGGGTACTGTATGCGGCTAGCAACTATGAATAGGTCTGACAGTTCTGAGAGTTATATTCCTGAACAGTATAAGTGTATAATATATGTTTTTTGCGACTTGGGTGCCTACATCCAAAGAAAAATCGTGAGTTTTGTAAAGGGGAAAGGTTAGTTCGTGTTTCCGCTGACTTTGCTTGATCTGCTCGGCTCTGATCTGATGACACGGTATGTATCATGGGGGTAGCGTTGCTGAACAAAGCGATTTTGATAAATATGCATGAGTTTGTTAAAGATATGACATAAGTATATATTTAAGAAATGTTTTTTTAGATGAACCGACGACTGTGACGTGGTTCAGGACATTGCAACCTCTCTCGTTACGAAATTTTGAGGGTCCTCCTCAAAATTCTACCCCAGTTTAATAGGTTGATACTTCTGATGGCTGCTTGCGATGATCGGCTGAAGTTACTTCGGAATTTTGAGGGTCATCCTCAAAATTCTGCCCCAGTTTCCAGTTGCCGGGGAAATGAAAATTCTATTGAATTGTGACCGAACCCATAAGGCTGCCTACGTATCCCCTCTTAAACGGGAATCAGGTCAGACGTAGTTCAAAATACATCATATAGGGAAACATAAGATTACACATAGTAGCGCTTGACTGCATCTGAGTTGATTGGTTTTGGCCAAACTTCTCCATCCATTTCTGCAAGTATAAGGGCTCCTCCTGTCAGAACCCGATGAACCATGTATGGACCCTGCCAATTGGGAGAGAACTTCCCTTTGGCTTCGTCTTGATGCGGAAAAATTTTCTTTAACACCAGCTGTCCCGGTGTGAACCGTCTTGGCTTGATTCTCTTTAAAAGCTTTGGATATTCTGTTCTGATAAAGCTGACAGTGGAAAACTGCATTCATTCTCTTCCCATCCATAAGAGCCAGCTGCTCATAGCGGTTTCTCACCCATTCTGCATCGTCGAGCTCAGCTTCTTGTATGATCCTTAAAGAGGGGATTTCTACTTCGGCGGGAATGAATGCCTCTGTACCATAAACCAGCATATAGGGAGGTGCCCCAGTTGATGTGCGGACAGTTGTGCGATACCCCAATAGAGCAAATGATAGCTATTCATGCAATTGCTTATGCTTCTCTATCATTTTCCTCAATATCTTTTTGATGTTTTTGTTGGCGGCTTCTACGGTTCCGTTCATCTGCGGTCTGTAGGCTGTGGAATTCTTGTATCTGATCTTGAAGGTCTTACACATAGCTTTCATCAAGTTACTATTGAGGTTGGAGCCATTGTCAGTAATGATTGACTCTGGGATACCGAATCGACAAACAATGTGGTCGCGGACGAAGTCCGTCACGACTTTCTTAGTCACTGCTCTGTAAGATGCTGCTTCGACCCATTTGGGGAAATAATCGATTGCCACTAGGATAAACCTATGCTCGTTGGAAGCGGCAGGTTCGATTGGTCCAATGACATCCATTTCCCAAGCGGCGAATGGCCATGGTGAGCTTGTTGCATTAAGCTCATTTGGAGGTACCTTTATAATATCTGCATGTACTTGACAACGGTGACATTTCCGAACATACTGGATGCAGTCCGTTTCCATAGTCATTCAAAATTAACCAGCTCGGAGTATCTTCTTTGCTAAGACAAAACCATTCATATGCGGACCGCAGGTCCCAACATGAATTTCCTCTAGTAGCTTGGATGCTTCCTTTGCATCGACGCACCTTAGTAATCCCAAATCGGGAGTCCTCCTATATAGGATTCCCCCACTGTGAAAGAAGTTGTTGGACAATCTCCGAAGTGTGCGTTTCTGAGTAGGATTTCCAAGCTCTGGGTACTCTCCTTTTGCTAAATATTCCTTCATATCATGAAACCAAGGCTTTCCATCTGCTTCTTCTTCAACATGGGCACAGTAAGCTGGCTAATTATGGATTTTCACAGGAATAGGATCAATGAAGTTCGTATCTGGATGCTGTATCATGGACGACAGGGTAGCTAATGCATCGGCAAACTCATTCTGGACTCTAGGAACATGCTGGAACTCTGTCTTTGTGAACCTCTTTCTCAACTCCTGTACATGGTGCAAATAAGGGAGTATCTTGGAATTCTTGGTCGCCCATTCTCCTCGTACCTGGTGTATGAGTAGGTCTGAGTCCCCAATTACTAACAACTCTTGAATGTTCATGTCAATGGCCATCTTATGCCCTAATATGCAGGTTTCGTACTCGGCCATGTTGTTAGTGCACGGGAATCTGAGTTTGGCAGACACCGGATAATGCTGACCGGTTTCTAATACTAGGACTGCTCCTATGCCAGCTCCTTTGAAATTTGCTGCTCCGTCGAAAAACATTCTCCACCCGTCATAGGGTTCTGCAATATCTTCTCCTATGAATGATACCTCTTCGTCGGGAAAATACGTCTTCTGGGGTTCGTATCCTCCATCCACGGGGTTTTCGGCCATGTGATCTGCTAGTGCCTGTCCCTTGATTGCCTTTTGAGTTACGTAGATAATGTCGAATTCACTTAACAGGATCTGCCACTTAGCTAGCTTGCCAGTGGGCATGCGTTTCTGAAAGATGTACATCAAAGGATCCATCCTTGATATGAGATACGTGGTATAGGCACAGAAGTAGTGCCTCAACTTCTGGGCTACCCAAGTTAAAGCACATCAGGTGCATTCTAATAGAGAATACCGGGCCTCGTACGGGGTGAACTTTTTGCTGAGGTAGTAAATGGCCTGTTCTTTCTTTCCCGTCTCATCATGCTGCCCCAGGACGCAACCGAAGGCACCATCTAACACTTCGATGTAGAGTAACAAAGGTCTACCTGGTTCGGGCGGGACCAAAACTGGCGGCGTTGACAAGTACTCCTTGATTCTGTCGAAGGCCTTTTGGCAATCATTAGTCCATTTGGTAGCGACGTCCTTCTTCAACATCTTGAAGATTGGCTCACAGATAACGGTAGATTGGGCTATGAACCGACTGATGTAGTTAAGTCTCCCCAAGAAACTCATTACTTCTTTCTTGTTCTTTGGCGGTGGCAATTCTTGAATGGCTTTGATCTTCGATGGATCCAGTTCTATTCCCCGACGACTCACAATGAACCCAAGTAATTTTCCAACTGGAACCCCAAATGCACACTTTGCGGGATTCAGTTTCAGGTTGTCCCTTCGTAATCGGTTGAAAAACTCCCTCAGATCTTCTATGTGACCAGTGGCTCTCTTGGATTTGATGATGACATCATCCACGTATACTTCGATTTCCTTGTGTATCATATCATGAAAAATGGTAGTCATGGCCCTCATGTAGGTGGCCCCTGCATTCTTTAACCCAAACGACATCATCTTGTAGCAGTACATTCCCCACGGCGTAATGAAAGCCGTTTTCTCAGCATCTTCTTCATCCATCCAGATCTGATGATAACCAGCGAAACAATCTACAAATGATTGCAACTCATGCTTGGCGCAATTGTCAATCAGGATGTGTATGTTTGGCAAGGGGAAGTCGTCTTTCGGACTGGCCCGGTTGATATCCCGGTAGTCGACATAGACTCTAACCTTCCCGTCCTTCTTCGGTACTGACACAATGTTGGCTAACCATGTTGGATACTCCACTACCCTGAGAACCTTAGCTTTGACCTGCTTAGTGACCTCTTCCTTGATTTTCAAACTCATGTCTGGCTTGAACTTCCTGAGCTTCTGCTTTACCGGCGGACATGTTGGATCAGTTGGCAGTTTATGGGCCACGATAGATTTACTTAGACCAGTCATGTCGTCGTACGACCAGACAAATACGTCATCATACTCTTTTAGAAACTCTGTGTATTCTTCCTTTTCTGATGGTGACAAATGAACACTGATTCATGTTTCTTTGATGTTTTCTGCATCTCCCAGGTTAACAATCTCAGTCTCGTCCAGGTTGGACTTAGGTCTATTCTCGAAATTCTCAACTTCTTTGACAATATCTTCCGGTATGTCATCTTCTTCCGAATCTATGTCCGTTTGTTGCGTTGTCTCATTGCATGTCACAGTCATTGGTTCATCAAGATAAGTAATAGTAATGCTGTATAAGTAAGGTAATGAGAGAGAATAATAAGAGTAAGATTTAATAAAATTGAAATGCTTTAATAAATTCCATAAGTGTTTTGAACATTGGAGCCCTTTTTGCAGAAAATAAAATGCGAAAAAAAGTAAACTAGTAAAATAAAATAGTGCATGGTGCTCGTTCAGCCTTGCTACCTCGAGGCACGCCGGGCTCTGGTAGTTCTGATGGTCCAATTATCGAGGCGTGCTCCTCTGCTTACAGCCTGTATGGAAGGGCCTTCCTCCCCTTCCTCCTCGAAAATGACACAGCAATCCATATCCTCGTCTTCTAGGAACAAATTCCTCAATGCTGCTAGGGCTTTTTCTTCTTCTGACCCGTAGATGACCTCGGCCGGTTGGAAAGTCTGCTCCAAATGGGGTATTGGCTGCTCCAGCGGATAGTAAGGACCGCGCCATGGTGGCGACCATTCGTTGAATTCTTTCCAGGTATACTCATACCCCAATCCAAAGGTGGTGCCGTGTTTTTTGAGTTTGATGGGCTTAGCGATTCCTTGAAGATTCTTGCCAAGTCCCTTGCCAGGTTCATACCCGCTCTTTCAATATGCTTTCAATTTTTTTATCCCACCACTTATCCTTATCGACGACGTTGACTCGTTCGATGTGGTGGTAAGTTTCTCCACCTATCTTTCTTCTTCCTCCGATTGCTGGGATAGTCTGGCGACTGTATATGGGATTGCTACCGTCGCCGTGAATGATCACCTCCTGGTGATTCCATTCAAACTTCACTGCCTGATGTAATGTTGATGCCACGGCCCCAGCGGCATGAATCCACGGCCGTCCCAATAGCAGGTTGTAGGACGTTGGCACGTCTATTACTTGAAAATCAACATCAAACCAAGTAGGCCCCATTTGCAAACATAAGCTAATCTCCCCAATAGTAGACCTTTGAGAACCGTCAAAAGCTTTAGCGTTGATGGCCCCGTCCTTGATTTCATGCAACCCTTTTCCCAATGTCCTGAGTGTTACCAATGGACAAATGAGGCTGGACCCCCCATCGACGAAGATTCTAGTGATAAAATAATCTTCGCATTGCACGGTGATGTGCAATGCCTTGTTGTGACTCGACCCTTCTGGTGGCAGCTCATCTTCGTGAAAAGTGATCTTGTGACTTTCCAATACCTGACCTACCATGTTAGCCATCTCTCCAACGATAATGTTTCTTGGTACATATGCTTCACTCAGCACTCTTAATAAGGCATTCTTGTGTGCATCGAAACTCTGTAGCAAAGCAAGGATAAAATCTGCACTGGCGTTCTGTTCAGTTGATCAATGACTGAGTATTCCTTTCCTTGTATCTTTCTCCAGAGGTCATCGGGCCCCAGTTTCAGTGATGGTTTGTCGACCAGAGGTCTGCTTACTCGACTCAGCCAAGTGTTCCGGGGTATAAACCCTGCCGGTTCTTGTCATACCTTGTGCCGCAACTGCTTCCCCGAACTTGGCTTTTCCTCTCCTTCTTGCCTCGGCTGTGTAGTCCCATGGTATGGCTTTTGTGTGGGATGGTGTTACGGCTGTCATTGCTACCGGAATGGGCACCTTTGCTTTGAAAGGTAATATGGCAACTTCAAATGGTACAGGCGCCTTTGGGGACCCAAACTCGACCT
>NC_031998.1:26893721-26980835 GCF_001879085.1 Nicotiana attenuata | reverse complement strand
ATTTTCCTACTAAATACCAATAGTTAAAAGCTATTCGTTTAGCTAAAGGATGTTGTCGTAACATATATTTTATCCTAACGGGATATAGTTTATCTTATTTCTAATTGTTCTGAGGTAATCCTTTTCTTGTTCTATTTCTATATTAATCCTCTCAATTTCAGATAAAATATAATTTTTAAAACTTTGGGTATTTAAAATAACTAGTTCTGGTTTTCCAAAAAGAGTCAGTTGTATTTCTAAAGCGTTTCTATAGTCTAAATTTGTACTGATAGTATCTAGAATAAGGTATATTATATGGTAATGGAAACTTATATATTTTGCGAAAATATGTTGTTTCATAAATTTTTGGTCCAAAGATCTTCTGGGCTCTGATACCAAAAATAAATCAAAATAATAAATAGCTATAATAATAATCTAGAATAAACTAACAAAGTAAAAATTGATAATGTCTGATCCTTCAAGTTATAATCTTCTTCTTATATAATATGATCTTAAATAGTAAAACTGATGATATGATAGTATTCAAAGTATAAGATATAGTTGTGGTTTCGTTACCGGGAAACGAACCCGGGTCTCCTGGGTGAAAGCCAGATATAGGTCTACAGAATAAGAGAGAGAGAGTACCGAGTAGGATTTTACAACATAAGAGTTTAACGTTTTTTACAGCACTAAATTTACCGTACCAGTAAAATTATTTTACTGAACCAGTAAATATTTCAAAAACAATATTACTGTTAATGCCTATTAATCGTAATAACTATACTCATCCAGAAGGATTTGCTAGAAGCCTTACCTCAAGTCTAGAAGAATTTAAATTAGACATACTATCTCTATAATAGACTTAGCTATACATTTTATATATTTACAACAAAATAATAGAATTTGTTCAGATTATATAGAAAACAACTATATCTTATACTTCGAATACTATCATATCATAAGTTTTTTAACTATCAGTTTTACTATTTAAGATCATATTATATAAGAAGAAGATTATAACTTGAAGGATCAGACATTATCAATTTTTACTTTAGTTTATTCTAGATTATTATTATAGCTATTTCTTATTTTGATATATATATATATATATATATATATATATATTAATACATTAGTATACAAAGAAAACTGTTATATAAACGTTATATTCAGTGAATTATTCTCTTCTTCTATTCCTCATCGATTTTAGAGGCTCTAGTGATGGAATCAATAATATTAATGAGTTTCACCTTATTCGTTGTCATGAAATTTGCAGTTTACTATAAGAAGGGCAGAATAAAAAATTTGGGTAAGATTTGACCGGATGAGAGAAAGAAGGAAAAGAGTGAGATTTTTGGTTCGTAATGTTGGAGAGATTAGTGGAGAAATAATTACTATAATTTTAGAAATTTGGTAAAATATGGAAGACTTTTAATTTCTAATACATCATCCCTTGAATCATGGATCAGTTTTCAAAAATATAGACTGATGGTAACGTATCAATTTTGAGACATGCTATATATGTAAATAAATAAGCTATATATGAAATAAAACAAAATTAATATTGTTTATATAAATATTTGCTTACTAGTGGCCCTACAACGTAAAAATCTCTATATATTAACTGTACAAAGAACTACGTACACAAACTTCTATTGCTTTATGCTTGACCTCGCCAAAAAGGAATAATGTAACATTAGTTTCTATGTTCTTAGTTTTTCCTAGTAAACTAAACCAAATCTGAACGAAAAGAAGAAGTCCATTTTTTTCTCTTCAAACTTAATGTACTTATTTTTACAACGATATCAGAAACATAATTACTGCTCTTTAGCAACCAAATAAACCATCAACACACACTTGCTGAATCATCAAATTAGTTCATAAAAAGAAAACATATTTGGAGTTGATTTAGAGGCAGAATATCAGACACGTGCATCTAATTGTAAGGCATAATTAGGAGTAATAACTTACTAATGGCTTCACCGAAGTACCATGTTGACCGTTGAGCATTGGCCGTGAATTTGTGGGTAAAAATAGGTACAACCTTGTCCAATGTCCATTATTGATGTATAGTTAATGTAAGAGACTAAAAGTTATACACCTTTTACTGGTAGAAGTCTTAACTATAGTTAATATGAATAGGACGAAGTTTGAAATTACCGAAATTTTTGTAATTCTAAGTTGGTCGAAATTGTGTAGTTCAATTCAAACACTGCTATTAAGCGAAGTCTACATATTACAAAGTTATCCAACGCTGATTTATTTTTTGAGCAAATAATCTAGTTTTTAAGGGTATAAAAGTCTGCTAATATTTCAGGGATATTTTTGTCGTTTAACATTTAGTGTCTAATATTCGTGCTTTTATAATAATATAGATAGATAAATATAGATAAATAGATTTACTCGATACTTGTCAGGGGAAAGTTCGGCTCCAAACAAAAGCTACACTCGTTGAAGATATATATATAGTAGGGAAAGGAAAAGACTGGGGGTTTGAAAGCACTATGCAAAATATGCGGCAAACATGAAGTAGCACCAATTTTCTTATCTTGTTTGTCCTTTTGGGAAGAAAAAAAAATGGATGGATGATGTGACGACCCAAAGGCGTTATCACCTGTTTTAATTAATTCTGTGCTTCCGAGGCCTTGAAAACCTCATTTAGAGTCGCCTCAATTTGCATGCGCAGTCCAGGCGCGCAGCCGGAAAGCTTAAATGTGAAATTCTGTGAAAAATGCTAAATTTTGATGTTAAAATGAATAAATTTGACTTTGGTCAATATTTTGGGTAAACGGACCCGGACCCGTGATTCGACGGTCCTGTAGGGTCCGTAGAAAAATATGGGACTTGGGCGTATGCCCGAAATCGAATTCCGAGGTCCCCAGCCCGAGAAATGAATTTTTAGAAGAAATTGTTTTTCTGAAATTGTTAAGGAAAAATTGAAATGATATTTGATTAGAACGTGTAGGTATCGGGCCCGTATTTTGGTTCTGGCGCCCGGTGCAGGTCTTATATATGCTTTAAGTCATTTCTGTGAAATTTGGTTGAAAACGGACGTCGTTTGACGTGTTTCGGACTTAAATTGGAAAATTTGATGTTTTATGAAGTTTGAAAGAATTCTTGGATTTTGAGGTTTAATTCGATGTTTATGATGTTATTTTGGCGATTTGATCGCGCGAATAAGTCTGTAGGATGTTTTTGAGGTTGTGTGTATATTTGATTTAGAGCCCCGAGGGCTCTGGTGAGTTTTGGATAGGCCACGGGTGCATTTTTGAACTTTGAAAATAATCTGGTATGCCTGTTCTGCATTTCCGCATTTGCGAAGCAGGTCTCGCAAATGCGATCTCGCAAATGCGAGCCTGGCATCGCAAATGCGAGAAAGGAGAATCTGAGCAGCTGATCGCAAATGCGACCAAATGGTTCGCAAATACGGAACTGGGTCTGTCGCAAATGCGACATTTTTGGTCGCAAATGCGAAGCCCCCCATTTTGCTCAGTGTTCGCAAATGCGAACTTCACTTTGCAATTCCCACATCTGAGGGTCGGGGTTCGCAATTGCGAACCTCTGTTCGCATTTTCCATATCAGAGACCTGCAATTTTCTATACTTAACCGATTTTAAGTCATTTTTCACACCATTTTCAAAACACAACTCCTTTGGGAGATTTTCCAAGAACAAATCTTCTTCCAAATCAATTATACGGGCGAATTGGCGGTGGAATCGCGGGGTAAAGCTATAATTGAGGCTTGAGTTGTATTCAAGGCATTGAGGTAAATGTTTGGTCTAACCCTAGCTTGAGGGACTAGGAGTTGAGTCTTATTTGCTAATTGCTTCTTGTTGAGTACGATGTATAGGCATGGTGACGAGTATCTATACGTTGGTGTCTAGCATGACCGTGAGTCTTTAAATTGTGAATATCTTGATTTCGTTATATTTCTCTTGCCTTGGTGATGATTCCTATTTGTTGTGAAAAGCTTGTGAAAGGAAATTGTGACATATGAACAACAGGAGCATTGGCTCAAGTTATATTTCAATTGTGAACGTATATGAAATGGTTGAACCCTTTGGAGCATTGGCTCAAGTGGTAAAGTGAGATATGAAATAAAAGTGAAAGGAAGAGAAAGAGTATTTAAATTGTTCCCTTGCCGGGATATTGTTGTTTATTGATTATTTTCCCTTGCCGGGACGTTGAGATTATTGATGTTGTACCCTTGCCGGGATTTAATTGTTTAATTGTGTTCCCTTGCCGGGATTTCTACTATTATTTTGTTTATTCCCTTGCCCCTTGTTTGTGATTGTTGTTTGGGTGAGGAAGAGTGTTAAAGCACGAAGGGTGATGCCGTGCATTGTTTGTTTATTATGAGGAAAGAGTGTAAAGCACGAAGGGTGATGCTGTGCATTGTTTGTTTATTATGAGGAAAAAGTGTAAAGCACGAAGGGTGATGCCGTGCATTGTTTGCTTATTGTGAGGAAAGAGAGTAAAGCACGAAGGGTGATGCCGTGCCACACGATGTACCATTCCGTGCCGATTCTATTGATTATATGTGAGGAAAGAGAGTAAAAGCACGAAGGGTGATGCCGTGCACACTTTATTATATCATTGCTTGGTGAGGATGAGAGTAAAAGCACGAAGGGTGATGCCGTGCACTATTTGCTTTCTGTTTCTTTATTAATGTCTGAGTTGTGTTATTTCCTTCGTTACTGGACGACTTTCACTTGAAATTGATATTTCCCCCATAGCATGCTCCCCCTCCCATATTGATTACTTGTCTCTGTATTTCGATTCCGCTGTATATGTATATATAACTGCACAGGTTTATGTGGTAGTCCGGTCTAGCCTCGTCACTACTTCGCCGGGGTTAGGCTAGGCACTTACCAGCATATGGGGTAGGTTGTGCTGATGCTACACTCTGTGCTCTTTTGCACAGATCCAGGTGTCGAAGCAGCTTACGGTGCACAGCAGTAGTCAGGGAGCCGACCTTTAGTCCACGAGACTCCGAGGTAGCCTCGCTGGCGTCCGCAGGCCCGGCGTCTCTTCTTTCAATTTTCATGTTCTGTTGACATTTGTATTCGAGACAGACTAAGTCCTTTATTTCAAACTCTTATTTGTAGTAATCCTAGACAGTCCGTGTATTGTTGTGACACCAGGTGCTGGGTAGAGACTTGTATTGGCTTTCTAGACGCTGTTTCTATATTTAGTTCAGACTTCCGCTAAAATTTTACTTTTTCGTTGTCTCTTTAACTGCTTATTCATTGATAATCTAGTTGTTTAATCATGTATAAAACAAGATAGGTTAATGTTTGCAAAGGTTAGCTTGCCTAGCTACCACGAGTAGGCGCCATCACGACCCCCGAGGGTGAGAAATTCAGGTCGTGACAGATGAGTTTGCAGATGACACGACATTAAACATTAATTCATTGATTCATAGTGCTATCTATCTATCTATCTATCTCTATCTCAACCAACAGTGACTAACACTCGATCTTTTCACCATTATACTTTGTCCCCTCTATGCTTGTCACGACCCCAATCCCGGTCGTGATGGCGCCCAACACTAATGCTAGGCAAGCCCGACCAATTAAATACTCTCAACCCAAATACGCAATCCGTTAACAAATAATACGATTAAAATAGCAAATATCAAGGTTCCAATCCGAATCTAAATAGAATAGTACGGAAAATAATAACGAATATCCAAACATTCCCTAATAGATCTGGAGTCACGAGTCTAGAGCCTCTAGATGTAACAGAGTAATATATCCATAGTAATAAAGAAGTCTAGGATATGGAAAGATAAATAAAATAAAGGGGAGGAGTCGGGTCCTGCGGACATCAGGCAGCTACCTCAACAACTCCTGAAAATAAACTTCACGAAAACAGCAAACAGCTCCACTAAGTCTCCGGAGCACTTGAATCTGCACACATGGTGCAGGGAGTAAAGTGAGTACTTCCAACTCAGTGAGTAATAAACATATATAATGGCTGAAAGTAAGAAATTCCGAAATATTACAATATAAAGCTATGATCAGCGATTCAGCACATAAAACGGTGGAACAACAACAATACCAGGATAAGTAAGACAAATAGGTATAAATGCATGAATGCAATGCAATGCACATGACCGCTGCGGCGCGCAGCCCGATCCATTTGGGTACCCGCGCTCACTGTGGGGGTTCAGACTCCGGAGGGGCTCCTACAGCCCAAGCGCAATATCATCGTAACATTCGCTGCGGCGTGCAACCCGATCCACACTCAGTCCAGATATACATATGCATGCAAGCCACTCGGGCACAGTCAAATTGTTCATTTTAGTTTCAATTATTAGGAATTATAGAACTAAGTGTTTAAACCTTTATTTATTTACTAAACATTTCGAGGCAATGTCTAACTCAGGACTGATATCATGAAATATGCTAAGCATCATGGAAGCACTGATAAGGATCCCTGAAGGATGCAAATGATAGGCACAAAGCCCCGAACATATTCATAAAATCCAAGTAGGATGATTACCAAGCAATTTCTAGTCAAGAACACAGTACGAACATCAATCGGAACGGACTGGGTCAAAATCCCCAGTCACAATCGACCCCGCACTCGTCATAGAGTACGTGTCTCGCCTCAATATAGCATCACAATGTGATATACCGGGGTTTCAAACCCTCAGGTCATCATCTAAATCTATTACTCACCTCAAGCCGGCCACAAGTCTAGCTCACTATGCCTTTGCCTTTCGAATCAACCTCTTCGCACGCCGAATCTGATTAAAACCACAACGAATACATTACAATAGGCTAAAGAAACATAACCCAATCGGAAAGACTCGAAAAACACCAAAATTCACTAAGTTGGCAAAACCCGAGCCCCGGGCCCACTTCTCGAAAAATTACGAAATTTACATCACTGGATTCCTCGTCTCGCCACGAGTCTACACATACCAATTTTACCAAAATCGGAGTTCAAATGCCCTTTCAAAATAGGTTTTTACATCACAACTTTTCAAGCCCTAGCTTGACCCGTTTTTGATGAATTTTCCACAATTTACATGTAATTTCTACCATAAACTCGAATAATTAGGCCAAGAGACTTACCTCCAATTGATTCTCAGTCAAAACCCTCGAAAATTCTTGCCCAAAGCTCTCCAAGTTGCTTAAAAATGGTAGAAACCAACTCTTGTTCGCGGATGAAATTTAATATTTTAAACCCTTCTGTAACAGTTGTTTTTCGCTTCTGCGGTCCCGCTTCCGCTTATGCGGGACCTCTTCTGCGGTCAGAAGTCCGCTTAAGCGGTTTTCATTAAAACCGCCCTTTTCGCTTATGCGACTCCAGGTGCGCTTCTACGGTAAAATATCCGCTTATGCGGACCCGCTGAAGCGACCATCCTTCCGCTCTTGCGGAAATTCCCTAACCCAGGCCTGACCGCTTCTGCGGTCACTCACCCGCTTCTGCGAAACCGCTTGTACGGTCCATTTCCGCAGAAGCGGAAATATCAGATGACAGCAGCAACAGACCTGCAACACACCTCAAAACCTCTCGTACAACTACCCGAATTCACCCCGAGGCCCCCGGGACCTCAACCAAAAACACCAATACATCCTAAAACCTCATTCAAACTTGTTCTCATCCTCAAAACACATCAAACAACGCTAAAACCATCAAATCACATCGAATTCAAGCCTAAGTTTCTTAAAAACTTCCGAATTACGCATTCGATCAAAAACCCGACCAAAACACCTCCGAATGACCTGAAATTTTGCACACATATCATAAATCACCTAACGGAGCTACTGCAACTCTCGGAATTCCATTCCGACCCTCGGATCAAAATCTCACCTATCCACCGGAATTCGCCAAAATGCCAACTTTGCCAATTCAAGCCTAATCCTACTCCGGACCTCCAAAATCACTTCCGATCGCACTCCTAAGTCACAAATCACCTCTCGAAGCTAACCGAACCACCGGAATTCACATCCGAGCCTTCCAACTAATAAGTCAACGTTCGGTTGACTTTTCCAAACCAAACCGTCCTTAAAGAGACTAAGTGTCTCATTTCTTATCCAAACCAATTCAATTCAACTCTAACTCACCCGTTGCTGATAATAAAACATGAAAGAGCAATAAATGGGGGAAACGGGGTTGTAATACATGAGACGACGGGTTGGGTCGTCACATCCTCCCCAACTTAAACAAACGCTCGTCCTCGAGCGGGTGGAGAAGCATACTTGAGGTCTCAAATAGGTGAGGATATCTGCTCCGCGTCTCCTGCTCAGTCTCCCAAGTAGCTTCCTCTACGGGCCGACCTCTCCACTGCACCTTTACCGAAGCTATATCCTTTGATCTCAATCTACGAACCTGACGACCCAAAATAGCCACTGGCTCCACATCATAAGTCAAGTCATCATCCAACTGAACCGTGCTGAAGTCTAACACATGGGAAGGGTCCCCAACATACTTCCGGAGCATAGAAACATGAAATACCGTGTGAACTCCCGACAAGCTGGGTGGCAAAGCAAGCATGTAGGCCACCTCCCCAACTCTCCTAAGTATCTCAAAAGGACCAATGAACCGTGGACTCAACTTTCCTTTCTTTCCAAATCTCATAACGCCCTTCATAGGCGAAACCTTCAACAAGACCTTCTCGCCCACCATGTAGGATACGTCTCGAACCTTCCGGTTCGCATAACTCTTATGACGCCACTGAGCTGTACGAAGTCTCTCCTGGATCACTTTCACCTTCTCTAAGGCATCCTGAACCAACTCTGTCCCCAATAGTCTAGCCTCGCCGGGCTCAAACCAACCAACCGGAGATCTACATCGTCTCCCATATAAGGCCTCATACGGTGCCATCTAAATGCTGGACTGATAGCTGTTGTTGTACGCGAACTCTGCAAGTGGCAAGAACTCAGCCCAAGAACCTCCAAAATCATTAACACAGGCACACAACATGTCCTCCAATATCTGAATGGTACGCTCGGACTGCCCGTCCGTCTAGGGATGAAATGTTGTGCTCAGCTCTACCTGTGTACCCAATTCTTGCTGAAAAGTCTTCCAGAAATGGGAAGTAAACTGAGTGCCCCTATCCGAGATGATAGAAACTGGGACCCCATGCAACCTAACAATCTCCCGGATGAAAATCTCTGCCAACCGCTCCGAAGAATAGGTAGTACACACCGGAATGAAGTGCGCGGACTTGGTCAGCCGATCCACAATCACCCAAATCGAATCAAACTTCTTCGAGGTACGAGGGAGACCACTCACAAAATCCATAGTAATCCTCTCCCACTTCCACTCGGGAATATCTATCCGCTGAAGTACACCACCGGGTCTCTGATGCTCATATTTGACCTGCTGACAGTTGAGACACCGAGCTACATAACTCACTATATCTTTCTTCATTCTCCTCCACCAGTAGTGCTGCCTCAAATCCTGATACATCTTCGCGGCACCCGGATGAATGGAATACCGCGAGCTGTGGGCCTCCTCTAATATCAACTCCCGAAGCCCATCCACATTGGGCACGCAAATCCGGCCCTGCATCCTCATCACGCCATCATCATCAATAGTCACATCTCTGGCGTCATCGTGCTGAACCCTGTCCTTAAGGACAAGCAAATGTGGATCATCATACTGGTGCTCTCTGATGCGCTCATACAAGGAAGACCGAGAAACTACACAAGCCAACACCCGACTAGGCTCCGAAATATCTAACCTCACCATCCGATTGGCCAAATCCTGAACATCGACTGCAAAGGGCCTCTCCCCAACTGGAATGTACGCCAAGCTACCCATACTGACCGCCTTCCGGCTTAACGCATCGGCCACTACGTTGGCCTTCCCCGGATGATACAAAATGGTAATATCATAGTCCTTGAGTAACTCAAGCCACCTTCGCTGCCTCAAATTAAGATCCTTCTATTTGAACAAATGCTGAAGGCTGCGATGATCAGTATATACCTTACAAGATACGCCATATAAGTAGTGCCTCCAAATCTTCAACGCATGAACTATAGCAGCCAACTCCAAATCATGTACGGGGTAGTTCTGCTCATGAGGCTTCAACTCACGAGAAGCATATGCAATAACTCTACCCTCCTACATCAACACACATCCGATCCCAACTCTCGAAGCATCACAATACACAGTGTAAGAACCTGAGGCGGATGGCAAAACTAACACTGGAGCTGTGGTCAAAGCTGTCTTGAGCTTCTGAAAGCTCTCCTCGCACTCGTCTGACCATACGAATGGTGCACCCTTCTGCGTCAACTTAGTCAAGGGCGAAGCAATAGAGGAAAAACCCTGGACGAACCGGCGATAATAACCTGCCAAACCGAGGAAACTTCGAATCTCCGTGGCTGAGGATGGTCTGGGCCAACTCTGCACCGCCTCTACCTTCTTTGGATCAACTTGAATACCAACACTGGACACCACGTGTCCCAGAAAAGCTACAGACCCAAGCCAAAACTCACATTTGAAGAACTTTGCATAAAGCTTCTCCTCCCTCAACCTCTGTAACACCACTCTCAAGTGTTGAGCATGCTCCTCCTGGCTACGCGAGTACACTAGGATATCATCAATAAAAACGATAACAAATGAATCCAGATACGGCAGAAATACGCTGTTCATCAAGTGCATGAACGCGGCTGGGGCATTAGTCAGCCCAAAAGACATAACCAGGAACTCATAGTGCCCATATCTAGTCCTGAAGGCAGTCTTCATAATATCCGAATCCCTGATCTTCAGCTGGTGATAGCCTGAACGGAGATCAATCTTCGAGAATACCCTTGCCCCCTGGAGCTGGTCAAACAAATCGTCAATACGAGGTAGTGGATACTTGTTCTTCACTATCACCTTGTTACACTGTCTGTAATCAATGCACATCCTCATTGTGCCATCTTTCTTCTTTACAAATAGAACCGGTGCACCCCACGGTGACACACTAGCACGAATGAACCCCTTATCTAGGAGTTCCTGAAACTGATCCTTTAGTTCTTTCAACTCTGCTGGTGCCATGCGATACGGAGGAATAGAGATGGGCTTAGTGCCCGGCACCAGATCAATACCAAAATCAATGTCCCTGTCCGGTGGCATGCCCGGCAGGTCACCTAACGGAGCTACTGCAACTCTCGAAATTCCATTCCGACCCTCGGATCAAAATCTCACCTATCCACCGGAATTCGCCAAAATGCCAACTTTGCCAATTCAAGCCTAATCCTACTCCGGACCTCCAAAATCACTTCCGATCGCACTCCTAAGTCACAAATCACCTCCCGAAGCTAACCGAATCATCGGAATTCACATCCGAGCCTTCTAACTAATAAGTCAACGTTCGGTTGACTTTTCCAAACCAAACCTTCCTTAAAGAGACTGAGTGTCTCATTTCTTATCCAAACCAATTCAATTCAAATCTAACTCACCCGTTGCTGATAATAAAACATGAAAGAGCAATAAATGGGGGAAACAAGGCTGTAATACATGAGGCGACGGGTTGGGTCGTCACATCCTCTTTTAATGAAAACCGCTTAAGCGGACTTCTGACCGCAGAAGCGGTCCCGCATAAGCGGAAGTGGGACCGCAGAAGCGAAAAACAACTGTTACAGAAGGGTTTAAAATATTAAATTTCATCCGCGAACAAGAGTTGGTTTCTACCATTTTTAAGCAACTTGGAGAGCTTTGGGCGAGAATTTTCGAGGGTTTTGACTGAGAATCAATTGGAGGTAAGTCTCTTGGCCTAATTATTCGAGTTTATGGTAGAAATTACATGTAAATTGTGGAAAATTCATCAAAAACGGGTCAAGCTAGGGCTTGAAAAGTTGTGATGTAAAAACGGATTTTGAAAGGGCATTTGAACTCCGATTTTGGTAAAATTGGTATGTGTAGACTCGTGGAGAGACGAGGAATCCAGTGATGTAAATTTCGTAATTTTTCGAGAAGTGGGACCGGGGCTCGGGTTTTGCCAACTTAGTGAATTCAAGCCTAATCCTACTCTGGACCTCCAAAATCACTTCCGATCGCACTCCTATATTCTTTCTTCATATCCAATAGGGATATTAACTTCTTCATCTTCTCCTAACAAAACATCTCTCACAACCCAAATGAACTTTTGGTTACTTTTTCTAATCCAATTGCTAGCTCATTGATTTGTTCACTAGATAATGAACTTGTTGTTCCAAATGAAACTAATATTACTGACTTTGGTTCTTGTTTGTCAAGCCATCTCAAACATTTGTGACAATTTTTTGAGTCATCTTGAATTTTGATTGGATTAAATGGACCAATATCCCATTGTTTAACCTCTTCTTAACAACCTATGTAATTTTTCTAGACTTTCAAGAAATGGCCCTCAATAACTTTGCATGTATTAAATAAATTTCCAGAGNGACTAAGTGTCTCATTTCTTATCCAAACCAATTCAATTCAACTCTAACTCACCCGTTGCTGATAATAAAACATGAAAGAGCAATAAATGGGGGAAACGGGGCTGTAATACATGAGACGACGGGTTGGGTCGTCACAATGCTCAAACTGTTCTTTGTCCATATTTAATTTTGTGCATCCAACGAATCGAGGGACCGTATTTTGTGATAATTTCTTCCCTTATTTTCTTCCTTGTTAAAGGATTCCTAGTCTTTTTCCAGTTTTGAAGATATTCATTCAACTTTTGTTTTCAACAGGAATTTTTATGTATATTAAAAACTTATTTACCTATATTTTTTATGTTTTGTAGTTTTTAATAAGTATCTAGGTTTTTCTTACAAATTGTATACGTTGCTCCTAAAAGGCCCACACCCCATTATTAGCGCATTCAATTAAGGGATTCAATTACATTCTTTCTTTTTCTTTTTTATTTCCTTTCCTCTTCCCTCTCCTTCTTTTTTACATCAAAATCCCTTAATCTACGGTAAAAATCTCCATCTTCTCTCTTTCCACCATTGCTAAAAACTTTATATTATTAAAAAAATCATCAATTGTATCGTTCTTTTGCTGGGCGATTGGACAACACTGAAAATGAAGAAATATTCAGGAATTGTATGATAAATGTATGATAGCTGTATCATAATTGTATTTGAATTGTATCAGATACAACAATCCTAAAATATAATTGTATCATACTTGTATCACGATTGTATCTAACTTATATATGGTACATTAATACGCAAAATAATACATGATACAATACTAATAAATTAATATTCAATTATCATATATTTGTGATACAAACGGTGAAATTCGTCATAAACTCACAACTGCTCGTAACAATATACGATGAATATACAAGTATCATACATTTGTAATACAATCCCTGCAACAATTATGATACATATACAATTATAATACAATCGCGATTAGAGATTTCATCTCCATTGTATCAATAAGAAATAGATATTTTGGGTAATTAGTAAGAAAGAGAAATTGAATTTGAAAATCAGGCAGCGGCATGTGGAGAGCTTCTTTCACAATGTTCTCAGGTAGGTTCACAATGTTCTCAGTGGAGAGATTCTTTCACTTCAAATTCCACTTCTTTCACAAGTCAAAAGGTTTGATTTCTGATGCCACACACCAGGTGATCTGGACGGTGTCAATGTCTTAAAATCATACTATGATAATGATATCGTGCTTTGACCGAGGCTTAAGTGGAAGGCCAGTCTTTTGAGCTGGTGCTTTTCTGTGATTCACTTGGAGAAGGGGAAGTCAAATGGGTTGGCACTGAGTCAAGGGAGGGGATGGCAGCTGGCATTTAACATCAGGCGGCGGTATATGAAGAGTGACTATAAAATCTCTTAAAATTGGGAAAAAAACATGATTGTAGGAGGTTAATTAAGCTGATAGATGGGGATGGGGGATATAGTTACAACTTACAAATTAATCCCTATATTTAAGGGATCCTTCTTTTATCATGATTTTGTACATAAATAGTAAATATAGATACAGAATGTAATTTTTAAGGAACCTAAAGAAAAGTGGTTAATAAGTTTCTAATATAGTATAACTAAGTAAAAAGCCATTTTTCTTCAATATATAAATCTACACACACCTTTTTCTAATACCAGGAACAACACCTTACAAGAGGACCCAAAAAGAAAAGAAAAAAAGAAAATGAGACGAATAAACAAACTTTCTTCTTTCTTCGAGCACTATCTAGTCGGAACAAACATTCTTTTTATTCATCAAGAAAAAGAAGTTCTTATTTAGAAAAAGTGCTATCCGTTATGAGTAAATACTTACCTACAATCCATAATTGTGTTTAAATCAAATCAAATCAAAAAAATATAACCTTAGTAGTTACAAGTTTCCAGTAAGAATATTGTATACGGTTAAAATTGGGCTTGCCCGATTTTACTATTTAATCGAGATTAGGGGATCACGTCGAGTGTCAGCCTCGCAATGGATCGGGCTATAGCACGAAGACGAGGTGTTGAGTTCAAGAATCGAGGTGTCCGTCGAGATCAAGGCCAACGGCAATCGAGACTAAGTATGACCGACTTCGAGTGAAGTGCAATAACGGAAAGGCGAGATATCCGTAACCGGTCGAAGATCACGGTGAAAATCCCTGAATAGATCAAATCAAGGGCGATTATTTGTACCAATCATGGAATTTACTTTCGTAATTAGAATTGTACCATAATTAGGATTCCTCTAGTATATAAAGGGGAGTCCCCATCATTTGTAAAGACACTACATTCATACAGATCAAGGCAATATAATATTTCTCTCTTTCTCTGGTTTATCAACTTGTTGTTCTTTAATTCTTCATACTTTACTAAGCTCGAGGGTTCATCAGCTCAATGGCGCTGTTCACAAATTGGTTTGTTTTACATTCTTGTCAACTCCTATCACTTATCTTTAAGTTAATCAATTGATATTAGGTGAAATCACGTATCCTTAAAACCACATTATAAGTTTCATTGTTATCCAGTTTTTAGGGTTAACACTTTGGCGCCCACCGTGGGGCTAGGAATAATAGTGATTGCTTAATATTTTAACCTTCATAGCACACACTGCTTTTACGCTTGTTCTCGTGAGTTTTTTTAAATTTCAGGAATCAACATGTCAAACTCTCAGACAATACCCACTCACACTGATACTGGCCTTGGTCATCATGGCGAAAACGAACACGTAGCCACCCCGAAAAATAGAGTGCCTCCAATCAATCCCGACGCACCATAGCTGGTAGACCTGGTTGATGTCAATTCTCGTGTCACCATTCGTGGAGATTTAGGTGTCGACCCTGAAAATAGCATCCGTAGAGACACCCGAGCAGCCGATCAGAACGCACAAAATGGTAAAAAAGGTGGAATTAGCCCTCGATTGATATTTGACATGCTACAAACTCAGTAGGCCGCGATAGTGCAACTCCAAAATCAAAATCGAGCCCCAAGCAGAAACGAAGTCGATACATCAAGAGAAATTGAACACAGGAAGTTGTCCATAGGGTCGAACCCGTACAAGAGAATTGAACGATAATGTATCGGGGACTGATCCCTCCATTATGAAGTTGATCGAGGAGCTCACTAAACGGATTGTATCGGGAGAAAAGAAGATCGAGGCTAATGATAAAAAGGTAGAAACGTACAACTCCCGGGTTGATCAAATACTGGGGGCACCCCCGATTCTGAAGGGTTTGGATTCAAAAAAGTTCGTACAGAAGCCTTTCCCACCAAGTGCGGCTTTGAAGCCCATTTCGAAGAAATTTCGAATGCCAGAAATTCCCAAGTACAATAGAACCACTGATCCTAACGAGCATGTCACTTCATGCACAATAAAAGGAAATGACATAGACGACGATGAAATTGAGTCTGTTCTGTTGAAAAATTTGGAGAAACTTTATTGAAGAGGGCAATGATATGGTACCACAATTTGCTGCCAAATTTCATCGATTCTTTCGCCATGCTTGCCGATTCGTTCGTAAAGGCACACGCCAGAGCAATAAAGGTCACGACTAGGAAGTCGGACCTCTTCAAAGTGAGAAAAAAGGATAATAAAATGCTAAGGGAATTCGTATCTCGATTTCAGATGGAGCGCATGGACCTACCCCGGTTACCGATGATTGGGTTGACCAAGCCTTTACTTAGGGTCTGAACGAGCGAAGTTTGGCAGCGTCACGTCAACTAAAGCAGAATTTGATTGAATATCCAGCGGTGACCTAGGCTGATGTGCATAATCGATACCAATCAAAGATCAGAGTTGAGGATGATCAGTTGGGAGCCCGTCTGGTTCCATTTACCCAAATAGGTCCGAAGGCATGATTCAAAGAGACATCGACAGAGAGCCCCAATCAAACAGAGATTGGTACCAATCGTATAGCGCAGATCGTAGAAATAACGGACCAGGACATAATCCCATTCGAAATGATCGAAGGAATGATCAAGGTCAAAATTCTCGAGGGCTCATGAGTAAGAGTGGCTTCGATAAACATGGCAAGCCTAAGGAAGTACCACGATTATCGGAATACAACTTCAGCGTCGATGCTTCAGGTATTGTATCAGCCATTGGACGAATCAAGGATATTAGGTGGCTCAGACCCCTGCAAACAGATCCAACTCAAAGGAATCTCAATCAAATGTGCAAGTACCAAGGAACACTGGTCACAGAATCGAAGACTACAGACAATTAATGGAAGAGGTAGCTCGTTTGTTCAAAAAAAAGGTCATCTTCGAGAGTTCTTGAGTGACCGAGCAAAAAATTACTTCAGAGATAGGGATGGAAATAGGAAAAACGAATAGGAGGAATCGCAGCACATGATTCATATGATCGTCGGTGGGGTCGATATTCCTCAGGGTCCGACATTTAAACACACCAAAGTCACAATCACAAGGGAGAAGCATACCCGGGACTACTTACCAGAAGATACCTTATCTTTCAATGATAAGGATGCAGAAGGGATCGAACAGCCTCACAACGACGCACTGTAATATCTATCCTTATGAATAAAATTCAAGTTAAATGTGTGTTGGTTGATCCAGGTAGCTCGGCAAATATTATTTGATCGAGGGTCGTGGAGCAGCTCGGCCTTCAAGATCAAATCTTGCCTGCAACTCGAGTGCTCAACGGTTTCAAGATCAAATCTTGCTAGTGAACGTGGCTGGAACTATCCAGGAAACAAAGTTCCATGTAATCGAAGGTGACATGATATACAACGCGCTGCTTGGGAGGCCTTGGATTCATAATATGAGGGCGGTACCTTCGACGCTTCACCAAGTCTTGAAATTCCCAACACCGGAAAGAGTCAAAACGGTGTACGACGAAAGAGATGTTTGCAATCGATGAGGTGATACCAGTATCAACTCTAACATCAACAAAGGGACCAGAATCAAAGGAAAAGCAGAAGCAACCATAATCGCCGGCTTCGACTAGATCGGAACATCAGGAAATTACCGAGAAAGATGATTACATGATACCTCGAACCTTCGTTATCCCCGATGATTCCAATCCTACAAAGTCAACAGTCGAAGAGTTGGAACAACTCATACTGATCGAGCATCTGCCCGATCGAAAAGGTATACCTGGCCACGGGGTTAACTCCCGAGCTCAAGGAAAAACTCATGAAATTCCTTATTAAAAATATGGATTGTTTTGCTTGGTCCCACCTTGACATGACAGGTATCCTACCAGAGATCACCACTCATCGATTGAGTTTGGACCTGAAGTTCAGACCGGTAAAGCAAAAGAGAAGGCCACAGTCCGAGGTAAAGCATGCATTCATCAAAGACGAGGTAACCAAACTTCTCAAAATAGGATCCATCTGGGAGGTAAAATATCCCGAGTGGTTAGCAAACGTAGTTGTAGTCCCTAAGAAGGGGAATAAACTTAGAATGTGTGTAGACTACAAAGACTTAAACAAAGCATGCCCTAAGGACTCTTTTCCCCTGTCGAATATCGATCACATGATCGATGTCACGAGATCCTCAGCTTTATCAATGCCTACTCCGGGTACAACCAAATACAAATGAACCCAGAGGATCAGGAAAAGACTTCATTTATCACTAAGTACAGTACTTATTGTTATAATGTAATGCCGTTTGGGCTAAAAAATGCTGGTGCTACTTATTAACGCCTAGTAAACCGAATGTTCGAAGAATAAATAAGTAAATCAATGGAGGTTTATATTGATGACATGCTAGTTAAGTCCCTGCGCAAAGAGGACCATTTGACACATTTGCAGGAAACCTTTGGCACATTGAGAAAATACAACATGAAGCTCAACCTAGAGAAATGTACATTCAGGGTCGGTTAAGGCAAGTTCCTCGGCTTTATGGTGTCAAATTGGGGAATCGAGATCAACCCCGATAAAATCAAGGCAATCAAAGACATCACAGTCGTGGACAGCATTTAGGTTGTACAAAGGTTAACGGGACGGATAGCCGCTTTAGGCCGGTTCATCTCGAGGTCTTCGGACCGAAGTCACAGGCTATTCACACTACTCAGAAAGAAGAACAATTTCACTTGGACCCCGGAATGTCAATAGGCATTGGAAGAACTAAAACGATATTTTTCGATCCCACCATTGCCTCATACTCCAAAAACGGACGAGCAACTCTACTTATATTTGGCAGTCTCGGAGATCGCAGTAGTGGTGTCCTAGTTCGAGAAGAGCAAGGTACACAATTTCCTGTTTACTATGTTAGCCGAACTTTAGGTGAAGCAGAGACCCGGTACCCACACTTAGAAAAATTAGTGCTTGCTCTAATAAGCGCCTCTAGGAAATTAAAACTGTATTTTCAATTCCATCCAATTTGTGTTGTAACCACTTATCCCCTTCGCAATATTTTGCACAAACCCGAGCTCTCGGGCCGAATGGCCAAATGGGCCATCGAAATCAGCGGGTATGATATCGAGTATCAACCCTGAACGACCATCAAGTCTCAAATCTTAGCAGACTTCGTGGCCGACTTTACACCAGCCCTCGTGCCCGAGGTCGAAAAGGAACTACTGCTAAAATTGGGTACATTCTCGAGGGTGTGAACCCTTTTCACAGACGTTGCTTCGAATGTAAAGGGGTCCAGGCTTGGCATCATTTTGAAGCCACCCACAGGAAATACGATCAGACAATCTATCAAAACCCCTAAGTTGACTAACAATGAGGCCGAGTATGAGGCCATGATTGCAGGTCTCGAGCTGGCTAAAAGTTTGGGAGCAGACGTCATCGAGGCCAAGTGTGATTCCCAACCGTGGTTAATCAAGTCAACAAAACTTTTGAGGTTCGAGAAGATCGAATGCAGAGGTACTTGGACAAATTGCAGGTAACCTTACACCTGTTCAAAGAATGGACCCTACACCATGTACCTCGAGAGAAGAACGGTGAGGCCGATGCCCTTGCAAATTTGGGGTCATCAGTCGAAGATGATGAAATTAGCTCGGGGACTGTCGTACAGCTTTTAAAGTCGGTAGTCGAAGAAGGCCACGCCGAAATAAACTCCACAAGCCTAACTTGGGATTGGAGAAACAAATACGTCGAGTATTTAAAGAACGGGAGGCTTCCATCGAACCCCAAGGAATCAAGGACTCTGCGAACGAAAGCCGCCCGATTCACATTGGCCGAAAATGGAACATTGTACAGGAGGATGTTCGATGGGCCATTGGCGGTATGTTTAGGTCCGGGAGATACCGACTACGTCCTGCGAGAAATTCACGAGGGTTCTTGTGGGAACCATTCCGGTGCCGAATCGCTGGTTCACAAGGTCATCCGAGCAGGGTATTATTGGGTCAATATGGAAAAAGATACTAAGGAGTTCGCTTGAAAATGCGACAAATGCCAAAGACATGCACCGATGATCCACCAGCCCGGGGAACAACTTCATTCAGTCATATCCTCATGGCCATTCATGAAATGGGGAATGGATATCGTCGGCCCTCTACCATCGTCCCCAGGTAAAGCTATGTTCATTCTATTTATGGATGACTATTTCTCTAAGTGGGTTGAAGCACAGGCCTTCGAGAAAGTCAAAGAAAAAAAAGTTATAGACTTCATTTGGGATCATATCATATGCCGATTCGGGATACCCGCCGAGATCGTGTGCGACAACGGGAAACAATTTATCTATAGCAAAATAACAAAGTTCCTTGAAGATCACAAAATAAAAAGGATATTATCGATGTCGTATCATCCTAGTGGGAACGGACAAGCCGAATCAACGAACAATACCATCATTCAAAACCTAAAGAAAAGGTTGACGATGCTAAGAGGAAACGGAGAGAAATTTATCCCGAAGTCCTTTGGGCATATCAGACAACGACAAAATCCAGTACGGGGGTAACGCCGTTCTCCTTAGTATATGGCGCCGAAGCTCTGCTCCTGGTCTAAGTCGGGGAACCAAGCGTCAAGTTTGATACACAACGGAAGAATCAAATCACAAGGCTATCAACACAAGCCTCGAATTGCTAGACGAAAAACGGGAAGCCGCCCTCGTTCGAATGGCTGCCCAGAAACAGCGAATCGAAAGATATTATAATCGAAGAACCAATCTTCGACACTTCAAAATAGGGAACTTAGTTCTCAGAAAAGTCACCCTTAACACTCGAGATCCAAACGAGGGGAAACTCGGCCCAAACTGGGAAGGACCATATCATGTCCTCGGTATCATCGGAAAGGGATCTTACAAGCTTGGCACGATAAACGGCAAACAATTGCCAAATAATTGGGACATATCACTCCTCAAGAGATATTATTGCTAAGGTATGGTTTTCTCCCTTTTTATTTGTATTTTATACTAACTTATTGCAGGTGTTTGGTCGAAGACGTCGACGTTCTCTCCTAAAATGAAGTCCTTAGGTCTGAAAGCACGCGTTGCACTCTTTCTCCTTTCGATCGGTTTTAATCCCAAATGGGTTTTTCCGCAAGGTTTTTAATGAGGCAACCATTGTTCGTGCTAACTTAGAGAAATTCAACAGTATCCGAGGCTTCTCTACAATCAACCTCGAATACTGGGGGGCATCACCCTCGGATGTTATGTTTTCAAGGAAGATACTTCGTGTCAACATGGTCTCGATAGGAAAATTTTGTAAAAGGCCAAACGGTCAAATGAATCATGCCCATGTAGATTTCCCGAGCCCTAATGACAAAACATGTACACATGAATGATCTATTGAAAGAAGTACTTTTTCCTTATCAGATGTTCCATGCCTTAGTGAGATTTCTACTTTATAATCTCGTACTTACGATATATTATGGAAATCGTCTCAAGAGCCAATCGCAACTAAAGCTCGAGCAATTAACCCCGTAACTCGGGAACTGCCGTCCAAAAATCGACATGCTCGAATTATTAAACTTCGAAATCTTAAGACCTTAAAAAGGCAATCCTCAATTTTATAGGCCACGACCACCCCACTCGGGGACTGATACTTCGAACAAGTTCGAAGTATAATCGAGAAGCAAGCCCAATGGGCAAATATCAAGTTAAAGGCTACGTCCAAACTAACATAGCTCGGAGACGTCCGAATTCCGTAATCAAACAGGCCTTCAAATATTTTCATAAAACCGGTTAAAAAGGGCTACCATTGGCAAATTTACATCGGGTTTCGATAACATCAACCTTCGAAAACCTTAAAAGGTACCAAAATGAATGAACTTATGCCAAGGCATAACAAAGTTTTCGATAACATTGAATCCTAATGGGTACAGACTTATCTCGTGCTAAGGCATAACAAATTTTTATATGATTAAACTTTTAAGCCGAGAAAAAGGAAAAAGCCACTCTTTTGAGGCCATATCGGACCGATTCAAGAGCTAAGGGCCGTTACATTATTGAGCTCGAGGACCCGCCCTCGCTTAACCAAAACCTAAGAGTTTTTACTACTCCGAGTTCGAGAAAGTTCAATTATAGAGACTATAGCAATCCGATTTCAATGAAATTTTCATAAGGCAATGAAGTGAGTCAAATTTCTCACAAGACCTAAAGTATATCAGAATTATCATAAGGCGAAAGCAAAATAGAGATTTCACGGAACAGAAATCAGAGACAAACTGGAAAGAAAAATGATCTTCCATATTTGCAAAAGTATTTACAAAGACCACTCAGGGTCTTACACAAAAATCCAAAAAGAAGAAAAAAATTTAAGTGCCTAATCTTCCCCGGGAGCTCCATCTTCATCTTCTCCGCTCTCGGATCCGCTCACGCTCCCAGAGTCATCATCATCAGAAAGCAAAGCTTTAGCTTCGGCCTCTAGCACTTTCGCGTTCTCGATATCGGCAGTGAGGTCAAAACCACGAGCATGAATCTCTTCGAGAGTCTCTCTCCAAGACTGGCATTTGGCATGCTCGGTAATGCAGTATGATCGGACCTGAGCAGCATCAGAAATTTCCTTTGCTCAAGCATGAGCGGTTTCAGCATCAGCTCGGTAGACGGCCACGATCGCCTCCACGTCAGCTTTTACTCTTTCTGCCTCAGATGAGGCCTTTGCAATCTCAGCGACCAACCGAGTCTCGAGCTCCTCAATTTTCTTAGCTCGGGCCAAGATCTCCTCCTTCAGGCTTTGGAATTGACGCTCAACCAAAGATAGCTGGGCTGGAGCAGTATCTTTCTCCAAGGTGAGACGGTCCATGTTCTGCTTCCACCCCTCTATGCCTCTTTCATTTCATCCTCCTCGCAAAGATGCTCGATCTTTTCGGCCTTCTGCTGAACCTGCAGGATCAAAGTATTAGTCTTCATCCCCGAATCGACACACAAAACTTCTAAGAAAATTCTTCATTACCTGCTTGATCAAGTCAGTCTGCTCTTTATGAGCTTTGGCCAGTTCAGATCGGAGGTCCTTGGTCTCCACTTCTTCTTGCCCACTGAAGAGTTTGAGGGCATCTCTCTCCACCGTGAGCCTTTTAAGATCGGCCTCACACCGGTTGAGCTCGGCTCGGGATTTGGAAAATGCTTCCCCATGAAGCGTCACAGCCTGTGAAGAAAGAAAGGTAATCAGGCAAAAGGAAACAAAGGCAAACATAAAACTAATAATGGGGGCTGAAATCTACCCGGTTCAGGAGTCGCCGAGCCTAATTGAAAATGATCGATGCATCCAGATCGGAAATATCATCGACCCCCGTGAAACAGCCATGAAATAAGTCATCCCTTTCGTGGGTCGTTCCTACATCGGGGGTCTCCAGAGCCTGGGCCTCCTGAATTTGCCTCGCAGAAAATGTGGGGAGGGGCAGCGAATCATCAATGTTGATTGCCCCAAGCAAGACACTTGGGGCGCTCTCTCCTTCTCGGAGGGCCTCGGAACCGAACCTTTCAGGCACACTCGTCGACTGTTCGGCACGGCGGAGACATCTTCAGCCTCCAATGACTCGGGGACTTTGCTCGGACCATCTTCCGAGATCACCTCGGTCCGAAGATGAGCCTCTTCGGCCATCACCGTCTCAACTGCCATTGAAGCTTCGGCGCTCCCCCTCTTTCGAGCCACCAGCTCGTAGTCAACATCTTCTTTCTCCTTTTCTTCATCTCGTAGCTTTTGGGACACGTCGGCAAGCAGAGCGGCGGTGTCATTTTTTGACTTACGAGCCTTGCTCATTTTAGGCTTTGGAGCATCGGAAGGCAAGACCCTTCTCCTTTTCTTATCCTTAGCCGGTTTCAGGGCCTCCTCTTCCCCAGGTAGGGAGGCCTCATGAAAGCATTGTCTCCAAAACCTGTATGGGGGGGGGGGGGGATCAAGTAAAAATAGAAAAGAAATATTTAACAGAAGGGCATTAAACACGGATAGAGAAGCTTACCTTGATTTTTGGCCTCCCATCGGCCCTTTTCCAGATCGCGCCACGAGCGCTCAGCGTACGAAGAGGTCGAGGCCAGTTTTTGAACCCATCTTTCAAGGTTAGAGATTGCACCAGGCACCCAAAAAACCATTGCACCATAGGAGAGGATGTCAATACGGAAAGGCAAAAGAAACAAAACGGTAAACGGAAGCTATAGGTAGGTTTGTACTTACGCTTCATGTTTCACTATTCAGGGAAAGGCATCTTCTCGGCCGGAATTATATCGGAAGTCCTCACTTGGAAAAATCGGCCCATCCATCCTCGGTCATCGTCCTCATCTATGCTAAAAAACAGCACCTTGGTGGCCCGATGTTGAAGCCTTATTAGTCCGCCTCGATAAAGACGGGGCTATGCTTTCTAATGAGATGCTCGAGGGTAAAAGGCATCCCTTCGACTTTTCTCACGAAGAATCGAAAGCAAAATAACAATGCGCTTGAAGGAAGGATGGATCTGGCCCAGGGTTATTTGGTATTGGCGACAGAAATCGAGGATAACAGGGTCAACGGGACCCATCGTAAAAGGGTAAGTGCAAACACTTAAGAACCTTTTCACGTGGGTGGTGATGTCCTCTTCGGGGGTCGGAATCACCACCTCTTTGCCTTCCCAATGGCAATCTTTTTTCACCTGCTTCAGGTCACCCTCAGTTATCGAGCATATATATCTCGACATCGGCTCACATCGGCCAGGGACCGACGAGGTTTTCTCGATCTTGAAATCGAAAGTGAGACGGCACGCCCCGGGAACGCACTCCTCGATGCGTGGCTCCACTGGTATTTTATCGCCGGTCGGCCGCGATGAAGAAGCTTTCTCCTTTTGGGGAACGGTTGTTGATGTTTTTGCCATTTTGGTATAGATTCAGAAAAAGAAGAAGACGAGATTTGTAGTTTTGAAGAAAGATTGGTAACGAGGCCTAAAAATTGTGCAAGAACAGAGAGGCTAAATGGGATTTGAAGAGCTTTGGAGACTTGCAGAAAAACTTGAAAAACTCAGAAGGATTCTTAAGATTAGTACGAGAAAATTTCAAAGTAAAGTTTAAAGAAGTAAGAAGAAGGCCTATTTAAGGATTTACGGCGACGGTTCAAGGGCACTAGTGGCCGACCATCAACTGGCGCTAATTAATGATCTTGGGAACCGTACTGACGCGACGCTTCGGTCGCTTTTGTCGCTTACGTCATAAGAATGGCGTTATAATTGGTTGAAGTATGAAATCGAAGACTCAGTTCGTTTCTTCTCATTACACTCCAAGAAACGAGGGGACTATCTATATACGGTTAAAATCGGGCTTGTCCCATTTTACTATTTAATCGAGATCAGGGGATCACGTCAAGTGTCACCCTCGCAATGGACCGGGCTATAGCACGAAGATGAGGTGTTGAGTTCAAGAATCGAGGTGTCTGTCGAGACCGAGGCCAACGACGATCGTGACTAAGTATGACCGACTTCGAGTGAAGTGCAATAACGGAAAGGCGAGATATCCGTTACTGGTCGAAGATCACGGCGGAAATCCCGGAATAGATCAAATCAAGGGCGGTTATTTGTACCAATCATGGGATTTACTTCTGTAATAAGAAAATTTTACTATAATTAGGATTCCTCTAGTATATGAAAGAGTCTCCATCATTTGTAAAGACAGTACATTCATACAGATCAAGGCAATATTAATATTTCTCTCTTTCTCTGGTTTATCAACTTGTTGTTCTTTAATTGTTCTTACTTTACTAAGCTTGAGGGTTCATCAGCTCGAGGGCACTGTCCAAGCATTGGTTTGTTTTACATTCTTGTCAACTCCAATCACTTATCTTTAAGTTAATCAATTGATAATAGGTGAAATCTCGTATCATTAAAACCACATTATAAGTTTAATTGTTATCCAGTTTTTAGGGTAAACAAGTATATATCAGTTAACCATAATTAAGCAATAAATATGTGAAAACTTATATTGCATTACTAATAATGGCTTCTTAATAGTAATATCCAAATATCAAAGAAGGGAAAAAGTGCAATTTTCCTTTCGTTTCTGCTACACCATCTGAATTCTGAAACAAAATGTGAAGGTGCTTGCTAGAATTTGACTCGGGAAATGCAGCAAGACTCACTCGTGCATCTTTTGGAAAAGAAATGCAAATGTAAAGGGGATATTTTATGATCTTTGCATTAGATACGAATGGGATACTTCTAGTTATGCACTGGTAAAAAGTATATATCAACATACAAGTTAAAAATAAATAATACTCACATTTTCATGGCTTTGAACATGATATATAAGAAACTCCTATTAGATTACAAAGTCAAGGCAAGACTACAGACTTCATTAGCCTTTACTAGAGATTTGTGTGCTGAATCTTTTTTTCATCTTACCTAAAATTCAACACTCCAACCAAAAATTCACGGTGGTATAAGCAGATAAAGCTCATACTTTGGCAATGATTCTGATTCTTGTTATTATTATCATAAGGCATCGGACATCCAAATGTGAGGTAGTTGAAGACCAGTACCTCCAGGAAAAGCTAAGAAGCAACAAGCATTCACCACATACCAAAATCGTAAAAAGACAAATGATAATTATTCATTCAGGATTTCTTTGTGCTCTCAATTTGGGATTTCGTTCTCTGTTGTCTGAACTGTTGGGGGCAATTCCACGTGTTTCCCACCATATATCTTCTCTGGTTCACTCTTTTTTCACACCATTTAGTCAAAATTAGACACTGCTATAACGGGAATTGTCATCCCCATAATCTTGTTTCTTTCTTGTGAACCTTACGTCGTGGTTTTGGCAACTTGGAACTGTTAGATGGTCATCATTGATTAAATTTGTGGCAGCTTCGATTCCTACCATGTCTTTCAAGAACTACTTGATATTCTTCTCATACAAATTCTGCCACACCATTCCAAGTAATCCAACCGGACTTTTGGTAGTCAAAGTATACAAATACCGGGTTAGGACACTCAAGGCGTGGCCGGGTGATTGATAAAGTGGAATATAAACCATTAGAGAGCCCAGAGGTTCAAATTCCAATAAAAACAAAAGAGTTAAGGTTAACAAATACTTATTTCGTAGAGTAGTCAAAATGCATAAAAGCTGGCAAAGATACCACCATTATATTTTTTTTTTAAAAACAGGGTTATTGGGAGAGGAGGTGGAGCCCCTTTTCCTCTGGTAAACCCAGAACTGTATGGATGCTACACTTAAAAAGTTGACGAGTGTTAATCTGCTTTTAAAACGGAGTCAATCTGAACCACCAATTTGACTTTAGGCAAGGAACAATAACACGATTGACTGAAACTTATCCACCTCCACGGGCATAGAATAGTTGCACCTAGTCTAGCAAGTGGCATTCAATAGTTGAATTATGCATTTGTTAGAGAAAATTTGCAACTCTCTCGAATTATCATATACAGGAGAATCTCAGCTAAGCAGAAAATATATTGGATCTATTACAACTGGATATCCTTCTAAATTGAACAGCATAAACTTGACATTTAAATGTAAATTAAAATTACAAATATTCACATTTTTCACAGAAGATGAGTCCTAACTTAGCGAAACAGATGGAACAAAAGGAGCTTATTTCTCACGTGAGAAGACACGGCACAATCCGGAGAAGACAGTACTATCTAGGTTAGAGCTCAATGCAGAATTTTCAAATCTATTGAGCTATGACTGTCAGAAAATATAACAGAATATAGGGACGAAATAATTAGGCTTTGATAGTGTAGTCACTATCCTTAAGGAATTTAAGCCTCCCAATTTCGTTGCTGCAGGGATTATGGCAGAATTCCTCCAGGATTTTACAAAGCCTCTGAAATTCGAGCACCAGCAATTAACTCGAATTTCCACTTGAACAAATTTGGTGAATTGAAGATAGCAGAAAAGAAGAAGATACTTTGTTGCTTTTCTGATGATTTTTGTTTTGGAGAAGAAAAGGGTATTTATAAACCCTTTAGGTGTCTGTTAGGACTAACAGACTCAACCTTTGCCAATAGGCACCTTTTAATACCAAAAGTCACCTCTTTTCAAACCCTTTAGGTGTCTGTTAGGACTAACAGACTCAACCTTTGCCAATAGGCACCTTTTAAAACAAAAGTCACCTCTTTTCAAATACTCCCATCAAAACACTAACTAATATAATAATCCCCCACTTAGTTAGTGATTGATGTTGTTTATAAGATTCATGCGTATAGTAGGTATCTTTCGATTTAAACCTACTACTTGTATAAACTATTCAAGACCTTGTCGAAATTGATTGTTAGATTAAGTTCTATTAAACCACAATTCCTATTTGACAAGACGGAAAAGCTTTATACACATAAATCGTACTAACTTCACAATTTGTTCACCGTGAGTTTTAGCACCCAATTATGGCCTTGTGCTACTTCTTGAATTCATAAACACTTATCAAGTTTTGTATCCCAAACTTTGATCGAAGCGGCACCACTTCTTGTGTTTACATAGGTGAAGATTTAACCAAATCCTTAACACGGACTTCTTTAGTTCCTAAACCGAACTCTGCTTCTTCACTAAGAGTAATTTTTATACTCATCCTCCTTTTCTAGGTACTAATTTCCAGTACCTACTATCCGTCACAACTATAACTTATTATTACCTTTTAAACCTTTAATATTGTTGAACAATAAGAAAGGTAAGGTTCCCGTTACTAGTGACAAATTTAAATTACCTTAGACCCATAGCACTTGTTGTGCTTATTATCATATCTCTCGCGAGTCCTTTAGTGAATGGGTCAGCAAGGTTATCTTTAGACTTGATGTACACAACAGTAATAATTCCATCCGAAATTAATTGTCTTATGTACTCATGTCTTAAAGCAATATGCCTAGATTTTTCATTGTATATTTTGCTAAATGCCTTAGACATAGTTGCTTCACTATCACAGTGCAAGAGAACAACTGGCATTGGTTGTGGCCACAACTTTATATCTAACAATAGATTTCTCAGTCATTCTGCTTCTCTTCCTGCAGCTGCTAAAGCAATAAACTCAGATTCCATTGTGGAATGAGTAATACACGTCTGTTTCTTAGAAGCCCACGAAATTGCTCCTCCACCTAAAGTGAATATCCACCCAGACGTTGACTTGTTATCACCAACACTAGTTATCCAACTAGCATCACAATATCCTTCTAACACTGAAGGAAATCTGTTATAATACAAGGCAAAAGTTTTTGTCTTTTTCAGATAACCAAGTACCCTCACTATACCTTTCCAGTGATCACCACTTGGATTGTGAGTATACCTTGACAATTTACAAACCGCAAAGGCAATATCTGGCCTAGTACAATGCATAGCATACATTAAACTACCAATTGCACTAGCATAGTCTAATTGACTAACAGATCTTCCGGGGTTCTCAACCATCTTGCTAGAAGCATCAAACGGAGTATTAAATTCTTTAATACCCAAATGATTAAATTTGGAAAGAACCTTGTCAATATAATGAGACTGACATAAGGCAAAACCCCCACTATGTCTTTTAACTTTAACACCTAAGATAGTATCAACTTCTCCCAAATCTTTCATTTTAAATTGAGAAGTTAAATACTTCTTAGTTTCATTTATGCCTTGCATGTTAGTTCCTATGATTAGCATGTCATCAACATAAAGACATACTATCACTCCATAGTCCTTTGTGAATTTGGAATAAATGCATTTATCTGCTCCGTTATGTTTAAAACCATTTGATAATATAACACTATCAAATTTTTCATGCCATTGTTTTGGAGCTTGTTTTAATCCATACAAGGACTTAACTAATTTACAAACTTTCTTCTCATTTCCAGGAAGCACAAACCCTTCGGGTTGCTCCATATAAACTTCTTCATCAAGATCACCATTTAAGAATGCCGTCTTAACATCCATTTGATGGACATTTAGATTATATATTGATGCCAAAGCAAATAATACTCTTATTGAGGTAATCCTGGCCACAGGAGCATATGTGTCAAAATAATCTACTCCTGCCTTTTGTCTAAATCCCTTGGCTACTAGTCTAGCTTTAAATGTTTGTAGAGAACCATCAGTATTGTATTTTCTTCTAAAAACCCATTTACACCCAATAGGTTTAGTATTAGAAGGTAAATCTGCCAATACCCATGTACCATTTGATAAAAGAGAATCCATTTCATCATTTACAGCTTCTTTCCAGAAAGAAGAATCCCGCGAAGCCATAGCCTCACTATAGGTTTTAGGATCCTCTTCTAAATTTAAAATAATGGGTATTTTATTTAATACTTCATCTCTACTTCCTTCTACCAAAAAGACTAGTGCTTGAGAAGAAATAAAATCAGAACCTATATTTTTTTCTTTTCTAACTCTTTGACTTTTTCTTGGTTCTACAGGAGATTCAATTGCCTTTCTTTTATTGTTAGAAGAAGAACTAGGTTCTGCACAATTTTCTTGAGTTACTGCATTATCACCAATGCTTGTTGCATTACCATCTTGTTTAGTAATTTCTGTGTCCTCATGTGAATTATTAGAGTCACCAATGAACTTTGTTTACCAGAACTCAACATCTTTAGATTCCACAATATACTTAGACTCAATGTCCAATAATCTGTATGCCTTTGAGTTCTCAACATATCGTACAAATATGCTTTTAATTCCTCTAGATCCTAACTTAGTCCTTTTAGGATCTGAAATTCTATAATAGGCTAAACAGCCCCATACCCTTAAGAAATTTAGGTTAGGCTTTCTTCCTTTCCATAACTCATATGGTGAAACCTTAAATTTCTTTGAAGGAACTCTATTATGCACAAAACAAGCCGTTAACAAAGCTTCCCCCCACAAATTCGTTGGTAACTTTGCATGTAAAAGCATGGCATTAACCATATCTACCAACGCTCTATTTTTTCTTTCAGCAAGACCATTTTGTTGTGGGGTATACGGTGCACTAACTTGGTGAATCAAACCATTTTCTTCACAAAATACAGAAAATTCATTGGAAAGATATTCGCCTCCCCAATCACTACGTAGGATTTTAATCTTCTTTTCCAATTGATTTTCAACTAATGCTTTGTAACTCTTAAACATATCAAATGCTTGATCTTTTGTTTTCATTAAGTAAACATGTGTATATCTAGAATGATCATCTATAAAAGTAATAAAGTATCTATTTCCGCCTCTAGTTAAATGACCATTCAATTCACATATATCGGAATGCACAAGATCAAGTAGATTACTTGTTCTTTCATTCTTTGGAAAAGATTTCTTAGTCATCTTAGCTTGTATGCAAATTTCACATTTTTTATCATTATTCTCAACAGCAGGAATTAATTTATTTTTAGACATAAACTTAACATATCGAAAATTAACATGTGAAAGTCTAGCATGCCATAAATTAATAGATGACTCAATCATATAAGCAGAAACTTCAACTTTATTAATACTTAATTTGAACATGCCCTCACAAGAGTAGCCTTGTCCTACAAATACACCATTCTTAGAGAAAATAATCTTTTCTGCCTCTATAACAGTTTTGAGGCCTTTCTTACTTAATAAACTTGCAGAAATTAAATTCTTCCTAACATCAGGTACATGATGAACATTAATTAAAATCAACTTCTTTCCCGAAGTGAATTGTAGTTCAACTGTTCCTTTTCCAAAGACCTTGGCGGTGTCATGATTTCTCATTAAAACCTTTTCATCACTTGTTGCAACTTCATAATGTTTGAAGAAACTCTTGTCATTGCATACATGAACTGTAGCACCGGAATCATACCACCAATCTGCAGATTTCATAGTTGCTGCCATGTTGCATTCAGTTACCATACTCAGATTCAAGTTGGTAAAAGCAGAAATCATAGCAACAATATCCGAAGAAGAAGCTTGTTGTTGTTCAACATTATTTACCCTCTTCTGTCCAGCATTTTCTTCATTTTTCTGTCTCTTACGAAACCTGCAATCTCTCTTAAAATGACTCATTTTTCCGCAAGTATAACATGGACCTTTCTTAATGTTAGAAGAATTTTCCTTTGGAGCAGCCTCAAACTTTCTCTTCTTTCCAGCCTTGTTTCCAGATTTTCCTGAGTTGTTTGCCTTACTAGACTCAACATAATTCACCTTTGAACTAGTTTCCGCAGCATATTTATTTTCACGTTTTCGTGACTCTTCTTCAATCCGAATATGCTTTGTCAATTGATCCACATTAAAGTCTTCGGAAGAATGTAATAATTTCTTCCTATAGTCATTCCAAATGGCTGGTAATTTTGCAAGTATAGCAGCCACTTGAAGAGATTCAGAAACATCGACTTTAAAATCTTTGAGTCTAGATATCAAAACCAGCAACTCATCAACCTGTTCCATGACAGATTTCCCATCTATCATTTGAAATTCAAAAAATTTCATTCCAAGGAATCTGTCCGTTCCTTGCTTCACAGCAGTATATTTCTGTTCCAAGGCTTTCCAGATTTCTTGTGGTGATTTGTGAGGACGGAACAAATCATATAAACGATCAGAAAGTGAGTTTAAAATAAAACCTCTACAACGCACCTCATCATCTTCACGTTTTTTTGCGTGCCGCCTTAATTTCGTCAGAGTCTTCAGCAGTAGGTTCTGGCATTGCAGTAAGATCAGAACTCAGCAGATATGCTATTCCCAACTCCGTGAGAAAGAACAGTAATTTGTCTTTCCAGCGGGTGAAATTTGAGCCATCAAATCGATCCAGTTTGAACACTCGAACATCTTGCTGAAACCAGAATCACTACCAGAAGCCTCCATTGCAGTGTTGTAAAATTCCTTAAGATTGTTAGAAAATATAACAGAATATAGGGACGAAATAATTAGGCTTTGATAGTGTAGTCATTGTCCTTAAGGAATTTAAGCCTCCCAATTTCGTTGCTGCAGGGATTATGGCATAATTCCTCCAGGATTTTACAAAGCCTCTGAAATTCGAGCACCAGCAATTAACTCGAATTTCCACTTGAACAAATTTGGTGAATTGAAGATAGCAGAAAAGAAGAAGATACTTTGTTGCTTTTCTGATGATTTTTGTTTTGGAGAAGAAAAGGGTATTTATAAACCCTTTAGGTATCTGTTAGGACTAACAGACTCAACCTTTGCCAATAGGCACCTTTTAATACCAAAAGTCACCTCTTTTCAAACCCTTAAGGTGTAACAGACTCAACCTTTGCCAATAGGCACCTTTTAAAACAAAAGTCACCTCTTTTCAAATACTCCCATCAAAACACTAAATATATGCACAACCAACTCATTGTTCTGCCTTTATAAAATGTTCAGCAAGTAGTTTTGCTACTTCGAATCCTGTGAAGCTGCCAACATGAAACAGTTCTTTCAACTTCTCATCACATGTTATTATCCTCTTATCAGATGGATCCTTCAAGGTCAAGAAAATAAACATTGAGCCAGTCAGAGAAGAACAGAAAGTTCAAATATTGAAGCTGACGATGCAATACGTATCACACAACCAAATGTGGCCGAACCCTTGGCCACATAACAATCCACACTATATAATGCGCGCTAAAAAAGCTAGGTATCAATATATTTCAGTTTACAGAGAGCTTATATCCAAGGTATATATGTGCTCGTCTTGAGTTACTTCTAGAAGCAAAGACTAGTGTTAGGGTTTGGCCTAGCTGGGAAGTGATGCACTTAAATATTAATGAAACCACCTAGTAGTTGAAGGGTCTGTCCTAGGAGGAGGATTTTGAGGTTGTGCTTCATTCAACAATAGAAGGGGAGTCTTGGCGTAATTGGTAAAGTTGTTGCCTTGTGACCAACAGGTCACGGGTTCGAGCCGTGGAAACAGCCTCTTGCAGAAATACAGGGTAAGGTTGCGTACAATAGACCTTGTGGTCCGACCCTTCCGGACCCCGCACATAGCGGGAGCTTAGTGCACCGGGCTGCCCGTTTTTGCTTCATTTAAATATACTAGGATGCAAGAAAAGGAAGTGTTTCGTCATTTAACCTGCTTTGTAGCTATCTATAACTCAATCCAGGAAAACTCCACGGTCTAAAACAATGCATTTTGCCTCCTGGGAAAAACAGTATGTTCATGTACCTAATACTCCAGCTGACCAACAAAGTTTCTCATAGAATAAACAGCTAATGCAAGCCAAGCATAAACAAAGTACCGAAATGTCTACACTGAATGTGGATTCAGAAAAATATTTTTTCCAGTAGATTTAACTGCTTTTAACAAGGATAACGAGGTAATGAGGAGGTTGATCAAGAGTAATTAATGTGGGGGAATGCAAGCAAGCATGTCTGGTTTCATTATATTGTTTAGAATTTTGGGATTTCTAAACCTGCTTTCCGCATAAAGGATGGATCGTTTCTTTGATAAACAAAGGGAAGCAACCCATACAATAATTTAGCTCCTGCTACCTTAGTCTTATGATAAAAGATGGCCTTAAATCTTTTTGCAGCAAAACTACGTTTTGTTGGAGTAGTGCGGGAAGGCAGCAGGAGCTGGAGTAAAGATCAAGTCATCAAGGCTTACTTATTCCCTTGTTGGTTAGAAAGGACGAGCAGCAGTAAACAAAATTGGATGCTACACTACGCATAAGGCTTACTTATTCCCTTGTTGGATAGCCTACACTACGCATAAGGCATCTGCTAGATATATCTATGCACGCTAACATGATTTATGCGTAAACAATATAAAGAACTACAACAGAAAACCTCATCTAATATTTTACTTATTTGAAAAAAAAAAAGCCTCGTTTGATGAAAGTTTACTTAAAATTTCATGCGAGAAGTTAAGAATGCCAGTTTAAGCAAGGATTGTACTTCCTCCGTTCCAATTTATGTGTCATTCTGCACCCAGCTCTTTACAAAGTCCTGTCAACCATGAAATCTCTGCAACTGTTGTTGCCATGCTCCTGTATTCTGCCTCTGCTGAGCTTCTCGAGATTGTGCATTGTTTCTTGGACTTCCATGACACTAATGAACTTCCCAATTTCATCACATATCATGTTACTGATCTACTGAAAACTGGACATGATGCCCAATTAACATCACAAAAAGCTGTCAACGCAACTTAGTGCACTGTTTAGAGCTCATCAACAACCCCAAACTTGGAGCTCCTTCGATATACCTAACAACCCTTATAGCAGCTTCCATGTGGGATTTCTTTGGACAGTGCATGAACTGACTTAATACATGAACTGCATAGCATATATCTGGTCTAGTCATGGTGAGATATAGTATCTTTCCAACTAATCTCTGATATGGTCCTGAGTCTGCCAGCTTCTCATTTTCTTTCCGGTTCATGTGTTGATCATACTCCACAGTAGTGAATCTTTGGTTGCATTCCATTGGTGTGGTCACTGGTTTTGACCCTGCTAATCCAAGATCAGTGATTAGCTCCATAGCAAACTTCCTTTGATTCATTAGTATTTCTTCCTTGGACCTTGCTATCTCAATCCCAAGGAAGAACTTCAATTTCCCTAAGTCCTTGAACCCTGAAGCATGGTCTTTGCCTCAGAAATCAGTCCTTAATCATTCCTAGTTATGAGAAGATCATCTATATATACTAAGATAATTGCTAGTTTTTTCCCTTGCTTCTTTGTGAACAAGGAATAATCAAACACAAAGCCTAAATTGAGCAATGCCTCAGTTAGTTTTAGGTTCCATTGTCTTGAAGCCTGCTTTAAGCCATACAAGAATTTATGCAGCCTACAAACTTTCTCCCCCTGGCTGGGAAATCCCTGGGGTAGACACATATAGACTTCTTCAGTGAGGTCTCCTTGTAGGAATGCATTATAAACATTCATTTGATGTAGGTTCCAGTTGTTAGTTGCAGCCAAAGCTATGACTACTCTTACTGTCATTATCTTGACTACAGGAAAAAATGTTTCCTGATAGTCTAGGCCTTCTACTTGATTGTATCCTTTAGCTACTAGTCGGGCCTTGTATATTTCAATCTCCCCATTAGCCTTATACTTTATCTTGAATACCCACTAACATCCAATAGGAGTCTTCCCTGCTGGCAAGTCTACCAAAGTCCAGGTCCCATTGTCCTTGTGTGCATTCAACTCTTGGTTCATAGCATCAATCCATTTGGGGTCTGATGCAGCTTCCTCATAATTCACAGGCTCCCTAATCCTGGTGATTTTGGAAAAATAAGACTGATACTTAGCTGATAGTCCTGTATGAGTCAAATAGTTCTGCATTGGGTACTTGCAAACCTGCTTGCCATCTGATCTTGTTAAGGAACCATTGCGGACATAATCTTGCATCCACGCAGGCTCTTTAGCAGTCCCGGCTGATTTCCTCAGCTTGTGTTCTACAGGAGCAAATGTTTCTTGTTCTAAAGAAGGTGATTGTTAAGTTTGTGTGTCCTCAAGGACAAAGGATGTGGTGATGAAGGTTGTGCATCAGCAGCATGGTTATCTACATCAGGTGTCATTGTTGAAATTGATGTATCATCATCTGGTGAACTTGCCTGTTTTGGGACATTTGCACCTTGAGATGGTTTTGCATCAGCAGTAACTGGGGAGTCTAGTATACCATTAGGAAATAGTTGCAACTTTCCTTTCTTAAGTAATTGAAATGGGAAGATATGCTCCATAAACTTGACATCCGTGCTTACAAAGAAAGAGTTAGTTAAAATATTGTACAATCTGTAGCACTTCTGGGATGATGAGTCCCATCAACACAGCTCCAACTGATCTGGCTGCAAACTTGTCTCCTTCTCCTACTGTCTTAGCAAAACATAGACACCCTATGGTTCTCATGTGTTGTAGAGATGGCACTCTTCCATACAGTATCTCAAAGGATGATTTTCCTGACAACACTGATAAAGGCAACCTGTTTATTACATAGACAGCTGCCTCCACACACTCCCCCCAAAATTTGAGAGGCAAAAAACGTTGCAACCTAATGGCTCTAGCCACTTCCAGTATGTGTCTTTGTTTCCTTTCCACTACCACATTTTGTTGTGGGGTGTGAACACAGGAATTTTTGTGGAGCATTCCACAAGACTGAAACAAGCTATTGCATTCTGAATTAAAAAACTCAGATCCATTATCACTTCTTAATACTCTCACAGTCACATCAAATTGAGTCTTTATTAGAGGCTAAAAATTGTCTCAAACAGACAACCACATCACTCTTGAGCCTCAGTAAGTAAATCCATATCATTCTACTGCAGTCATCTACTATAGTAAGGAAAAATCTATGTCCACTATGAGTTTGCACTCTATATGGATCCTAAATATCTACGTGAATCAATTAAAAAGGTTTATTTGATCTACGTGTACTCTTAGGGAAAGGCAATCTGCCTTGTCTGTGACGACCCGGGCGGTCGTTTTAAGAATTTATGCCTTGATTCCCTATTAACTGCATTCCCCGCGTTTGTTTCTGCTATTCTGAGTTGCTGGGAGGGATTCGTATTGTGTTTCGGAGTGTTTTGGGACACTTAGTCTCTAAATGAGAGTGTTAGCCTTAGAATTTGGACCGTAGTCAGAGCAGTGTGAAGACGACCTCGGAATGGAATTGCGTTGGTTCTGTTAGCTCCGTTGGGTGATTTCGGGCTTAGGGGCGTGTTTGGGAGTTCCGTAGCTTAATTAGGCTTGAAATGCCGAAAGTCGAATTTTTGAAGTTTCTGGTTCGATAGTGAGATTTTTATGTCGGGGTCGGAACGGAATTCCGGAAGTTGGAGAAGGTTCGTTGTGCCATTTGGGACCTGTGTGCAAAATTTCAGGTAATTCGGATGAGGTTTGATAGACTTTTTGATCAAAAGCGGAAATTTGAAGTTTTGGAATCCTTAGGCTTGAATTCGAGGGTGTTTTTGATGATTTGATGTTGTTTTGAGTGTTCCGAAGGTTGGTACAAAACTTTGAATAGTGGTATAGGACTTGTTCGTAATTTTGGTTGAGGTCTCGGGGGCCTCGGGATGATTTAGGAAGTTTGTCGGAAGAATTTGGAAGTGGTTTGGAGAAGCTGAAGCTGCTGATCTTCTGTCATAACCGCACCTGCGGTTGGGGACCGCAGGTGCGGAGCCGCAGAAGCGGCGTTAGCATCGTAGAAGCGAAAAAGGGAAGAGCCAGCAGGGACCGCAGAAGCAGACGCTTCACCACAGAAGCGACACCGCATCTACATAAAAGTAATCGCAGGTGCGGAAGCTGGGCTTTAATGAAAAGTCGCAGGTGCGACTTGGTCTACGTAGAAGCGGGACCGCAAGTGCGGTCCCAGAGCCGCAGATGCGGTTCCACTGATCAGAAAAAGGGCAGCAACGAGGGTTTAGTCTCAAACCTTGGAAATTTGATTTTGGAGCTCGGGATTTGGGATTTTGGGAGAGATTTTCACCTGGGTGTTTTGGGTAAGTAATTCTTACTCGGTTTTGATTAATTTCCATGAATCTACGCTTAAATTTATCCTTTAAATTCGAATTTGGGGTGAAAATTTGGAGAAAAGTTGGAAAAGTCTTAGGCCTAATTTTGGAGTTTTGATCAAGATTTTGATGTCGGATTGGAATAATTTCTGTAGATATGAACTCGTGAGAGTGTGAGGATTTTGAATTTGTAGATTTTACCCGATTTCGAGACGTGGGCCCGGGGGGGCTTTTTGGGCGATTTTCCTAATTTCGCGTATTAGCTTCGAATTAATTAGTTGAATTAGTTACTTGAAGTCATATTTACATTATGCAATTACTTTGAATAGATTTGGGCCATTTAGAGTCGGATACTCGTGGCAATAACGTGGTATTGAGTTGATTGAGCTGGTTCGAGGTAAGTGGCTAGCCTAACCTTGTGTGGGGGAACTCCCCTTAGGAATTGGTACTGTGATATATGAAATGCCTTGTACGTGAGGTGACGAGTGCGTACATGTGCTAACTGTTGAAAATCCTGTTTTCATTAAGTAACTATAATTTCGTTTCCTTCCCTGTGTTTACTAATTGCAATTTAAGCCTATTGTTAGCCTAGGAAAGCATGTCTAAGTGACTTAACTGCTTTACTTGCCCAAACTGCCTTATTTGAATTCTGTGCAGCATACTAGGCTAGAAATACTTGTTTTACCTTGGTATAAACTTGATTGAATTGAATATTCTTCGTGTTGCTGCTGTGTATTTATTTTGGGACTACGGGCGTTATAACGGGAGATCCCCCTTGCTTGTTTTATTTGGGACTACGGATGTGGTATTCTGGGAGATCCTCCCTGCACTTTACATTGGAACTATGGGACTGCACCCGGTAGATTTCCCCAGTACTGAGTATTTACATTTGGGACTACGGATGTGGTATTCCGGGAGATCCCCTGCGCATTATGAGTTGGACTACGGGACAACACCCGGGAGATCCACTGGATATTTATATTTGGGACTACGGGACAGTATCCTGAGAGATCCCCGTTGTTATCTCTGTGTTGAGCTGTATTCCTTCTGTGATTAATTGTCTCTGTTGTAGTTGTTGATGTTCTTATTACCCTGTGTTACTTTAATACTATTTCTTTTTCTTATATATGATTGTATATGACCGGTAGGGCCCTGACCTTCCTCGTCACTACTCGACCGAGGTTAGGCTTGGCACTTACTAGGTACCGCTGTGGCGTACTCATGCCCTTTCCTACACATGTTTTTCGTGTGCAGATCCAGGTACTTTGACTCATCCCTACTACCCTTAAGGCGAGGCGATTCTCCAGAGACTTCGAGGTATATCTGCCGCGTCTGCAGACCGAGGAGTCCCTTTCCATTCTCTCTTTTGTAGTGATAGCCCTTCTATCCTTCCTTTGATTTAGATATTCCGGAGTTAGAGCTTTGTCATATTCATAGCTTGTGATTCATGGGATTCAGGGTTTTGGGAGTTGTTCGGTTTTGAGATCTTGTATTGTGTATGCCAAGCGGCATCTTAAACAGTTTTATATTGTTATCTTCGGTTTTATACTAGTCTTTCCGCATTTGTTTTCTTTTTCCGCAAATTGTTAGGCTTACCTAGTCGTAGGGACTAGGTGCCGTCACGACATGTTCATGGAGGGCGAACTGGGGTCGTGACATCTAGCCAAAGGACAGATTGTGCATTCCTTTATTCCATCTCTACTAGCCTTGAACTTCATGTTTGGAATCCGTTTCACTACTCTATCTGGAGCATGCCCAAGTCTTCCATGCCATACTTTCAAATCCTCCTCTTGCACAGAATGATCCTGAAGATGTACACTTGCAGCCTTGGCTTCAAATTTCTGATGCTGCAAGTTGTACAAACCTTCTAGTTCCTTACCAATCCCCTTCACCTTCCCACTATGAAGGTCCTATATTATCCAAAAGTCAGGATAAAAGGATATAAAACATCTTATAAGTCCCTTGTGAGTTTGGACACAGATAACAGGTTATACTTAAAATTTGGGACATACAAAACATTCCTAACAACACTGTTTTAACCAATTCTACTCTCTCCAGTACATTCAACATCAAGTGAAGTCTCATCAGGTAAGTATACCTTTGGTGCATTGCCTAGAATGTCTGTGTTTATCTTGTCAAGGAGCTCTCTGGTGTGAACCATATGATTGGTTGCACCAGAGTCTACTATCCAATTCTCATTTTTAACTGTTTCATTTGTAACAAGAGTCTTTGTTGTACCTGCAAAGCCTGTAGGTGTGTTCATCACTTGTTGTCCTTCCTGTGAACTGTGAAGTTGTATTGGTCATCTGCTTTATCATTGATTGTTGTCCCTCTTGTGTAGTTGCATTAGCCATAGGTCTTTGAGGGAAACCTGTTTCTTTCTTCCTCATTTTGAAATCAGCTCGGTATCCATGCAGTTTGAAGCAGGTATCTCTTATGTGCCCTTTATAATTGCAGTACTCACAGAATAGATTCCCTCTCCTAGGCTTATAGTTGTTTCCTGAGTTCATTCCTTTGTTGGTGAACAGTGATGTTCCATCTCCTATGTCTACAGTTTGAGAAAACTTTCCTAAATCTCTTTGGCTTTCTTCAGAAACTATCATGGAATAGGCTTTGTTAACTGTGGGAACAGGACTCATCATCAAAATCTGACTCCTAGGTTGACTATATATTTCATTCAGCCCCATTAGGAACTGCAACAGCCTTTGGTACTCAAAATGTTCAAAATAGTTCTTAGATTCTGGGCAATCACACCTAGGGCAAGGCATCAAGGCATCATATTCCTCCCAGAGGTCTGTCAACTTGGAGAAATATGCAGATACTGAGGAAATTCCCTACGACAAAGTAGCAATCTCCTTGTACAGGAAGAAGATGCGAGATCCATCTACCTTATCATATTTATCCTTCAAATCAGTCCAGACTTTGTGAGCGCTAGATATAACGCAAATTCCGCTAAGCAATTCTTTGCTCACAATATTCAGAATCCATGACAGAGCTATTGCATTACATTTCTCCCACAACTCATGCAAGGATTGATCAAATTTATCCTTAGTACATCGACCATCAACAAAGCCTAGCTTACTCTTACCAATTAGACCTATTTTCATAGATCTACTCCACAATGCGTAATTCTCAGATCCAATTAGTTGAATAGAGATCAAAGAACTACCTGGAGTGTCACAAGGCTGCAGATACAAAGGATGATGATCTATGCTTGTTCATGTGCTTGTTCCAGTTGAAGTTTTTTCTCCAATCGCCATATCTAACAAATTCAGTTGAATTAACTCTTTGATTTAACGAATTACAGATTCGCCAATTGCAAATAAAAAAAGAACAAATCTAGGTTAACCGATCGAGGAAAGCTCGAACGATTAGCAACATGATAATTCTGCAAAAACAGAAGATATCAACCACAGCGAGCATGCATCTAGCTCCTGGGCTTTGATACTATGATGAAGATCGAAGAACTGCTCGATTGAAAAGTGAGAAGAAGATGAACTAGAAGGTTCTAGAATGAAGACCTCATTAGAGAGCATATGAGCTGAAATTATTTTGTAATCTGTATTGTAAAATGAATACAATGACATGTGTTTTACTTATATACATTATGCCTAACAACTACACTAATCAATCTTACTGCCTCGACTAACTATCTAACAACCAATCCATAATTAGTTATAACTAACTATCCAACTAACTACACTAACTCAGGTGACTGTCATGTGCCATTCCTCTCTTCAATAATTTTGCCCTGAAAATTTAAACTAAAAATCTTAACTTGACCAAAAAGTGTCGGTTGGCTAAATATGCCGCTCTCGACTGAATGGTGAGTGCAAGACATATGTCGACATAATTTGTGGAATTTTCATAGGGTTGAAAAAAAAAATTCAGTATCTTGTGTCCTAAAAAAATTAAACTAAAAAATTAAAATTTAGGACACAATGATTAATTTCGAAATAGCAGGTGTCATTGAGGCTTTGCTATGGCAGTAGTGAATAGTGAAAGTAAATTTTCTTGAAAATTTTACCTCCTATAGCAAAGCTTTACACCCTACTTATTATAAATAAAAACCCTTTTAAAATATTATTTTCTATAGCTACCTTTTAGTTTTTATAACAAAATATGTATTTATGATCACTTCCTACCGATAAGCCAATAAATACGTTGTCTAATATTTTTCTCTCTCATTCTTTCAGTTTATTCTCTCCCAAAATCACCGCATAGTATCGTATTTCTCTCTCCACGATCTCTCTCTCACAGTGCCATTGTCTTCCCCATTGTTGAACCATGATTCTCCTTTATCAGCGCCATTGTCTCCCTCAATTTTCAATTTTTTTTGCTCCAAAAAATTATGGTAAGTGTTAAAGTTATTGGGTTTTTGGCCGGTTAAAGCTTCTTCTTTTTCTCTTCAACAATTTTTTTTTAAATATTCACCATTGTTAGGTTTTCTGCAGAATACCCACTAAAGCACTCAATTGCGAAGGGTCATCTTTCGATAGTATGAAAACTTTGTTAGGTTTTCTACAGAATACCCACTAAAGCACTCAATTTTGAAGGGCCATCTTAAGATTTGCAAACCACTCAAGAGGAACCTGTATTTGCAGGTTCATCAGCAACCATTGAAGCAGAAAGGAGAACAAAAATACGCAATGACACACACACACGCACATTGATTTTTAGTTTGTACAATGGTTTTCTCTTCTTTTATTTAGATGTATTTATATGTATTCGATAAGGCATACACTGATTTTTATTTTTTACAGTGATTTTTACCGTTGTATTTAGATATTTTTTATGTATTTGAGTTCATACAATAATATTTTTAAACACATTGTAAGTTCTATCATTTTGATGTTATTCATCAATTAGTTATACATTCAATCTAATTGTATTCATTTGTATTTTCAACCTAACTGTATCCGTCTGTATTTAAAATAACAATACAATGAAATACAGTAAAATATTCTCAATACAAATAGAAAATCAATGAATACAACCAATGAAATATACTCAATAAAGCAGTAATACCATGTATTAGGAATAAATAAATATTGTGAATACAAAAATAAACTTGAATACATTGAACACAACTGTTAAATACAACAGGACACAAGCACTAGATTTATTATGAAATATGCAGGTAGTAGGTTACAATTGCAGGTTGTATCCTGCATATATACATGATGTATTCATATACAGAAAATCGAATTTCCAAGTACTTCTGTAGATACTTGTATCAATTCCGAGCAGAACCTCGAACAATGTGAGAAAAAATAACTCGAATTGTATCAGAAAAAAAAGAGGGACCGAAACTCTAAAGAATGCTCTGTTTTTTGGTGTTTAGCGTCTGATAATGCTCATTTTTTTGTGCTTAGCGTCTGATATATCTTCTCATTAATTGGATTGATAATGTTATGTGTTATTATTGATTTAGGTGAGTTATATTAGGAGAGTATCCCGTTAAATTAGCAGCTTTCCATTATTAAACAACTGAAGAGACCTATTATTACGTTGTATTCATGTATACATGGTATGAATACATGTGAATACAGCGGCTGACAGCTGAACTGCCCTATTTTTTAGCCGATTTTTGCTACTGTATTCATGAATACACTAGCTCGAATACATCAAATACATTACCATAGCAATTGAAAGGTAGCTATGGAAAGTAATTATATATATGGTAGCTATAGAAAGTTAATAGCCACTAAACAATAGCCATTTCTGAAAATTCCTCAATTTTCTTTCTTCTTTTGCCGAATCTAAGGGAACTTATGGACATGGTTCAACGAAGATGGGCTTGCCGCACGGATATGTTAGTTATTGGATATTTATAAAGGCCCAACTCACTCGACCTTGCAGTATAAGGCCTGCATTAATCATCTTTAACAAAATTCTTTTTTATTGGTAGAACTTTAGAAGGAAACAATGAGATGGATTAAATGTTGACCAGATATTTTGTTGATTCATTTCACTACTTATGTCGGTTACAATTGATCATTGTAACTAAGTTGTTTTTAAAAGTTCAAATACTTTTTATTTATTTATTGATTGAACAAGAGTACAAGACTTCTTATTTATTTTTCGATTGAACTGGCTTTAAAATTTCATTGTCATTAGACAAGAAGGAAATTCTAATATAGGTCTAGCTACAATTGCCTAAGCAAACACTCCCATGAGTCAAGGATAAAAACTTTAAGAGATTGGATGTTGCGTGGTTACAACACTTCAATTCATAGGGGAGGGTGGGTGAGTAAAAAGAAGAAGATACAACAAATAATGCATGATAGTGGCTAGTTTTGCAAAGTTATCCGTCTAAGAAGAAAATATTACTAGTGATCATCATCATATCATCATCTATATCTATACTATATTAAAAATGGGAAGCTACTAAATTACCCTTCTAAATAATTAATTTAATTTTTCACTTGAAATTAATTAAATGGTGTCCTTTAGTTTATAATTGGTATAACCCACATGTTTCCACCAGTTTTTGACAAAGTGACGCTTCAAATTAAGGCCAAACTTTAAACCAACGTTTGGATAATTTTCTTCTTGTCCAAGGTTACTATTTCTACTAATAAGAAAAGACAGCAAATGAAATGCTTTTGATGGCGACTCACATATTGTTCAAGGAACATTTCTCCTTTCGAGTTGAAGACTTGACTATGATATTTATATTGACATGTACACAAACTTAAGATGGCTTCATTGTTGAAAGAAGCAAATCACTGCAGAGACATTAAAATAATATTCTAAAAGGGACAAAGAGATTTTCATGAATGTCTACCATATTATGCCGAGGCAACAGTGACGCGAGGCAATGAGATTTTCTAGGTGTGAATTATAACATAGAAAATTTTGAAGGTGAGATGCATTTTAATTATTTTTTCTACTTCATGAAAGAAAGAGCTATTAAATTGTTTAATTATCAACAATATTTTAGATATTGCTTTGGGCTTGAAGTTTCTGATATGGAGAATAACGAAGACATTTAATATATTTTAATGCTGCAAAATATTTACTAGATTAGAATGGTGAAAACATAAAAGCCACAATGGTGAAGACAACGGCGATAGAGATAAAACTTAAACCATGCATGGCCAGAAAAATCATATCTATGACCAATTTTTATATAAGATATCTGTAAATTAATTAAATAGAAAATATTTAAAAGGACCAATGTGTCAAATCATAAATTTTTAAAATTTAAAATAAATAAGATGAAAAAATTGTTACCCAAAATTTTAAAATAAAAGAGATAAGCGTAATATCATAAACTAGGTAGGATGTTTAACATTATGAAGCCAAACAAGCTAGAGGAGAACTATCTCAAAAGTAGGTACATGGACCGGGTTGGTTCGATTTTTATCGAAACCAAACCAAACCAACTATATCGGTTTGGATTGGTTCGGTTTTGTTGGATTTTTCGGGTTTTCGATTTTTTTGTTACTTACATATTATTTCAATCTTACTTTATTAAATATTTGATATGTATACATCTATTTAGTAAAAATATAAAAAGTTGACAAACATATTATCAATTAAAATATTCTTATGCGAGAATTCCATTAGTTAACACATACTAATAATTATTTTTTTAGTTGTCTGACAATAATTTTTCGTTGATATACACTTTCAGGTTATCCGAATTTAGTAATTAAACATAAAAACCAATATGATACCTAAATATTAATAACCACTTCACATTCGATAAAAATATAAGAATTCATATGATATGAATATGTAAGAACAAAGAGATAGACGTATTTTAGTAACACTTGATAAGAAACTGATCATACAACCCATTATTTAAGGTCAATAAATATTGAGCACTTCATATTCTATTAAAATTTATATCCCGCAAGAGAATCCCAAATATTTCTAGATATTTTTTAAAGAAAATTTTATATAAAATCTTAAATAATATATATAAAAATTATATATTTATATGTCGGGTTGGTTCGGGTTTTTTTATTCAATACCAAACCAAATCATACCAAACCAAATCAAACCAAACCGAGTCGGGTTTTTTAATCGGTTTGGTTTGACTTTTCGGTTTGGTGCGGTTTTTCGGTTCGGTTTGTATACCCCTACTCAAAAGTGTGAATTGACTTCTAACATATGAATTGTATATTAATGTTGTAGAGGAAGAATCTAAGTACTGTCACAAATTAGTGTTGAGTAAAGATTAAATTCAATTTTCTTATCAACGTAGGGGATGTAATTTCAATCTAAATCCAGGAACCCATACGTTTATATACGAAATTACTTCATTTTTTTAGCCCTTTTCTATTAGGAGCTTTTGAAGGGAGAACATCCTAATGAATAAGTATGAGCACGTTATACATCACATATTAGACCCCCAGAAAAAAAACCAAAAGAAAAGACTATAGTGATACATATACTTGAAGATGTTAATGCAACCACATTTAACGAAGAAGATAAATTTGCAATGATACAAAGGAAAAGGACAAAACAACAATAAAGATCAATGTTCAATGACTAATAAAATATTAAAAGCGAAAAAGATTAGTGGATGAAGTAAACTACGAAAATTTTTGACTTTTGAAATTGTATGTCAAAAAAATTATTGTTGGTGTGTCAATCTAATTATCAATTTTAGTATATTTTTTCTTTTCGTATAAAAATAATTTAAGTTGCCATAGCACTCAAAATTTAACTTGTACTCTTGCTTTCATCATTTTGATTCATAATTCTTCTAATGCTTTTACTCTCTATTGATTTTCGCAATTTATCCATTAATATTTTCATATAAAGATTATAATTCTTTCAAAAAAGATATCAACGTAATCCACACTATAAGTATAATAAAACAATTCTATGTTATTATATCTGTTTAGTAAGACGATTCATAATTTTCATATATTTGGATATCAACTATTGATTTTAATAGTTTATTTGAAGCAATATATTGCTCGATTAAACAAAAGGCAATCGGGGTATGAACATTAATAATTATTATTCTATGTGCATAAAAAGAACATATACTAGGAATGACGTATGTAAGGAAGTATTAGGTGAGATGTGTTTTATTGTATGGTTGTAACTCATAAGAGTCAAAATAAGAATCAAAATAAGAAAACCAATCACATGTATCTAATTAAACTTTGATTATTCATCTTTGTAGGTTTATACAATAACCAATCATCTTGATTTTCGACAAACAAGTCACCATATGACAATCCACAATTAACCAGTCACATATATAACCTGTACTATATTTTTTCACGCATAGCTATTTGACCAATACAAATTTGTATACTATATGACTCGACATACACGTGCAACGCACGTGCCGAGAAACTAGTACTATATTATAAGTGTGAAGCCCAAAGTTAAAAATTGAATTACTAAAATATCCCTCAAAAGTTAGTTGACCCTTTTGTCCTTGAATAAAAAAAATCCTTCATTAATAATTACTTTTAGATTAAAACAGGTGAATGTATTCTGAAAAAATTGTTCCATCTACCTATAGTTATTGTAGGTGTTATTGGTAGTGCCTAAATTCATTCGACTAATTCAATACAAGACCAATGCATTTATTAAATGCAAATTAGAAATTGTCCATTCATATACTACTAGGATTATCTTTTCGTTTCAGTTTTAATTTGCCCAAGCCACTATATATCTTGATGCAAGAACATTTGTTTTTATCAAGAAAAGATGAAACAAATCAGTCATGTTCGGGGGTAAAAAGTTATAAGTACTTTAGATTCTGGCATGATTGCTTAAAAAGTTAAAATTATATCGGCGCAAGGATAAAATTTGTTAACGGAGAAAATCAGGTACAGTTTGTATGTATATTATATTTGCTAATTAGAATAAATGTCAAGAACTCTCAAACATTTTCTTTGATCCTTCAAAACTGTAGTATTATTCTAGTATGAGTAAAAAGAACTAAAAAAATGCAAGAAACTGGATGAGATAGGGTCGGGGAGGAGTGTTGAGGATTGAGTATTTGTCAGTGTTGGGTTCTTTTGTATTGTTCATTACACATTTACTCTTATATGATCACCCTTCGATAAGAAACATTTGACAAGTATCCTATACACTATAGTCACTGCAACACAATTTTTCGGGGGTACATTTTCATCTACCCTTTTAGCTTATAATTATGATCATTTTACTTTAATAGTTAGTCATTCAAATATTTAGCTGTATTTGAAATCAAACCTTCCGAACAGTTCATCTTACATAAACAAAACAATAACAACAACAACAACAACATCCCAGTAAAATCTCATAAGTGGTCTAAGGAGGGCTATGTGTACACAGACCTTACCCCTACTCCGGAGAAGTAAAAAATTTGAAGAAACAATAGTATTTCTGTTTGCTCAAAAGTTATCACATACCTTATGAGTATAAAACAACATAATTAAATTACGGGAAAATCATAGCAAAACGTAATAATCCATTGGACCAAATGAAGGAAACGAAAATAAGTACTCAGAGTTAGGAGGAGAAACATTAAAATCCTTTATTGATAATGTTGATTTGGCCTGCCTCTCCATGAAGAGGTTCAGGGCCTTACAATGGTGTTCTACTCTCTCATAATATGGGTATCATTGTGTTTTTTCTCTTTTTCCTGGATAGTGACCAAGAAGGAGCCCCCTTTTCTAGGATTTTCTCTCTTGGTATTTATAGCTATGAGCTTCGTGAGCTGGCAATTAGTGACCGTGACCACGTTGGGGTTTCGCCTTCATGATGGCGGATGGGCCGTGGCCTTATTGATCAAATCAGGCAAGGGTTAAAAACCGTTAATTCTAAGTGGTCGTACCACTTATTAATCATGAATTAGCTTAAGACGGGATTAACTTCGTTAGTTATCGTGGGGTCGGATTCTGACCCATACAGTTAGTCCCTCCGCTTATTGAGATCGTGCCTTGACCGAGCTCGATGAGCGGATTTCATCGACTGTAGTTTGAGAAACTCGGATAGGGAGGTCGGCTGTCGTTTCGGTCGAGGCCGAATTCTCTTTGGCGATGGCCCTTAGCCTTGTAGAGTGTGAGTGTTTTGTTATTATGTTGTCAAGTCGTCGTTCGGTCAAGGTCGAACTTTCCCCCTTGGCGAAGGCACCTGACCCGTTAACTTAATTCGAGTGAGGTCGAGCTTTGTTGCGCTCCGATCCTTACGTTTGTTTGGGAGCATAACCGTCGACCATAGTGGACGGGTCATATGTTGTGCAGCCGAAGGGAGTAGGGGTACGCTGGATACGTGTTTGGCGACGTCCATCATTCTGAAGGCGCACGGAACATCCTCTCAGCGTTCATGGGTCGTTGCAACTGTTTCGCAGGTGAGACGCCGGTNGGTTTAGGGCCTTACAATGGTGTTTTACTCTCTCATAATATGGGTATCATTGTGTTTTTTCTCTTTTTCCTGGATAGTGACCAAGAAGGAGCCCCCTTTTCTAGGATTTTCTCTCTTGGTATTTATAGCTATGAGCTTCGTAAGCTGGCAATTAGTGGCCGTGACCACGTTGGGGTTTCGCCTTCATGATGGCGGATGGACCGTGGCCTTATTGATCAAATCAGGCAAGGGTTAAAAACCGTTAATTCTAAGTGGTCGTACCACTTATTAATCATGAATTAGCATATGACGGGATTAGTTCGTTAGTTATCGTGGGGTAGGATACTGACCCATATAATTTCAGTTTGGATAAAATACATAACATACTTTAAGGATATTTATTCATATTAATTGCGTATTTTTATGAAGGTGAATAATCCAAATATTGCTACTATAAACAATACAAATGTGCTGCATAAGTTGTGTGATTCTTATTTATATGGAACTCAAAATGGCAACCAAACACGATTGGTAATATTTATGTCCTCTTTATGAAACAAAATTATCCATAACAAGAAAACAAGGATTGCTTCAATTTTAATAAGGCCGATTTAGTGGTCCGCAAAATTACATGTTTCTCTTTTTATTTTATTTTTTGTGTATGACAACATTTATTTTGAGCTTTATACTTTAAGAAGAGATACACGTGCAACGCACATGTTCAGAAACTAATTTATTAAGGAAGTGATGTTGTCTACCAACATAATATTAAAGTACAACTTTCCATTTTTTTTCTTTCCTACTACTAGTATATAAGCTAAGAGTGTTACGTTTATAATGCTTCTTATTCGCACTTTATAACCACCAAGTGGCGAAGATTTAAAAAAAAAAACTCCTCTCTATTAAGCTATTATGATTGTATAAATTAATAACAGAGTTTAGATAATTAAGTAATTTAACCTTGACACAGTCGGATATAATTTCATCTTATAATATAATTTCAGTAGTAACAGAGGATTTTGGGAAAAGAAATGTAATTTATTAGGAATCTCATCTTTTTTATTTCCAAAGAAAGAAACTGGGAAACAAACATCAGCCAAATATGAACACTTTCAATTGGACCGACCAGTGTCATATATGCCTTACCTCAAAACGTGGGTCACGCCAAAATGCACCATATCCATTTGGTGGATAATTCTGTTACATAAAAACACAAAGCATAGTCCCATCACAAAATTGACCAACAAAAAAAAAAAAAAACTAAAAAAGAAAAAGCAAAGAAAATGACAAAAATAAAGACAAAGGTGGATAAATACAAGGAACATCTAATCAGTTGCTGTCGCAACTTGCAAAAGACGCAGTCGTTTTTAACGTCCAGCTTATCAAAACGGTGCCGTTTATATCTTCTCTTACCAACTTATCGTCGCTTCCTTCTTCCTCAATCCATTTCAACTGTTGCAGAGAGAGAAAGATAAGAAAGAGACTTTTAATAAAAAAAAATAAAGATATTTTCATTACCTTGCCGACCATACATAAAAATATCTACTCCAATAACTTCATGACCGGAAAAAGGTCAAAAGTACGAAAAAGCCACCGCCTTTCTCCTCTATTTTTCTCCGTTTCTTCACAGACAGCTCCTTATCTGAGGGTAAAAGCGACTTACCACTTCGATCACCTGCTCCGGTAACTTGAGCCATTGGAAAGGCAGCTCTGGGATGTAAATCGGAGCTTCGGCTTTCTTTAAGAGTGCAGCTGAATCTGAGTTAACAAACGAAATGGATCGAGGTCTGATTCCGGGTCCGGGTATGGATATGCCGATCATGCACGACAGTGACCGGTACGATCTTGTTAAAGATATCGGGTCGGGTAATTTTGGGGTTGCGAGGTTGATGAGAGATAAGCAGACTAAAGAGCTAGTTGCTGTCAAGTATATCGAAAGAGGCGATAAGGTTAGTTCCTCATGTAAATTTGGATTCATGGAATTACTAATTCTGCTCATTTTTACCTGCTTTAAATTTCCGTTATTTCTTTCTTCGCTACCATTGCCTGAATACTCAGCTGAATGCCAGTTTTTCTGGTTCGTTTATACCCACTGATTTCGGCTTAATCTATAAGAGTTTATTTTTTTCAAATATATTATTTCTGCTAAGGTACTCTGCACCTGTTTATACTCTTAGATCTGCCTTTGTTAAATTGCGGGTGTTAAATGAGGTCATTTTCATTGGTGTGAGTTCCGTGAACTACTTTTTTAGCAGATTTATTTATAGCAGGATAATTGTGATAAGTTCTTTGAATTCTTTAACAGGTTAAATGCAATAATATTATTTATTACTTTTTTGGGAAACTATCAAAGTGGTTATCTAGAAGGGGCTGATTTTGCTTCAACTTTGTTTTCTGGTAGGTTGAGTAACATGCACCACTTGGTAATATTTACACTAGGTACTAGTCAATTTTGCTGCTCAAACTGGCTGGGAAAGGTTCTGTTTTGAGTGATCTTCTGGCTGGTTTCTCAAGAAAAATGAACACATTGTCACATTTAGGACTAGATATTTGTAGTGCAGATAGTAAAACGTCAGTCCAACATTGAATAATCCAACTTCATGGATGAGTCTGGCTCTAGTACCCTGATAAAAATATGTACTTAACCTCAAAAAGTTAGTTTAAGAGATCGGATAGAACAAAACCATATAAAGAGACTACAGCCCTTACCCTCAATGGTTTGAGCATATTTAGACAATAAGTGGGTATGAAACCCTCATACTCATTTCTGTGACCATATCAGACGTTCCCATATATAATAAAATTAGGAATTGAGAGTATTTTCTTTTTAGCAGGCTGAGCAACGGAGAGTATTAGAGTAAAATAAGTTATTCAGTGGATTTTTAGTTGCAAAATGCATTAACTGTATTCCTGGCTATGGGTTTTCAGGCTGTATGCAAGCATGTGTGTATTTAGGTATTACTAGTTCATCTTTTTAAAACACTCGCTGCAGACTTTATCATGTGCTTTACAGCTATGTTGTGCAGTAAGTTATTTGTGCTTTAACATGTTATACTTTCCTTGACCTGCAGTTTGCTAATAATATGTGTTTCACTAGATCTAAAAGATCTATCTGATATTTCTGATCATAAGCTGTGCTCTTTATCCAAAATAATAGTACTAATAATAACAGTAATGAAATAAATAAATAAAATCATAAGCTGTGGTCAATCTTGATGAAGCTTTGTATTGGATTGTACTCCAATGCCTAATATGACCTAGTCTAAGCTCTAGCGCTTGTAATTATAGACCTTTTAACTGAGCCACCCTAGTCCCTCTCTTCCACACATTAGATGAAAGGACCAATTCAATATTATGATGAAAAGTTTGTAGTGTGAATTATATGGGCTGCATATGACACTGCTCATTTCTTCTCCCATCTTCTGGCCTTGCAGATAGATGAAAATGTTCAGCGGGAGATAATCAATCACAGGTCCCTGAGGCATCCTAACATAATTAGATTCAGAGAGGTTTGCCACTGACTGCCCCTATAGATCCTAGATAGGATGTTATATATTTATGACTGGTCTGCTTAAAATTTTACTCTAGGTGATTTTGACGCCAACTCATCTCGCTATTGTGATGGAATATGCATCGGGTGGGGAGCTTTTTGAGAGAATTTCTAATGCAGGGCGTTTCAATGAGGATGAGGTATTTAACCTGTTAATTGTAGAACATTTTGCTTATGGTAGTGCGAGATTTGTAGGGTTAACATAATCTCTTCTTGCACAGGCTCGCTTCTTTTTCCAGCAGCTTATATCTGGCGTCAGCTACTGTCACTCCATGGTAATGACTTGCCCTGAATATTTACTCAATTTCTTTTAGTTTATATAATACGGAGATCATATTGGAACTTTATTCAGCCTGTTTCTGTTGTACTTCTTATTGAAGCAAGTATGTCATCGGGACTTGAAGCTGGAAAATACATTGCTTGATGGAAGCCCTGCTCCTCGGCTAAAAATTTGTGATTTTGGGTATTCCAAGGTACTAGGGCTCCCCATCATTAGCCACTCACAGAGCTGTCTAGGTCTTCTTAATTTCATACAAGATACATATACAGCTTGTATGCATATCTGCTCCCTGCTTTCTTAATCTTGAGTTGCACTTTTTGCAGTCTTCTCTGCTGCATTCGCAACCAAAATCAACAGTGGGAACTCCTGCTTATATTGCTCCAGAAGTTTTGTTGAGGCAAGAATATGATGGCAAGGTAAATTGGTTTAATGTGCTATGTAATAGCAGCACTGATACTTTTATGTAAAAAAGTAATAACAGCAAGTACCAATAATTTTTGTTTTCGAAGTTCCTTTTGTGATGCATGTGAATGCTTCCTGCACATCCGAAGTGAGCTTTACTTTGACCGACATTTACTTATTGTCATCTGGAATGTCCAGCTGAGCATCCTTCTTATCCCCACTCCCCATAAGTGGGGAAAGAGAGCAGATGGTGTTCTTGATGAGCAGAGGCATAAGTGGATTCAGTATATTACTTAAATTGCTTCCCAACCACAAAAAAAAAAATAAGTAGATTATGAAAATTAGGCCTTATAGAACTCCATATCTGGGCGACTGAAATATAAAGAAATGTGAAACTTATTAAAGGAGCATTTCTGGGCCATTTCGCTTGAGGCCATGATATGTTGGGTAAGCAATCTTGTATGACCAGCTGCTAGGTTCATATCCTTTTTGGGATTTTGACTTCTTTGTCTCCACACAATAGCTAGTCTAGTCCTGTTATTTCTAGTTATGTTGAATGCTTCAATAGTGAGGTGCTAGTAACAACAACAACAACAACAACAAACCCGGTGTAATAGAAGCTTGGGAAATTTTGTTTAGAATGAAGTATCACAGGTATAGAAGCTTGCTGTTTCTCAACTTTAGTTCTTAAGGACTGGATTCTGTTAGTGCTGCCCATTGAACAACCTCTAATATTAAATTGTTAATATATTGTTAACCAACCTAATCAAAAATATAGCGTGAGAATTACACCTTGTGTGTGTTTATATAGTGAAGGGTTGCTAGGTTGTTGATGAAGGAGAAGTGGAAAGGAAGAATACTTTTATTATGCAGAAGTCAAAAAAACAAAATTTTGTGTCTAGAATATGCCTCAACTTTCTCTGTAACTTGCCAATGTAGGTTTCTGGTGGGTTTTCTATAGGAAAGTATATTTCTATTACTGGATTTAAGGTTTCCGGGGGGTTTTACTTTAAGCAAGTTAGACCAGAAGTTGAGGTATATTTTAGTGACAAAATTTTGTTTTGTGACTATTGCACTGTAAAAGATTAGCTCGGTTAGCATCCATGAAATTTCACTCAACCTTGGCCTTGTAACATCTGTTGTATTCTTCTCTCTAACGAGGACGAATAGCTTCTCAGGTGTTCATTCTAACTATAGCTTCTCAATGTGTTGAGTACTTACTATGTATTCTATCATGATGGCTTACTTTTGTACTGTGTTATTTTGACATGAACTTCAATCAACAAGAGAATGTCACAGATTGTTATTATTTCAGGTTGCAGATGTGTGGTCGTGTGGGGTGACATTGTATGTCATGTTAGTGGGTGCTTACCCTTTTGAGGATCCTGATGAACCAAAAGATTTCCGGAAGACGATAAACGTACATCTTAATCATTATCATGACTTCATTCCAATTTCTTTCGGATTTCTTATTACAAAATGTTAACCCCTGGCTTTGCTGCACAGAGAATCCTGAGTGTGCAGTATTCTATTCCAGATAACATTCAGATATCTGAGGAATGTCGCCACTTAATCTCTAGGATCTTTGTTGGAGATCCGGCACAGGTTAGTGTGGTTTTAAAAGTAATCAGTATGCGAACGTGGGTAGATAGAGTTTTGGCATGTCCCTGTTGTGATTGCATTAGAATTTTGACTACAATCTGATCCAAGCTTGCCTATAGTAGTAATTGCTGACCACCATCCAACTACATTGTTGTTAAGGCACTTCTTTGAAAATGTTGTCTAGCCCCATCTTATACAGTCCTGATTGACTGGCATGAAGTTAATAAATATAATTTGACTTATGTGTTAAACCTGTAATAGTAGGAAACAAATACACTACTTATACATTCTCCAAATAAAAAAAACTACACTGCTTATAGGAATGTATAAAGTGGGATGAAGAGAAAAATAACCAGAATTTTCTTAATTCTTCAAGTGTGTCAAACATTTTGAGATATTGCCAAAAGGGTGTCACAGAGTAGTCTTCAAGATAATACAGATTGTAGTTATCACTTATGCTTATGCCATCTTCCGTTGCACATGGCACAGAGGATCACAATGCCTGAAATCAAAAATCATGTATGGTTTCTGAAGAATCTTCCGGCAGATTTAATGGACGATAAGATGATAAGTGACCAGTTTGAAGAGCCCGATCAGCCAATGCAGAGCATAGATACGATCATGCAAATAATCTCAGAGGCAACAGTACCACCAGTTGGCTTGTATAACTTGGAAATGATGGATGATGACATGGATGACTTGGATTCAGATCCTGATCTTGATATTGATAGCAGCGGGGAGATCATATATGCAATGTGAGTGCACCTCACTGCCATGCTTGTGAAAGAAGTCGTACTGCATTCTTACGAGAACATTTCTGGACTTGTTGGTGTTCAAGGCATAGAGATTATTGAATACTCAGCAGCAAGAACATGGACTAACAATGCTTGTAATCAATCAAGTTCTTATCCTGGAAAGGGGCTTTTAGTGTACCCATGAATTATTTCTCCTATCGCCATAGGAGGAATTGGCTAAAAAAGTAATGGAGTTTTCATACTTGAGTTCAAAATCTCTTCTCTTACAGTGTTATACAGTGAAGTTCGTTTGTAACTCTTGTACTTGCTTATTTGCTTTTGTGTCAAACCATGTGTCTTTGTGGTTTTTGTAAGTTTGAGATGCTTATAGTCTTAGGGCTTGTGTATTACAATATTGTTAGCAAAGATTTTCCTTTCTGTATAGTTTAACTGCCCTTCTGGTTGATGTTATATTTTCCTTAATAGCATAGTGCATTTTTCCTATTATGGTCAAGTGACATCCAGAGACCTCTGACAAAGTTTGTGGTAAGGTTGTACCATGAGGTGTGTTGCTAAATTTTTGAAGAAATTACTAAGGCAATGATCCTTGAGGAACGCAAAAGCAAAATGCCTCAATTCCAAGCTAAGTTGGGGTCAGTTATATGAATCCTCATTATCTACATTACATTATTTAAGTCTGTTTCAGTCCAACATTATATAGAAATTTCCAGGTTCTGTTGGCAAACAATCCACAGCCTCGCAATCAAATACAGCAAGAAATCATAGTTGCCGGAGGTTAAGAATCAGCGTTGGAAATTCTGAATAAGAGCAATGCCTCGGCACATGGTCTCCAAAAAGTGGGTTAGAATCTCCCCCAAATAACCTCCAGTCATAATCGATGCCAGCGCTCATAGGGAATGTTTGGGAAGTAACTGGCGACTAATCTCAACTTTTTTTGCAACTCTACTGCTTAAATCACATGTTATATCATCTAGCTCTTGTTGTGTTAAGTTGAAACTTTTGTACGATAGCCTGCTTATTAAAGATTGAGGTCAAACTTGTATTAACATTTCAGCATCTGAGTAATAGATGGCAGAATCATTTAAAAACCTAATCTGCAAGAATTGCCACTGTTCCGTGCGGCTCTTTGTCAACAGCAACGAAATGGTTCCTTGCTAATCAAATCTTTCTTCCTTTTTAACATAAAAAAACAAAACATCTATGCTACTATGGATTGCAGACAGTAGTATTCCATGCATATATAGGAATATATCAGGGTCCAAATCCCTCTCCAAATTTAAGGATACGAAGAAATGGCCCTTCCATAAATTCAATATACTAAACTCATCTTGAGCTTCTCGACGTTCAAACTCAAATTAGTTTCCGGCGTTACTAGCTTTTCTGCATATTAACTTTAATGACAGCTCCTAATAAGATGTCAATTCTTGACAGTGGTATGAATCTCATGAAGTAATATAATCAATCTTGAGCTGTATCTTTCAAAATTCACTGAAAATAAAGTTGGAGAAAGTTCAAATTTTGTGTTGGGTATTAGAACAGATGCAACTAGTACTGCCTTCATCCCCAGCTACCAGTTCTGCTCAGTTTGTTCTAGTCCCAAAGTTGCTTCAAGAATGATTTACAATGATTTATGCAGCAAATTCAAATTGATATCCTCTTTTATCACAGTGATTCTCAGATTCCTCAGATGTTCCTTGTAATATTCCCACAATGAGGCTGTTTCTTCATCACATACAACATCTTCCAATTTCACAAGTCTTAGCACAGAATCGGGCAGCTCAGTAAACCCCAGGCGACTACCCATGCAGATAGTCCGTAAAGAACAGAGTTGATCCATTTCTGTTGGCAAGAAATCCAGTTCCACACAATCATATACATCCAGAAACCCCAATCTATTAAGTTTTACTACTGACTTTGGCAACTCGGATAATTTTGTACAAGAATGAAGCCTCAGTACTTCCAAATTTGTCAACTTTCCAAGCTCTTCGGGGAGGGCAACTAATTCGTGACAATAACAAATGCTGAGCTTTTTAAGATCAACAAGATCACATATTTCAGCTGGTACTTCCACTAAATCATTGCAGTACTCGATATTCATCTCTACGAGTTTTGGCCACATGTAAGACATATTGGCAGCATAGTTTTCAAATGCCTCACCAATTTCACACATGATGAAGGAGATTTTCCGCAAATTTGGCAGCTGCAAGTTTGCTGTAAAAATGGACGTAACAGAGATGCGTTCCAGGCTGATTCTCTTAAGATTGAGCAGAGAACAAAACTGAAAGTTATTTAATTTGGTTGGGAAGAAATAATTGTTTGTCACAATCAGAGTTTTCAATTGGCTCATTTGCTCTACAAAAGGGGGTAAGTTGTAGGTCTTTGCTTCAAAGTTCAACACAAGTACTTCAACTTTAGGAAATTGCACGTTATACCAGTCAGACACAAAGTCTTCATCTGCAATTCAGATTCATGAAGTTGTAACTAACTAGCTGAGGCAAGATGAAGCAAGTTTGCAAAAGACATTTCTATTCTTGCCCTAAAAAGGAGCACAAGGGATGGATAACAAACCTGTGAATATAGACAAAACTTCCGCCTGAAGTGGTTGAAGTCTTTGTTGAGACCACCACTTAGGAAAGTCATTCCCCTTGATGTTGATATATAGTCTCTTTCTCTCTTCTACTGTGTTCTCATCACACTGGTGGATAACCAGTTCTCTCAGCAGATCATGCTGCTGTATGTAATGCAAGTTATGTAATCCAAGAACTGCTGGTGCATCCTTTCTGGAAATCAGCACGAACTAAACAATTAGATTTTGGAGATGTAGAGGTCAGATCCTTCGAGATGTAAATTCTAAGATCCGGGGTTACGGATTCTAGTACGGATACGGATGTGGGGATCAGGCTAAAAATAATTCAAAAAAATAAAAATATCTCTAAATTATGAGAAAATTTTGAGGAATACTAACGTATAGCTTGTAAAGTGTGGATTTCTTTTTTATTCTCTAGTTGTAGATGAGTAAAGGATTGATTTCCTAGATAAGACATGCTATTTTCTTCCCTAGTTTTGGTTCTGATTTCGGGAATCAAATTGTATCTCGTCTCGGATTTTTCATTTGTCGTGGTTAGAGTACCCAAAATTGTTTGACCAGATCCGGTACGGATCCCATACCCACATCCATATTAGTGTCGTGTCGGCACAGGTGCGGCACCTAAACTGCTGTGTCAGAGCAACTTACTTCCATGCAGTAATTACACGTAGAAAGTAGCAAATACATTAGAGTTTCAAGACAAAAGTGATACCTTGCAAGGGCGAGATTAACCAGATTTTCTGAAGAGAGTTGAAAGAAGATTGCCATTGCCTTCATGCCATCTTCATCTAAATTGTATCGTTCCACCCACATATCCAAAAGTGCAGAAGCATGAATTCTGTGGTCTTCAGGAAATGATCCTAGATCCAGGTAGCAGTCTCTTAATGTAGTTGCTTCGCTGCTATATAGATCTATTTCATCCAATGCATCAATGCTAGCTCGCAGAGTGCGAAGCAGATCATTCTCGGTAGGAAAGAGAATTTGTCTTTTAGACTGCAACATCACTCTGTTAAACCATATCAACTCAGGCTGGCCACACAATGATCGGCCAACAACTTTAAGAGCAAGTGGAAAACCACAACAGCTTCTCACCACCTGCCATTTTTACCACCAGTTAGCACCATGTAAAAGTACTTTGATATTACAACACAAAATAGAGAACTTTATAAGTTACTATGAATTAGGCAGATCCTTTGGAGAACATCACACCTCTAGTATTTAGCTAAAAGCCTAAAACGCATTTTTTACTCTTTAATATTTCAAACACATGCACAATAGCATTTTACATATACATTTCACCTGTTTTGATAACCAAATAATTATTTTAAAAGACCCTTTTAAACATAGATATGTTTTACCGTATGAACAAGATCAAGTCGAACGTTAGGGATGCTATCTTTAAAAGCTGAACTATTGAAAAGAGCCTTCGCGTCCTTCTCACTCAAAAGATTTAATTTATATGTATCAAATTTCGGGAACACAGATCTTGAGGTGACCAAAATCTTAAATCCAGGTATCTGAAATATAAAACTTTCGATGACAAAATCTGATTCAGACCAAACATCGTCCAGCACCAGAAGTACAGGTTGAGATGTGCTTCTCCTTAGGAGGCTATTGAGTTGGCAGATTGCAGCATATTCAGAAGCAAAGTCTGGCCCCTTGTAACCTTTCATCTCAAAAATTTCCCCAACAATGCGCTTGATGTTTGCTGTTTTGGAAACAGTGACAAAAAAGATGTCCCTGTATTTGTCTGTTAAGAGAGAATTAGATTAAATATGCTCAAAGATCATCAAGAAGCTTATTATAACATAAGAACATGATGCAACATTATATATGTCAACTGTTCTTGCTTTAAGTTGAAAAATCCGTATGGCTAATAACTGTATTTAACAAAAAGAAACTGCTTTTTTTATTTTATTTCAGGAGATAAAAAACAAAATATAGCCTTTAGGTACAAGGGACTTTCAGCTTTCTTCCATACTATCAAAAGGATTTTATGACACCAGAGAATGAGGAAAACAACTTCGCAGATAGATACAATAAATCGAAACCCAGAACAAAATTCTTATTTTTCCTTCTCTTAACAAGAAAACATAACATTCTGCTCGTGTCAATATTCAAGCGGTTGCTATCAATCATAAAAATAAGATGTATATGTCAGAATTCAACTCATTGACGGACAGACGAACTATTGCTTGTCAAATTGATCCAGGTAGCATATAAATTCACAATTCCGATACAAAGGGGACTAGGGGAGAATTAGCTAAGTGAACTTACAAAGGAATGCAAGAAGTTTCTTCTAAGGACATCAGTGAATTATTGTAAAAAGAAGATTTACAATTCTTGAAACTGATGACACATATCTTCCGAAGGACTAATTTAACAATGGTAACAACAACAACAACAGCTATTCTTAGTCCCAAACAAGTTGGAGTCGTTAAGTAAAACTAATAATCAAAGCTTTAGGGCAAGTGATTGACATCAAACATATTATAATACCTTTGATATCATCCTCTTGACAAACCATTGCAGCCAAAGTAGTCTTTCCACAGCCAGCAGGAGCAGAAAGAACCACCACCTGCTCTTTCTCCTCAAGCAGCTTTACTTTCAATTCTTGAAGTGGCAAATCAAATCCAACCACAGAATCTGAAACTTGTGGCACGTCAGACCAACCTGAAAATCCATTCCCATTTGTGCTACCAAAACTATTACCACCATTCATCCACCCTGAAGACCCATTAGAGTTTGTAAATCCAATACTAGTCCCATTCGTCAACGAAATGTCTCTCAACATGGAGCTAATCTGATCCAATTTCTTACCATGTTCAATCACATTGACAAGAATAATTTTACTATCTCTACACACCTGAATAAAACCATGAACTTGGCAAAACCTAACCAGTGAATTTTCTAACTTGGTCAATTTCCTCGAGTAGTTCCATTTTTTCAAAGCGTCGTAGCATTTAGTCTTGGAACACTTACGGACTAGTTCTTCACCTGCTAATAGCTGCTTCTTGAACATTTCTATTTCGCATTCTCGGCCGTCTAGTGCTTTGTTTAGCCTCTCGATGTCATCGAACACTGGTTTGATATCATTAAGTGTGTTGTTTAAGCTTTGGAATTTGGAACGGAAAGTGGCAATTTTTATGCCAACATCAATAACGGCTTTGAGTAGCATGTCGAAGACTGGACCCAGAGCAGCTCCTCCCAACAGAGTTGCGGCCATTGCTAAATGCTACACCCCCAAAATGGCCGAATTTAGGAAAGTTGTAAGTGTGAGCCTAAGAGTTAAAGCATTGGGATGCTGAGAAGATACTATGCCAAGAGCTCGCAATTGGCTGGAAATTTCGTCCTCAATTTGTTGACTTTTGTCAAGTTAGCGAGTCAAGCATCTTGTCGCTATCCCACTCACATAGTGAAGTTTCCGACTAAGCTGTGAGTTTGATTTAACGCAAATATCAGGATACTCTTTTTATTTTAGGGTAAGTGTACATAATTAGATTAGAGTACAATTATTTTGCAACCCAACCAAAGTGTCCTTCTTTTGGACTCAAGCAATCATAATGTATGAAAAAAAGGAATGTGCACCATAATATGTATAGCGCGATGGGCACGTTTATCTGTTAATGTATAGCGCGGTGAATAATCGCGCTTTATTTGAACTTAAATCGAAAAAGGGTTCAAAATGCCCCTAAACTATTGGAAAAGGTTTAAAAATATCCTTCATCCACTTATTGGGCTAAAAATACCCCTCCATCCATCTTTTTGGTTCACCTATGCCCTTTGACCGTTAGGTCAATGCTGAATTAAAAATAATTATTATTCTTTTTGTAAAACTTGAAAAAAATATTTTACAAAATATTTTCGTTTTTTTAAACTAATGCACCAATAATCCACTAATTTAGTAAAGTCTTCTTCTTCTCTTTATTAAGTTTTTACAAAAAATAATTCAGTTTTTGCAAAAAAATATTATTTTTTTCATTTTTTAAAGCATTTTTTTGTAAAAACTGAAAAAAATTGTAAAAAACAGAAAAAAAAAATNTGAAAAAAATTGTAAAAACAGAAAAAAAATATTTTTAATAAAATATTTTCGTTTTTTAAAAACTGAAAAAAATTATTTTCAACAAAATATTTTAGTTTTTGAAAAATATTTTTTTTTCATTTTTTCCAATTTTTTTAAAAAAAGGAAAATATTTTTTCTTAAAAAAAAACTGAAAAACGAAAAATAAAACGAAATGCTTTAAAAAAACTGAAAAAAATAAAAATATTTTGTTGAAAATATTTTTTTCAGTTTTTAAAAAACCAAAATATTTTATTAAAAACGTTTTTTTTCAGTGTTTACAAAAAAAATGCTTTAAAACTGAAAAAATGAAAAAAAAAAAATTTTATTCTAAAAACTGAATTATTTTTTGTAAAAACTGGAAAAAAAATAAGAAGACTTTACTAAATTATTGGACTATTGGTGCATTAGTTTAATAAAACAAAATATTTTGCAAACTTTTTTTTTAAGTTTAACAAAAAGAATAATAATTATTTTTAATTTAGCATTGACCTAACGGTCAAAGGGCATAAGTGAACCAAAAAAGTGGATGGAGGGGTATTTTAAGCCCAATAGGTGGATGAAGGGTATTTTTAAACCTTTTCCGATAGTTTAGGGGCATTTTGAACCCTTTTCCGAACTTAAATGGGCGGGAAGGTATAACGCCCATATATACCGCTCTATAGTGTAGCGTGGTATATATGGGCGCTATAACTATATAAATAACCATGCCCTTCTCCTTCCTTACCAAACCAGTCAGTTCCCCTCCCCATTAGAAAAACGAAAACCAAAAAACTCGATTGGAGCCCATCGATCCCACAAAAAGTGTAGATTCTGGGTTCTACGTCGTATCTAAGGTGTTATCTTATAATGGGTTGCTCGTTTCGGCTCCAAATCACCAAATCTTCAACTTTCCAAAAAATTAAAATCGAGGTATTCAGACTTACTTTTTGTTAAACTTATGTATAAAAAATGCCTATTAGTTATTTTTTACTATGTTGTATGTTTTTTCGTGATTGTTTTGCTATTTATTTAATTTATTAGTTTTTATCCGGATTATATTATTAGTGTGGTAAAACAATTGGTAAAATAGAAAAATTGTTATTAGTTGTTATAAAAAAAATTTAATTAATTATTTTTTTACTGTGGTATATGTATTTTCGTTATTATTTTGTTATTAAATTAATTTGTTGGTTTTATCCAGATTACATTATTCATGTGCTAAAAGAGTAGTAAAATATAAAAATTATTATTTTAGGAATAATTAATCTTATTTAGATATTATATTAATATGTGAGTTTAATATTGTTTAGTTCCCTGTAGTGTTATGTTGTACCTGTAATTTTAATGTTGTGCCCGTACTTGTAATATAGTGCCCTTTTAGCGTAGTAAAATGTAGTACCATTTAACGTAGTATTTTTGTAGTTATTAAAATTAATCATTTAATTATATGTTAAACCCAAAATATCTAAAAAAAGCTGATAGTTCAAACACAAACTCTCTTGAATTCTAGTCAACAAACATAAGAAATAACATTAGAAAACAACAATATTTGTCAAACTAAGTATTGTTATATGAATATTTAATAATTAAATATTATATAGTTATGAAAATTAATTATTTAATTTTATTATATCAAAAATAGGTGAGTAACAAACAAATATAAAAAACAATAAACTAACATATAAACTAAGAAACAAATATATAAAATAATAAAATAACATATAAAATAAGAAACTAACTTATTAAATAATAAACATACATATAAAATAGTTTATTCTCAAAAAAAAATCATTCTAAAAAAACAAACATATAAAATAGTAAACTAACATATAAAATAATAAAGTAACATATAAAATTATAAACTAACATATAAAATATAAAATTATAATATACAAAATGTATCAACCTAGTTAACAATATAGTAAAAATATCGAATAAATTTTAATATTAAAGAGATTGCAATATATTTAAAGATGTAAGCAATTAAAAAGAAAATACTTTAATTAATATTGTTCAATTTACTGTAGTCGTCATAGAGGTTCCGCCTGTGCATCCCAGACCTGCATCGCTAGAGCTATTGTTGCTACAGGCCGAGAGCATAAGTCTTCATACATATAGGAGGGGCAGTGTTTGTCCCAGACATTCCGCGCTAGACGGATAGACGATATGTGGGAGTTTATTAGGGCCCACCCACTCCATCCCCGTATAGTTAGACGCTTTCAGGATACGGGTTTCTATAGGATCATAGAGATCGGCCGGTTGCAGTTCGGTTGATCACTGCTATGATAGAGTGGTCCCGAGACGCACACGTTTCATTTACTCATCAGCGAGGCTACCATCACGCTTCAGGACGTGGAGGTTCTTTTTAGGCTGCCGGTTGATGGACTACCTGTAGCTTACCCGCATGCTCTTAGAGAATATACGGGATTGCGGTATCTGCAGATGTTGCAGCAGCTCACCAGTTTCCAGCCAGCGGAGGAGACCGCATTGAGTGGGGTCAGTCATTTGCAGTTAATGCCCGTCCGGCAGCATCTGGAGGCGATGTATGCAGACATTACAGATGATACACCAGATCTTCTTATCGACCGGTACACGAGATTGTTGATGCTTCTTATTATTCTTTAGATTGTTGATGTTGCATATAATAAAATATCTTATTATTCTGTAGGTTACTGGTGGACCGACGACCCTTTCTACCGAGCCTGCCAGCCTTATCGACGATCATGCTGCATCGCATCCTCCGATAAAGAGGCGACGTGATGAGAATGATCATGATAGTGTAGCTGGGCGGGATGGGATGCGCCTCAAGCCAGCCAATGCTTTAAAGCATACAGGCTGTGGAACACATTGACATTTTTGATTATCTGTACATATGACATTCATTATATAATAGCAACATTATTTATGTTTTACATTATTTGTGCATGTATTTTTATTTCTCGGGTTATTTATTAGTCTAATACTATAACACAAAAACAAAAACGACAACTTAACATAATTTAAATTCGGTAAAATTAATGAAAATACATGACTGTAAAACATAAAGATAAAATACTACGCTCAACAGATCCATGTGTTTGTTTAGTCACTATCGCCCATTATTCTGTGCTTCAACCACTTAAATTTCTCTTCCAACCTATTTTTTTCTTCTTCTGCCTCTTTTAGTTTCTCCTTCACTGCTGCAAGTTGTTGTTGTAGTTTAAAGATCTGGAGTTCGTATTCACCGGTCATATTCCAAACACAGTGCAAACATGATTTGTAGTATTCCTGGTTGATGGGTTCATCATACCATTCTTGAAATCAATATTTATTTTCGTCCTACCAATGGGGATTATAACACAACATTATTAATTAACATGTTATATAAAAAAATTAATAAATATATTTTCCAAATAATAACTTACAAGTTGTTGACAAATCCAATGTCTGCGCCCCAGATTGCAATTTGACCAACAAAATCGCACGTTTGCCACAAAAACACCTTGGTATGTCATTGCGTCCAAACATTTCGTAATGCAAGAAAAATGAAAAATTAATGGAAATATTTTCTACTTCTTTCGTTAAGCACAAGTAATAACTAAAATGCGCTAGGTTTTTATAGGCAGATAATACACATAACGCATATTGGTGGCGCGCTATATTTCGCGTGATAATGATTCTTTAGGGTACAAGACAACTTTTTCAGAACGACAACTTTTTCAGGTTGACAAGACAATACACATAACGCATATTGGTGGCGCGCTATGTTTCGCGTGATAATGATTCTTTAGGGTACAAGACAAATTTTCCAGAATGAAAACTTTTCCAGAACGACAGCTTTTCCAGAACGACATCTTTTTCAGGTCGACAAGACAATACACACAACGCATATTGGTGGCGCGTTATGGTTCTGTAGGGTATAAGACAACTTCTTAAACTGAACCAAGAGATCTGTATTCAAAGACCATTTGAAGAAACATTACAACATCGACTTAAAAAATACCACTAACATTTAATAAGTGGTTCATGAAGAGGCGAAAGGGTGAAAGTTCTTCAACGATCCCCATAGAACACGTCTTAACACTATCGATCCCTACCTTAAAAAAATATGCTAGGTTGCTATACTAATTTGGTTGATGACAAGTGGTATGGTATTATGCGTCCCTTGGAAAATAAGCCTATCAATTACACACTGATCTCAAAATTGCAGGGCACATTATTGAGGGCGAAGCGCATTCTCCAAAGCCTAAAGGTATGCAAATTTGGGACAAAAAACTACAATGGGTTCTCCTTTACTCAAAACGATGTGATTATGAAGTACTATGTCGCTGGCATGGGCTTGTTGTTCCACAAGCACTGTCTGCAACCTTCCAAACAAACACATACAAAGACGAAACAGAAGTGATTCGGCATTTGATGAAGCAGATTCTAGAGATGAAAAAGGCACTAGTTGTTCATCATGCAATGGATGATCTTTACTTCCTGGGAGGAACGGAGGATCAGTACTGGGATTTATTAGAAAATAAAAAATTGCATAGAGACAATGACTATCCTGTTTTCCCAACAATTGTCGAGTAGGAGGGACTACATAAGTTTCTACCACAGACGTTGAACGCAGGAGTCCAATATTGTTGTAGAAATCAAGCACGTGGTCTTATTGATGATAGCGATGAAATACGAGAAATGTGTGTCAACTAGGGCCTAGATTACGATGCCCTCGGTCCTGAAGGATACGTACACGATGTTGACAAAGAAGATGAAGAGATTGACAATGCAATAGTGCCAGACAACGACGATAATGGCAAATGACAATTGTTTTTTCTTTGGGTGTATGTTAAATTGTTGTACTAAAGTATTAATGCTAAATATCAATTAGATTTAACCCCAATGGAAACATAATTTTACATTCTGCAAGCTGAACATGTACATACACTTATTACAACAAATTACTGAAATAAAACACTACGTGTATCCTTGATAATTGGGCACATTGGATGAACTTCCACCGGGAGCTAAATTACCACCGCTACCCAAACCAGCTGAAGGACATTTACGACGGTCGTGTCATGTTTGCGAATATATATCACATTTACGCGCATAAACGGTATCACCGACATCCATTTGGTTCCGTATACACGTTCTTTTTTGCACTTGTCGTTGATGCACATACTCCTTGTTACACACCATTTTAAATGGTTCCGACGGCCAATAAATGCTCAGCACCCACTCGCTACAACTGTCTACTATAGGTGTTTAAGTATGCAACAACACTATATTCTTTATCAACGTACCTCGTTGCCACGAAACCTGTATGTTGAAAGCACTTCATGGCATGTGAGCACGACATGTGATAGATGGACCATTTCCTACAAGAGCATAAACTTCTAGTTTCATTGTCGGTGTGTGTATTATTCCCCCAGTTGTGATGGATAGCGGTGCGAACTTCAAAAATATTTTTTTCGTTGCAATACTGCAAAAATAAATGCCACTGTGCTCGCTTCCTGTATTTCTCAAATCTTTTCATTGGTGTTGGCATAAATTCAATACCTATTTCCATCAATGATGATGAACCTCTATCCCTTTCAACAAACCTCTCTGCCATCTGCTTGAATGTCATCTGCACCATGGCAGTTACAGGCAATCCACGTGCAGGTTCTTTCCTCGAACAATGGCTACGAACTACGCGAACTGAACTGTCAAAGCTTTCAAACCAACACTGAGAAAGCTCATCAATAAAGAGCATTTTAGTGACCCCAAGGGATTATGGGTTTTTTTCTACCAATTGGGGCTCTCCCTTCACCACCCCTATGGGGATGGTCTACAGGGTTCATAACTACTCCTCTCTGGTCGGCGATCACCGTCGCCAAGAATGGCATAGTCGCAAAGCTTCATCGTGCCATACACCCTTTCATCTTGCTTTAATGGACAGTTATCATCCTTAAGGCCATATTTGCCTTTGCCACAATTAAAAGAGATCATATGAAGGCTTACAAACTAGTCAAAGGACAACCTGCCTTATTCTTCTCCCGTTTGGGACCCCTATTTTCTCGGAGATAGCCTGGTCTGAGCTAGAACAGCAGATTCGTGAGCAAGAGCGTATTTCACAGCTGATTCAACAACAACCATTTTTTCTGGGGAACTTTCATATGAGTCTGTTCAATAACCCATTGAAAGACTCTATCACATTTGTCGTCAGAACTTCTCATCTTCTGTCAGCATCCGCATGCAAAGTCCACTTGTCAAGCTCATGTCGCATCAACCAACTATAGGCTCCTTGGTCTTCCTGCCTGATCAATTCCATTCGCCTCCTGAATTTACACTTTTAGTGATCTGTTGCGGCCATCCACATTAAATCATGCAAGTCCTTGTTCGGATAATCCCTCTGGAAGTTGGCATTCAGGTGTCTCACACAGTAACGGTGGTAGGCATATGGTTTCTGCCATGCACGCAAATTCTGTATGAAACTTAAAATACTGCCACGACGATTAGATATAGACAAATACCTAACCGGTGTCTAACAACGTGCTCCTTCAAGTGGTTCAAAAATAATGTCCACGTCTCTTGGCTTTCATTGGCACAAATAGCAGATGCTAGGGGAAATATACTTCCATTAGCATCTACTGCAATGTCGATCAACCACTTAATATCATACTTTCCATAGACATGAATGCCGTCTATGGATATTACCAGGCGACAATGCACAAAACCATTAATGGTTGGTTTAAATGCCCAGAACACATATATGGTATTCCCGGACTCCGCTCATGCTTCCATTCAACAACAGTCCCGGAGTTAAAGTGTTGCAATGCGGACATGTACTTGGGTAGAGATGCAAAGGACTTATCCCAGTTACCATAACCAATTTCAAACGCACGTTTGCGCCCGAGAAATGCCTTTATTTTGGTAATGGTACACCCATATACCTGGTGGACAGATATTATACACTCTTTGATCTTGTACCTTATGGGCGCTTCAACACAAGAGAAATCAAGTAAACTTTCAAGTTAAAATGATTCCCACTGAATGTGTCCATTTCACAATTATGGGTGCCAATGTATTTACCCATAACACACATATTTTTTTCTACTTCCTCGCACGCAAAATACAATTACAACCTTGAAACCATCTACGAAGAATAACCTTGTATACATCCGGTGATGACTCATGAACCACGATCTCACAACACTCTTTTATGTTTTACATTCGCACCGCCCTGCTTATGCGCGCTTTATCAGCAAAAGCATGCCCTTTGACAGCATCGTTGCTCTAGATTCATCCCACATTGCTGTCCCAATATCGTCAAGATCCCTTGTGAGGGCATCCACATCTGGCTACTTGGCAAATTATTAAGCTAAGGAATCTCCCTTGAATGAAACGGCACGTGGGACTCGTACACTCTTGGTCTAACGGGAGGTGGAACATGCTCCCTCGTCAAATCAGGTTCAGAATTCTCGTCCTCATCATCATCACCCTCATCAGGGAAGGGTGTGTCATCTCCAGACTCATCAGCATTGTTGTCATAGTCACTATTCTCTTCCTCACTCTGCGCATCTGCCAGATCCCGATTAAATATGTCGTCTTCGTGCAATTGAGTAAGGACAAGACCTTCAAGTTGCTCGTTTTTACTGCACAACCAATAAACATAATGAGTTTCTCAAATTGATCCAAACTTTACATATAAACTTTATCACTTCACTTACATATCATAATATGTTGATATCCCATGATGCATATTATCTTGTTGATGATGACCCCCGGATGCACCACCATGATCCAACACACCAAAGCTAGGCATATTCGAACTGGCCGTTGGTTCATAACTTGTAAAATTCATATCTGGACGGTACCACTGTGAAATATATACATAAAAATAAACACCGTAACACAAAGGAAATTGAAGTTTACCACTCGCTTGTGGATTATGTAATCTAGGGGAGAAATTATTTCCTCGCTCCTCATTCGCTCGTGGAGATAAGTTTAAATCAGGCCAAACTCTTTCACCCGGAACCTGTTAAGCTAAAACTGCTCCAAAATAATCACATGATGATTGAGGGATATTCCTACTTTGTGGAACCTCATTATTGCGAACGTCTTCAGCCTTGACGTACATTTCCAACATTTTTGTCACAAGAAATTGCCGCTATTCATCCGGAGTCCCCAAAAAATCTCTCAAAATTTCATCATCTTCGATGTTAAACTCAACATAACAAGCAACCCCTTGCGGAGTGACAAAATACGGATATCTTCCGATTACTTTAATATTTACCGAACGTTTGCTCACACTCATTTTTTGACATAAAAACGATACCAATGTATCATACTCCATTGTAAGTGGCAACTTAATATGACAATAAAGAGAACAACTATGGCTTACTGAGTTATTCACCAACACAACCTCACCCCCCCCCCCCCCCAATATAATGAAATTCTAATTCTTAGCTCTTTAGACGTTATGATAAAATGCAAAATAACTTAACGAACAAATATGGAAGACTTGAAGGATCCTGAATTGATTTTTACAAAATACTGAAACTCTTTAAATAAGGAAAACAGTCCCGGGGGTACAATTATTTGATGTATAGCGCCTTAAATATGCGCGCTATACCTAGTTGAATTATTGGTGTGTCAGTTAAGTCCAGAAAAATTATTGGTGGGTCCAATAATTATGTATGGCGCGGTTATTCACTACACTATACCTTAACAGACAAACGTGCCGTTAAGGTATAGCGCGGTGAATAACCGCGCTATAAATATTATGTGCCCGGTATTTTTTTTCCACACATTATGGTTGTTTGAGTCCAAAAGAACCACACTTTGGTTCCGGACTCCAATTATTTTTTGCTGTCAAACTAATATACATGTCATTTGGTATGACGTGACACTCTTTTAAAAAAAAAATTTATACCAAATAAATTATGTTTTTTTAGTACTTCAAAAAATTCACTTTAAACTAAAATAACATCAAAGGTTTAACATTTGTGTTAGTGTCACGACCCAAAAACCACCAAGGGTCGTGATGGCGCCGGACACCGCTGTCAGGCAAGCCAACCAAAATACTCAACAAATTCTCGTTTTAATAATTTTTGAAAACTACGATTTTCCTTCAATTTTACTATTAAAAGGTAATCATTTTAAATTAAATATAAATGTTAAGAAGTTAATACAAGATACCCCATAATCATCCCAGAACCCGGTGTCACAAGTGCATGAGCATTACTAGGGAATGAAATAAAATACAGTAACTATCCGGAATACAAAATGGACAAAAATGGAAATAGAGTACAATACTATGAATGAGACTCTGCTGGCTACGGGTCGTCTCGATAAATGTAGCTCACCTAAGTCTCCGTATCAACCATGCCGCTATGCCACTAAGCCACTAGACACATGAACCTGTGCAACAAAATTGCACAGCAAGTGTAGTATGAGTACGAAAATAACCTGTACCCAGTAAGTATCCCGTCTAATCTCGAAGAAGTATAGACGAGGGGTCGACTTCGACACTTACTAGTGGTCCGATAATAATATACCAATAATATAGTAAATCGTGGATTTTCATAAAGATGGGTGTAACTCAATAACATGAACCAAGTAAGCAATTCTTTCATTAAAAGAAGATTTCCAAATTCATGTTTCATCATTTATACATGTATCTCAAGTCAGGGAGAGCATATACCAACACCTATAAATTCCAAGGCAAGCAATACAAGCATGCGCAAATCATGCCGAGGACGTACAGCCCGATCCAACAATATTTAAATTGTGCACTGCCAGAGGGTCGAATGAAGCGAACCATAGATGCATCTATTACCCCCACTCGAGAATCATACATGTGACGCAGTCAAATATGAATAAACACAACAATCAGTCAATCAAGAATTCATCAGGGAACAATTATCCAAGGAAAAGCCAATTCTCTATTAACAATTCAAGAAAATGAAGTTTAATCTTCTTAGAAATTCATTTACTAATTCAATGTGATTTAAGCAATTTAAACTGTCAATAAGATCACAAATATTCCAAGTATAGCATGCTTTTGGGTCCTAGACTACCCGGACTCAAACATAATAGTAGCTACGCACGGACTCTCGTCACCTCGTGCGTACGTAGCTCCCATAAATAGGAGCACAAATCCAATTAATTCATCTATGGGGACAATTCCCTCTTATAAGGTTAGAAAGGAGACTCACCTTGCTCCGAAGTTCCATAACTGGCTTCCAAGCCCTTCCGATGACTCAAATCGATGCACAACGCTCCAAAACTAGCCAAGAAATGAGAAAATCCATAAATATAGTCTCTAATACTCACAACAATTCAATTTAGATAAATTCCTAACTCCGCTCGAAGAGTTGAAAAATTGCCCTCGGTCCCACGTGCCCAGATTCCAAAAAAACTCACAAAATCCGACAACCCATCCCGATATGAGTTCAACCATACCAATTTAAACAAATTCCGATAACGAATCGACCTCCATATCTAGAATTTTCATTTTTGAAAAGTTTACAAATTTTCTCCAGTTTCTTCCATATGATTCACTAATACTTGATGAAAATAACCATGGAACTTTTGGATATAGAATACTTACCCCAATCCATATGGTGAAAATCGCCTCAAAAATTGCTTTAATCTGAGCTCCATAGCTCCAAAAATGAGTAAAAATCTCGGACTGCTCGATTTATACACTGTCCAGCATTTTTGCACCTGCGGTTACTGTTCACGCACCTGCGATTACTGTTCACGCACATGTGGTTACTGTTCACGCAGGTGCGGTACTGTTCACGCACCTGCGAAAAACACAACAGCTGCCCAGAAATTTCAGCAGCTTTTAATTTCACTAAAAATGCTCTAACTCCATCATACGAACTCGGAATTCAACGATTCTTATTCCTATGAGTCACAAATAATAATACGAACCTATTCCTTCAATCAAAACTCAATTCAGAGCTCATTTACTCAATGCGATACCAATTTCGCTCGTTAAACAATTAACTCATGTTTTGCGCTAAAAACTCAATCGGAAATTAGACCAAACTTCCAGATCACTCCTATAATTCATTATCAAAATCCCGGAAGTCTCGAAATCGAGTTTCAATCTCTAGAACAAAAAATGGACCTTTGGATCATTACATGCTTATGCTCAAAACGCCAAACTCTTCCAAAAACTCCTCCAAAACTCATCCGAGCCCCATGGGATCCCAACCAAGTATATTAACAAGTCCCATAACATGACACGAACTTAGTCGATGCCTCAAATTACATTGAACAACACTAAAACATGAATCGCACTCCAATTCAAGCTTAATGAACTTTAGAATTTTAAACTTCTACATTCGATATCGAAACCTATTAGATCACGCCCGATTGACCTCAAAGTTTGCATACAAGTCGCATTCGAGGTTACGGACCTACTCCAATTTCCGGAATTGGATTCCGACCCCGATATCAAAAAGTCCACTTCCGGTCAAACTCCTTAAAAACCTTCAAATTTCTATCTTTAGTCAAATGACTCCAAAATAACCCCTGGACCTCCGAATTCACTTCCGATCGCGCTCCCAACTCCAGAATCACCATACGGAGCTATTCCCAGACCCGGAATCCCAAGCAAACATCGATAACAGTGAAATTCACTTCAACCCAAACTTATGAAATTCTTCCAAAAAAGCTAACTTCCACTATAGGCGCCAAAACGTCCCCGGGTCTTCCAAAACCTGATCCGGACATATGGCCAAGTCTGAAATCATCATACGAACTTGCCGGAACTTTTGAATCCCGATTTCGAGGTCGTTTACTCAAAAATCCAATCTTAGTCAATTCCTTCAGCTTAAAGCATCCGAAATGAGAATTCTCTTTCCAAAACGACTCTGAACTTCCCGAAATTCAATTCCGACCACGCGTACAAGTCATAATACCTGAAATGAAGTTTCCTATGGCCTCAAACTGCTGAACGACGCGCTGGAGCTCAAAACGATCGGTCGGGTCGTTACATTCTCTCCTACTTAAACATACGTTCGTCCCCGAACAAGCTAAGAACTGCGCTGGAGTTATCCGAAATTACTGTTTAACACCTCGTGCACCTATCCGTGCTACCACAACTCAGTTGGGCACATTAGCTCGATCAAATCCAAAGATAACCTCTTTCATTTAGGCAAATAAGCCTTAGAACCCAGTTTCAACATCGAAATTCTCTGCCAGGTCTGCTTTCAACATATGAACACCGTATAAATCGCCACACGATGCACCGATACAAGATTTCATACCTTTTCTAAGTTCACACCGTGCACCACGTCATTCAGTGGACCATAATAACATTCTCAAATCATAATAGCTGAAATTCCATGAATCTGATGCTCCCAATGCACCTCAGGATATATATAAGTCTTGTTCCAACTCTCACAATACCGCAACGACCGAAGAGAAGTGAAGAATTCATAACCAGCTGCCGAGCCGACAAACCGTTGAGTCTATACTCCCGACAAGAATCATTACCTTATTCTGAACAAAATAATGGTATTTGCTCTTTAACATACTTTATATAATCCGATCGCACTGATCCTAGATCCAACATCCTTGTCTCACCCAGTACAAACTGCTCAGGCAACAAGCCACCCTAGTCATGACCAAAAGTCTTATATGCTGCCATAATGTGCCAGTAGGCTACCAATTCGAACATGATACATAAGGAAACCGAACTCAGGAAGGGACTACTCAACTCACGCTGCTAATATGGACTTTCCTCAGAAAATGGAAAACAAAACACACAAAAATTAGAATACAGAAAACTATACTCAACATCATACTGTTGCGGCGTGCAACCCGATCCAAACAACATACCCATGGCGGCGTGCCACCCGATCCACACATAAAATTCACATAAGGAGATACACACCGAGCTAAATTGCTCATTACAACAAAATACTAAATATCGGTCCCAAGCACGCTAAGTGCATAATACCATCCCTTGGGAGACATATAGCGCCATAAGCCACAAACTCAAGCACAATTGAGGTGCGATATATGTTCTGAAACTAAAGAACCATCCTGCTCACATCACCACAATCTTCATACTTGGTTTAATTCTTCAATAAGTCAAGTGACTACATGCCACACTTATACAACCTCCCTGTGGGCACGCTCCCACGACCTTCCGTAACAGATAACAGGTCAGTACATCCATACCACCGGCCGCAATAATGCTGAAAAGCGATCAAGAATCCTTAACCAGGATGCGAAGCCTTTTTCACAAATCACCGATCTCAGGCGACGCTGTAGACAATACAACTTACTCCAAATATCCAAATCCCCTTCTTGCTCATCCGAGCTCGTGACATCCTCGTCAAACACCGAACCGCAACCTTGATCCTCACCTTCAAATTTCATACCGTTCACTGCACCTAACAAGCCATGCGATAGAACACAATTTTTATCATATCCGGAACCACTATTAGACTAATACTTCATCATATAGAATCTTTTCACTTAACTCATTTCAGGAGAACCATAGAAACACACAAGTGAGTTCTCATAACCGTAGAATATGCAAATCTTCGAGTAGTGGTCTAAGCCACCAGCCCTTCCAGGATCCGCCTACACATAACAGGCCATAACACTAGGATACTTTCGAATAAAATCAATTATGGCGGCCGAAAAGCCTCACACGTATAGCCACAAATCACCTACATAACTTAATCACGCTGAAGGAACTGATCATCGCCACCATTATTGCAACTCAACCATGGCCAACCAATCAAATTTCTTCTAATTCATCCTTAACTTGCCTTAGAGATAATAATAGCTCCGTTCCTTACATCACCAACCTAAATCCGCACTCATCTTGAGAGACTCCATTCCCCGAGACCACACTGTCTCCAAGCCCATGAACTGTTTCATACCCTCCTTGCACGCACCCTCACATCTTCAACTGGTACACCTATTCTGATAATTCCTCTACGAATCCGAAGTCTTTTTCGTTTTCCTCCCAATGCTACACTGCAAGACGAAAATATCATAGAACACTCCGAGCCTCTTATCATAATCTTCTACAAAAGCTAGATTCTTAACCATACTAGGCTCGAAAACATTAGGCACCACACTTTAACTTTTGAATCCACTAGGACCGTTATTGAGAGCCACCTACTCTGACTTGGTCCAGAATATAATCAACTCCATGAATCTTCTAGCACATGAATACCCTCTCGACGAAGCACCCGGCCGAATCACTTTCCTTGAAACCCGCATCTATACAAGGCATAAATCCTAAATCCTTCCCCAAATCTGAACATGAGCCAACAAGGCCAGCCCTAGCACACCCTTAACAATTCCTTTGCTCAAATTACCTCTTATGTTCTTTTCCCTTAGCTGAAATAACCCATCAATATGCTAATAACCGGAAATCTCATAAATAGATGACCATGCAATCCAATCATAGGTAGTGGGACTCTCCCACTTAGCTTGAAGCCATCATTACACAACTCTGGAACCCAACAAGGTTCTTTCTTCATTGTTGACATGATCTAGCACAACCAACCCACCGAGTTCCTCGAAATCTTTTTGTAAAACCATTTATGAATACTCTAAATCATTAACCATATTTACATATCCGGTCTCTTTACCAGATAGCCAGTAGGATTCTTCGTAGAAGCTTCGCCAACCACGCGACCGCTGATCTGCTCCTAGGAGATAACCCACCTGAGCCCGTGCTCATTCACCAGCTGCACAAGTCCATTCACTCCTCGTGGACATCAACTAAATGTGCGACAATATCTTCCAATTCAAAGTTATGTTGTATCCTCCTTCATATCAAGCAGCTCCTTTCCGTTATATCAAATCTCCCGCCGTATAATAGTCGATACTTCAAATTAAGTCCGTAGACCCAGCCACTGTCCACTAAAACTCCCAAATCACTCCAAACTTTTCCTCAAGGGTGTAGTTATCCTGCCACGGAATCCACATACTACTCTGCCACTCTCCCACTTTGGGCAGACTCACTTCTTTAAGAAACTACTCGACCTCCACTTCTTACATCTGGCCTTCTAGAAGTTTAACCACCGCATGGCACTTCCCACATGTTCTTCCTCCTCATTTGCTACTCAGTTGATGCCTTAGATCAAAATCTATCTCAGTAGCACTTGAACCAATAGACCGCTGCTAACTTTAAACCTTTTCGAAGATCATCCTTTCTCGAACCGTCAATATTAGAACATCGATTCAATCCCGATCTACCGCACCCCGCGATCTTTGACTGCCTCTTCTTCAATACTATCTCACAATATCCCGCCCCAAAGGCGAATTGAAGTAAACTATAACACCGGCGAACTTAACATATTCCATCGAGGACGAAGATACCGTGTCGCAGATAAAAATTCCACCACACTTGAAAACACCAAGTCTCGTTACTCCATCAATCCAAATCTGGAGATTCATAGGCCAATTGCTTTCCTCCGCCGGAAATGAAATACCGAATCTCAGAATCATGCACTGAGTAGACCTCCTTTCAAATCATACACTGGTTCCACGCATGGACAAACATCCCACCATCACATCAAATACCGTGCGATAACCATTCATGAGCATCATAGCAACCTGTGCATAGCCTCAACGCTCTCAAAAGTACAGCTACGGAGCTGAAATGACATAATATCCTTCCGCAAGGCGATGACTATAGCCCAAACAACCACGCGGAGAGAAATATCCCGCACCACATCCGCAGTACCATTAATATTCCTCAATTCCTGATTTATAATAAGCGTTTCGCGTCGCATAGGATCAAGTAGGAAGGAAACAAAGGCATAAGCCTCAAAGGAATAAAATCGCACGATTGTGAGCACGTGATTTTTGCCCTATATGAATTACTCCCAGAAATTCAAAACAAAATAAATTTTTCAGTGTTTGCAATTTTGTGGATTTTCGTGGCATTTTATGTTAATTGTTTGCATTTTGTCTGTACATATTAGTTCATAAAAATATCTTGCATCTTTGCATTTAGGATTTGACTTTGCATTCTAGGATTAATTAAAAATTGTTTGTTTATAAAAAATGAAAAAAAAATCAAAAATGGTGTAATTTGCACTTTAGTTTTTAAGTAGTTTTCCTTTTAATTTGTTCCTAATTAATTGAGTTAACTATTATTTAGGGACTTTATTTGAGTTAATTAGTTTCTTAGAATTATTTTAGAATTTGTATTAATTCTGAAAAAAAAAGAAAAGAGAAAAAGAAAAGAAAAGGGAATTAAAAGAATTTAGAAAAAGGAATTAAAAAAAACAAATAAAAGAAAGGAAAAAGGATTTTTGAATTGAAATGTTTTGAGATATAAAAGAAAATATTTGGGNGCAAACGACGTGATAAGATAAGAGCACGGTGTCGTTTAGAGTTTGTAGGTTTTAAGTCAATCTTGGCCATCAGTTTGATCCCATCCAACGACCAAGGAGGCTTCATCACCTATGTATAATATTGTCTGAAAGTCTCAGAGACCAAACATTCTCTACTTCATCTTCTTCATAACATAAACCCTAACTCGCCGCCCTCTTCACCCGCCGGTGGCGCTGCCTCAAATGAGCCTCAAATCAACACCGTGGAACCCTCCTCACCTATTCAACACAAATCCTAAACTGGTTGCCTTCGAAGCCTAACTAAATTCTTCGAATCTCATACCAAAGTCCAAGACTCTGCAACTTTCGAAGTTCAAATACGGGTCATGATTCGTGTCGGTCAGTTTTCTTTCTGGAAAACTTTGGTTAGTTCGAATCTTGACCCGATTTTGAAAAGCCCAACTGTACTGGCCGGCCCTCGTGTTCTCATATAGGGGGTCTGCTCGTTGGATTTCATGGCTTCTCGACTTTGTTCCGGCTAGTCGTCATTCCCTTTGATTCTTGCTTTCATCGTTCTCGTCTGTCGTGTTATTAGCTTCTGTTTGTTTCCCTGATTTCTGTTCTCCATCCTCACATGTTTCCGATTTTTGTTTATCTTTTCTGTTCTCTGTTGGTGTCCATCTGTTGGAACATTTTCTATTTCATGTTAAAATGAGAGTACGATTAGGGCATTTTCTGTTAATGTTATAGGTTTCCTTTTCTTTTGTTTTGATTTCAATCCGTAATTGGTGTTTTATAGTTCCTGTTGGTTTAATATTGGGTTGGGTCAATTATGAGTTGCTGAATTGGTTTGGGTTCCGAGTAAATTGAAAGCCCAAAGGTGAATGGAAATCATGTCCGGTTGGGGCTGAACCCTGAGTTCATTTGGCCCATGTGGCATGTCACAGTAAAAAAAAATAGCTGCTTGGGGGGTAATTTAGGAATAGGACATAGGGGAATTTTTCATAACAAACTGAGAAGCTTCTAGGGTGGGGTTGGATTTGAATTTTCAGAATTTGGGTGGTAGAACTTGGGGAACAAGCTAAGAATCTAGGGACCCCTAAGCTAAAATAAAAACTTAAGAGGGGGGTAAAGGGTAAATAAATGGTCTGCAGGGCTGCCCTATGGTTGAGCCTATATAAGGCACTATTCTTGCCTTTCAAGGGAGCATAAGAGATGAAGAGCTAAAAAAAAATCCTGCAAAATGGGGAGATTTTTAAGAGCTAAAAATCCTGCAAGAGAGATCAGGATTAGAGATTTTTAGAGCTGAAAAACCCAAAAAATACAAAACCTGCAGAATTCTACTGTTTCATAGATTTAAATCTCGAAAATCCAAACTACTGAAAATCCTAAAAAATATACTGTTTCATTAAGTCCTTGTTGCTGATTTTTGAAATTTCCCCTAGCGTTTGAAACAATGTTGAGTAATTGTTATCTGAAATGAACTGAAATCGAGTCTGGGGAATTCTTCTGGTTCATTGCTGGGTTTGGAGTTGATTTCTGAGCTTTTTCCTAAGCTGAATCAATTCCTGGGTAGCCGATGGTGGATTGATACTGTTTTGTTGGGCTATTTACTTCACTATTCTGGGTTCAAAACTGGTTGAAAAATTGTTGTGTGCTACTGCTTTGCTGCTGACCTTCTTCCCCTTTTCCTTTCCATTTCCAGGTATTCACTTCACTCTCTAATGTATGAGAATGGTTGAAATTGAAGTGAGCTTGTTCAAATTGAGATATATGGTTAAGCAGTGGTTTCAGCAATGAATTAGTACCTTTCAAGTTGATGAATCCGTGTATTCGAGTTAATTTCAATATATAGCAATGTTATGTTTCATTCTCGTTAGTTGGTCCCCCCTGATGCTGTAAAGGTTTTGAATAACATATTTACTGTGGTTATTCTGTATTCAAAAGAGACATGGACATTATTTGAATTTTAGATCTTGTGTTCTGGCATATGTGGGCATTGAAGAGTCAAGGTGATCCTCATCAGTTGTTTAGCTTTAATGTCTGTGTGTCAATATTCTCATGCAATGTGGTAGTCTAAAGGATAATAGGTTAGAAGCAGCATGAAAACATTTCGGTTAGTTTTTTCTTTTACCTTAGTCATGGTGAATGTAGCAGATTTGTTGCTGGTCTGGACTCGATGTCGAGTCTGAGCCTCTGTTTTATTTTGGAGCTTGAACACGCCTGGGCTCCCAAGCTTTTACTGGTACTTGGTTATGGGCTCTCAAGCTTACACTGGGTCTATTGACTTCAAAAACAGTTTAGCTTAGTGATGCATGTTTATACGTAAGTCTGCAAATGTTAACGGGTGCTAAATGTAACTGTAGTTTTAAAATTAGATTTGAAGGCCTGTGATTTTGATACAAAATTCCTGCGTGCATGAGGTCAATCAATTATGGGTGTGGGTTTAATATGTTGCATGTTGCATGAACCCGTTCTATTGGTAATGGTAACAACGCTTAAAGCATTGGGTGATTGGGATATATGTTTGCATTTGCTGGAGTTTGATTCCTACTATCACGCCCACAACATGTGCACACTAATGCCTGGGCTTTTTCTTTTGGGCCTAAACATTGAGGCCATTTTACTTTGAAAGGCAGTCCATGGCATTCAGACAGCCTCGTGGTTCTTTGAAGAACGTTTGGGCCTGCTATCAGGCCTGGAGTCTTTTAGGTTGATAATGGGTTCAAGCTCTAAGTGAAGTAGTCACGATTCCCTTAGGTCTTAGTTTGTGACCCTTCGCAATCTAGTTTGAATTACCCTTTTAAAATAAATTAAGGTGCATCGTGCCAAACAAAAATCACAATTGCATGGCCCTCACTTCAATTAATCTTGTTTATCCTTAGAACTTGAGGTGTGCCATTTAGCAAATTCCATGACCCTCGCAAGGTGCAAACGTGTAGTTGCTTTAGGCACGCAATTTAAATAATTTTACCTTCCTAAATACGGGTGCACATTTATGTGACCCAAATCCAAATCCCAACGAAGTCGAAATGTGTCAAAAATTGCGGGTGCATTTATGTGACGCGGTTCGAGACGTGTTTTCACGACGTTGCAATTCTCTTAAAATAATAATAATAAAAGCGGTTCAAAGTTAAAAGCACATAGATTAAAACATGTACTAAAATCAAACAAGCCAGATATGACAGTCGAGCGACCGTGCTAGAACCACGGAGCCCGGGAATGCCTAACACCTTCTTCCGGGTTAACAGAATTCCTTACTCGGATTTCTGGATCGCGGACTGTTAAACAGAGTCATAATTTCCTCGGTTCGGGATTCAACCGGTGACTTGGGACACCATTAATCTCCCAAGAGGCGACTCTGAAATATTAATAATAAATCCCGTTCCGATTGTCCTTTAAATGGAAAAACTCCTTTATGCCCTTGCGGGTGTAGGAAAAAGGAGGTGTGACAACGATGAGGAATCAAGAAGGGAAGTGCTCCTAACAGCCCTGTAGCCTCTCGAAGATAAGTACAGACGTCTCCGTACCGACCCGCAAGACTCTATTAGACTTGCTCATGACTCGTAAGACCTAAGGGAACCTAGTGCTCTGGTACCATGTTGTCACGACTCAAAATCCACCAAGGGTCGTGATGGCACCGGACACCGCTGTCAGGCAAGCCAACCAAAATACTCAATTAAATTCTCGTTTTAATAATTTTTGAAAACTACGATTTTCCTTCAATTTTACTAGTAAAAGGTAATCATTTCAAATAAAATATAAATGTTAAGAAGTTAATACAAGATACCCCATAATCATCCCAGAACCCGGTGTCACAAGTGCATGAGCATTTACTAGGGAATGAAATAAAATACAATAACTGTCTGGAATACAAAGTGGACAGAAATGGAAATACAGTACAATACTATGAATGAGACTCTGCTGGCTACGAGTCATCTCGATAAATGTAGCTCACCTAAGTCTCCGTATCAACCATGCCGCTATGCCACTAAGCCACTAGCCACACATGAACCTGTGCAACAAAAATGCACAGCAAGTGTAGTATGAGTACGAAAATAACGTGTACCCAGTAAGTATCCCGTTTAATCTCAAAGAAGTAGAGACGAGGGGTGGACTTCGACACTTACTAGTTGTCCGATAATAATATACCACTAATATAGTAAATCGTGGATTTTCATAATGATGGGTGTAACTCAATAGCATGAACCAAGTAAAGAATTCTTTCATTAATAGGAGATTTCCACATTCATGTTTCATCATTTATACATGTATCTCAAGTCAGGGAGAGCATATACCAACATCTATAAATCCCAAGGCAAGCAATACAATCATGCACAAACCATGCCGAGGACGTACGGCCCGATCCAATAATATTTAAATTGTGCACTGCCAGAGGGTCGAATGGAGCGAACCATAGATGCATCTATTACCCCGCTCGCGAATCATACATGCGACACGGTCAAATATAAATAAACACAACAATCAGTCAATCAAGAATTCATCAGGGAACAATTATCCAAGGAAAAGCCAATTCTCTTTCAACAATTCAAGAAAATGAAGTTTAATCTTTTTAGAAATTCATTTACTAATTCAATGTGATTTTAGCAATTCAAACTGTCAATAAGATTACAAATCCAAGTATAGCATGCTTTTGGGTCCTAGACTACCCGGACTTAAACATAATAGTAGCTACACATGGACTCTCGCCACCTCGTGCGTACGTAGCCCCCACAAATAGGAGCACAAATCCAATTAATTCACCTATGGGGACAATTCCAAGGTTAGAAAGGAGACTTACCTCGCTCCGAGGTTCCATAACCGGCTTCCAAGCCCTTCCGACGACTCAAATCGATGTGCAACACTCCAAAACTAGCCAAGAAATGAGAAAATCCATAAATATAGGCTCTAATACTCACAACAATTCAATTTAGATAAATTCCTAACTCCGCTCGAAGAGTTGACAAAATTGCCCTCGGGCCCACGTGCCCAGATTCCGAAAAACTCACGAAATCCGAGAACCCATTCCGATACGAGTTCAACCATACCAATTTTAACAAATTCCGATAACGAATCGACCTCCAAATCTAGAATTTTTGTTTTTGAAAAGTTTACAAATTTTCTCCAGTATCTTCCATTTGATTCACTAATACTTGATGAAAATAACCATGAAATCATTAAATGTAATCACTTTTGAATATAGAACACTTACCCCAATCCATATGGTGAAAATCGCCTCAAAAATTGCTTTAATCCGAGCTCCATAGCTCCAAAAATGAGTAAAAATCTCGGACTGCTCGATTTATACACTGTCCAGCATTTTTGCACCTGCGGTTACTGTTCACGCAGGTGCGGTACTGTTCAGGTACCTGCGAAAAACACAACAGCTGCCCAAAAATTTCAGCAGCTTTTAATTTCACTAAAAATGCTCTAACTCCATCATACGAACTCGGAATTCGACGATTCTTGTTCCTATGAGTCACAAATAATAATACGAACCTATTCCTTCAATCCAAACTCTATTCAGAGCTCATTTACTCAATGTGATACAAATTTCGCTTGTTAAATAATTAACTCATGGTTTGTGCTAAAAACTCAATCGCGACTTGATGAAATTAGACCAAACTTTCCAGATCGCTCCTATAATTCATTATCAAAATCTCGGAAGTCTCGAAATCGAGTTTCGATCTCTAGAACTAAAAATGGACCTTTGGATCATTACATGCTTATGCTCAAAACACTAAACTCTTCCAAAAACTCCTCCAAAACTCATCCGAGCCCCATGGGATCCCAACCAAGTATACTAACAAGTCCCATAACATGACATGAACATAGTTGATGCCTCAAATTACATTGAACAACACTAAAACATGAATCACACTCCAATTCAAGCTTAATGAAGTTTAGAATTTCAAACTTCTACATTCGATGTCGAAACCTATTAGATCACGCCCGATTGACCTCAAATTTTGCATACAAGTCGCATTCGACGTTACGGACCTACTCCAACTTCCGAAATTGGATTCCGACCCCGAGATCAAAAAGTCCACTTCCGGGCAAACTCCTTAAAAACCTTCAAATTTCTATCTTTAGTCAAATGACTCCAAAATGACCCCCGGACCTCCGAATTCACTTCCGATCGCGCTCCCAACACCAGAATCACCACACGAAGCTATTCCCTGAATCAAAATCCCAAGCAAACATCGATAACAGTGCAATGCACTTTAACCCAAACTTATGAAATTCTTCCAGAAAAGCTAACTTCCACTATAGGCGCCGAAACGTCCCCGGGTCTTCCAAAACCCGATACGGACATACGCCCAAGTCCGAAATCATCATACGAACCTGCTGGAACCTTCGAATCTCAATTCCGAGGTCGTTTACTCAAAAATCCAATCTTAGTCAATTCCTTCAACTTAAAGCTTCCGAAATGAGAATTCTTTTTTCAAATGGTCTCTGAACTTTCAGAAATTCAATTCCGACCATGCGTACAAGTCATAATACCTGAAATGAAGTTTCGTATGGCCTCAAACTGTTGAACGACGCGCTGGAGCTCAAAACGACCAGTCGGATCAGTACAGTTAGAGCTGAGACCAGTGTTTTAAAAGGCGTGGCATAAGGCGAGGTGTAAGCCTCGAGGCAGTATTTAAGTTTTAATATTTTATGAAATAATATAATGACAGTAAATCTTTATAAACAGGTAAAATTACATAAAAATTTAAGAAAACTATAAATATGTGAAATATACATACATATATGTATGTATGTATGTATGTATATATATATATATATATATCTGTGTGTGTGTGTGTGGGGGGGGGGGCTCCATCCGCATAAAAAAATAGTCAAAACAATCTATTATACGCTACTTACAAGTACAAGTAACTTGAGTCTAAAAGAATAAAGTTTTCTACATGGAGGAACAAAAAGGATGACTAACACGCAATTTGAACTTTGAACTTGCTGCTATGAAGGAGCATGAAGTTCTCTTTGTATTTGTAAAAAAAATTATTGCTTTTGGGAAATATTAACAGACTAGTGGACAAGATAAAGAATTGGGAAAGACCATGAATTAGGGTTCAATTAATAAAAGGAAAAATTTCACATAAGAACAACTGGGCTCCATACTTTTTAATTTTATAGCCCATATTTCAATTTACAACCAACTAGCCCAAAAATAATAGGCTAAGATTCAACATCTAACTCTAATAGATTATAGAAATTACTATTTAATTTGTAAAAAAGATTGCTCAAGCTATTAAGTTAATTTTCTGTCACGCCCCGAACCTGGGCCTGGGCATAACACGGCACTCGGCGCCCGACTACATGTGACCGAGCGAACCAACTGGCTGGCTGAATCAACATATGGTATCATAACATACTAAATGCAGACGATAAACTAACACATGCTGATATACTGAAAATTGTGGATGATATAAGTCAAAGTGCGGAAGTACTAATACAATTCTGAAACATATTTGTAGCCAACATGGCTTAACATAGCGTACGGAGGGACCTCAGTTGGTGGACAGCAACTGCACTGACATCAGTTGCCTAGCCTTACGTCGCCCTTCCAAGGAATCTCAGGAAGGCGCCGCGTAACAGTTGGTATCATAGCCTAGGCTCGACATCGGACGAGGGAACGTATTGACATACCACCATTTCTGACCATGGTAAATCATGGGGACCGCATTGCGGCCCTCGAAGGGACGGTTGAGGTATTGCGGCCTATTATGGATACGGTGCCTGAACTAAGAACCAGCCTACTGCAAAGGTTGGACGACCTGGACCGCAGGGTGCTTCAGGTCGAAGTTGACGTTGAAAACATCAGTCGCGACTCCGAGGGAGACCGGCAGACGGCAGCTACAGAGGCAGCCGAAATCTTTGAGAAATTCGAGGGGCTCCAACAGGAGCGCACCGAGGATTTAGCCCACAGGGCACAAGAGGCAGAAAAGGTGACTGCCATGCAACAAACCATTGACAAATTGACAGACCAACTCAATGTTGTCAATGCTGCTTTACAGGGCCTACTCCGAGGAGGTGGAAACCAAATCGGAGGTGCTGTGAACTCCGCTTCCGCGACAAAGAAGCTGAAAATTCCTGAGCCAAAGCCATACAGTGGAGCTAGGAATGCCAAGGAAGTGGAAAACTTCATCTTTGACGTCGAACAGTATTTCAATGCTGTTGGGGATCTGGAGGAAGCTAAGAAGGTAGCAACTGCTGCCATGTATCTTCAGGGTGATGCTAAACTCTGGTGGCGTGTGAAGTACGAAGCCATCAAGGCCGGTGAAGA
>NC_031998.1:26861836-26883352 GCF_001879085.1 Nicotiana attenuata | reverse complement strand
ACGGACTACGGTGGCCGTCGTATGTATGAAGTGATTAGGTTGTGCGTGGACTGTTTTGGGAGGCTCAATATGATTATTATTGATATTGTTTGGGCTGTTTGGTGATTGTTTGTAATTGTGTGAAGTCATATATATAGGGGAGGTGCTGTCCGTTTTATTGTAAAATAGGTTGTGGTCGATACATAATAGTTACGACGCTTAAACGATAACGAGAGTGTCATTTGTCTTATTGTAGACTAAGGAGCCGTGAAATTGCATAGCTTGAGGTTGGGAAGAATATACAAGGTATGTTAAGGCTCTCCCTTCATTCTTTTGGCATGATCTATAGTGAAACGAACGTAAACGATACGCTATTTCATAATGAATCTACTCCTAGCAACTAAGGTTGTCCATGTTGTTCTTTCCTTACAAAGTTATTCCAAGAAAGTATGTATGATCCTTGAGTCCTAGTGAAGTTCATATTGATGGTATGATGTCCATGATGTTAATCGATGGTGCAATGACCTTATGTCACTCCAAAAGGTTTAGAACGTGACTCCATGAGTCCAGCATGCATTATATATGTATCTATTTTACTCTACCGAGCCCCGCTATAGTCGGCCGGGTATGGCACCTATTGTGCAACCACTGATCAGTTGGGTTTACCGAGCTCCACGTGGCCGGGTACGTTTTTACCGAGTCCTCTTTGAGGCCGGGTATGATATGATGATGATGATTCCCACAGAGGCGTATGTTTTTAAAAGTTTATGTATATATATGTATTATGCATTTCATGTCAGTAGACCCCAGAGGCACTCAGATGTTACAGGTTGTATCTCCTCTATCTCTCTTTACGTTACTGTTCTTATTTATGCTTTCCTGCCTTACATACTTAGTACTTTATTCGTACTGACGTCCCTTTTGCCTGGGGACGCTGCGTTTCATGCCCGCAGGTCCCGATAGACAGTTTGACATTCCTCCTAGTAGGCTATCAGCTCAGCGAAGGTGTTGGTGTACTCCACTTGCTCCGGAGTTGCCTATTTGGTCAGTATGCTTTGGATATCTATTGATTGGTATGGCGGGGCCCTGTCCCAACCTTTATGATTTTATGTACTCTTAGAGGCTTGTAGACAGATGTCAGGTGCATGGATACTTTTGTGGCCTTTTCGGCCTATCTTTTGAGTTTACAAATGGTCATGTCGGCCTTATAGGCCCGTATGTCACATGTATAAGTTTGTATATCATGCTGGGTCATCATACGTTAAGTATTCCGTTATGTTTTATTCTTGTTATCTCATGAAGGGTTTTCTAGCTCATTTACCCATAATAGTATGATAAGAAAGATATGTTACGTTGGTACTCGGTTGAGTAAGGCACCGGGTGCCCGTCGCGGCCCTTCGGTTTGGGTCGTGACAACTTTATCATCAATGACTAAACTCGGTGATCATTCTACTCACTTGTTTTTCTTACACATGCTAAACATAATCCTTGTGGTAATTATACAATTTTTCCTCATTACCGAACTAATTTTCTTTTTCATCTCCCATGCTACTATTCGAATTTCAGATCTCTAACTGCACTTACTGATGGTTTTCACATCACCCCCTTAGACCAAAGGTCTTATACTTGCGGATCCTTCTCTTTTTGTTGGTATCCGAAAAACTTTCCTTATTTTCTGTAATTCCTTCCATTCTACCCCAATAACGACTCATCTTCCAACGTACTTCTGAGCTAGGAAAAACTAAATTATTCACAACGGAAAGCTAATGTATTCACAACTATCATGCACAATCTTAATAATCTAACTCTGCTCACACTGTCAATCTTGGAGAAACCACATTTCGATAATTCCTAAAAGCTATTCTTCTACTGCTTGCTCTTTTACTACTAGCTATACTTTTTTTCCACTGTTACTGTACTTCGAGTTTAACTTAAACTCTTTGGGTTCTAACACATGTTCGGTATTTCAAACTATCATCCACTCACTAGAGTTAACCCGACTAAGTGAATCAAATCTTACCTCTACTAGCTCTGCTGAAATTGCTAATTCACTGTATTTACTCAAACTTATTTACTATTCTTTTACTAACCCCCTGCTAGCATCATGTTTTCTTGCTCTGCTTTGAATAACGAAAGTGTAGCATAAGGTTACTCCTAACTTCCCTCACCATCCGATCATATTCTTTTGCCGCACGCTATCATTCTTTTTGAACCATGCACATGAATCGCACTTAAGGAAATTTCATTTGTCTTAACAAAATTGGAATATCTAACCCCAAGCTTTCTATACACTTCAAAATCACTTCAGACTATAAACCTCCAACCTAAACACACAGTCATATCAAGGGGAACTGTCATATCTTTTATCTCACAATAATAGCCACTTCGTATATAAATTCACTAACATGGTACTTTCTACTTCTGATTTGAATAAATCTAAACGACATAAAATCATTCCCTAAAATTCAATGTTGCCTGCTCTTGGTTCTCATTTCGTACATCATATTATTCTTAGCTACATTTCCTTTAGGATCTTTTCTGTCCAAGACTATAGTGATCAATCCTATGCCCGCTGCGGTTGAATTCTTAACCTGATACACCGTGGGGTCTGACATACGGATACACTGCCATACATGTCTGATAAATTACTTTATGCACCATCCAATGAGTATTGGGTCTTAATCCCTAAAACATGCGAAGATTTTGCTATAATCACTGTTACATACATACTCTCTGAGCATCCATATGCCTCACTGTATACTCACAAGTCTATAGAAATTTTGATACACTGAAAATTGGAGATCTGTTAAACATATAACCGAATACTGGCGTAACCATAAACTTGCTAACTGAAAGATTGTATAACTGGTAACTGAGGTAAACTAATAACCATAAGACATCATAACTACTTTTGTACTTTCTGATAAGGTTATTCTCTAATGTGTGCTAGTATCCGTTGCATCCCACTTTTGACATCCTCTCAAGTCTCATATTTACCAAGCTGTACTCCATAATTATACCCCAATGGGCAATTATCCTCTCTAGGACCTTAGGTTTCTCATGCGCGTCGCTTAGGCATCCAATACGTTTGGAATTCAATAGGAAAAGAAGATTACCTATTGCTCGAAGTTTCATGGCACGATCTAGAGTAGAAAGAGGTGAGACAATCCTGAATGTCTTGGTAGTTAACCATTTATATGAGTGGTCGGCACACACATATAAAGGAAACTCAACTGGACACGGCTTCATAGACTCCCTCGGACTCTTGAACCTAGTGCTCTAATACCAAGCTTTGTCACGCCCCGAACCTGGGCCTGGGCGTAACACGGCACTCGGCTCCCGACTATATGTGACCGAGCGAACCAACTGGCTGGCTGAATCAACATGTGGTATCATAACATACTGAATGCAGAAGATAAACTAACACATGCTGATATACTGAAAATTGTGGATGATATAAATCAAAGTGCGGAAATAGTAATACAATTCTGAAACATATTTGTAGCCAACATGGCTTAATATGAAAAGTCTGTGACTCTGTCTAACTGTTACTCTAGTCTATCAAGCCTCTAATAATATACTGAAAATACTGACTGCCTTTAAGTACTGAAAACTGTAAGGTAATGATAATGCCCCGAAAGAACTGGGGATCACCAAATTAGCTGGTACGAGAATCCTAGCGCTCTGAATCATCAATCTGTTAATCATTACCTGCATTGTGAGATGCAGGCCCTGGGCAAAAAGGGACGTCAGTACATTTGAATTGTACTGGTATGTAAAGCAACTGAAAGAAAGAATTATAAATACTGAAACTGAAACTAAGTTGATAACTGAAATGATAACTATTGAAACTTAAACTGAAGTGAGAACTGGTAACTGAACGGATAACTGAAAAGATAACTGATAACTGATAACTGAACTGATAACTGATAGCTGAACTGACAACTGAAAAGATAACTGATAACTGATAACTGAATAAAGGAAGTAAGGATATGCATACTCCCTCTTCTGAATGATGAACAACCTGCTTATTTGAATATTAAACTACGGCCTCAGGCCCAATATATATATATATATATATGTGCACAAGCTGCAACCTCGGGCCCAAGTATACGTATACATAACTGCGACCTCAGGTCCAAAATGCATAAAGCATAAACTGCGGCCTCAGGCCCAAAGATGCATAAAGCATTAGCTGCGGCCTCAGGCCCAAAGATAGGTGTTCAACATTCAGGGATTTAAAATCAGGAACTGAGAATCATACTGCAATACATAATAGTGAAATACTGAATCACGCTGAGTTATATGATACTGGAATACTGGATCACACTGAGTTACATTATACTGGAATACTGAATCATACTGAGTTACATAATACTGGAATACTGAATTGGACTGGAATGAGACATGTATTCTTGAACTGGTTATGAACACTGAAACTGCAACTGTTTATGACATGCTGAGTAAGCTATACTGAGACTTCGGGGAATCAAACCCAAGGTTATAGTTGAATACAAACTGAGCTCACAACGTTCAGAATGAAAGTCATGAACGAGTTATGAAGCTAGGGAATAGAAGTTCTACAACTATTCAAGGAACTAGGCTTAACTGTATTTCTGAGGCAATTGATACGTTGTAAAAGAAACGTAGTGTAGGGAGAATCATTAAAATTACCAAACATAGAGAGTTAGCCTCACATACCTTAACTTCCTGCTCTTGAGCATAATACAACGTTTGTCAACCCCTTTCAACTTTAATATAAATCAATACAAGTCAAAGGGATTCCATATTAGCAATGATTCTCATGTTTTGGTCACTTAAGCATCTTATCAAACACTTGGTGAAAATAAAGCTTCATAGTCCTTATTAATGGTGTCTCTACACCCAATGACCCATTCTCTTGTTCCTAGATAAATTCTAAAGCATCAAATTGCTATGTTCAATACCCTTCTTTATCACCCATAAGATAAACGATATCTTTAATCAATAATCAACAATCAACAACCCAATCCTATAATTTTTCATGCTTTTCTATCAAACCCATCAACTCATATCTCATGAACTAGGGTTTATAATCATTAAACCAATGTTAGAATTAATTAGAGGGTGAAGATATTACCTTTTTGACATTCAATCTTCTTGAATTCGAGTTCTAGGGTTTCTTCTCTCAACAATAGTGTCCCAATCGAATATCTAATGATATGGAGGGTTTACCCATGTTAATAAGATGTTGGAAAATTGAAATTGACTTAAAATCACCATTATAACTTACCTTGGGTGGTGGAAGCACCCTTAAGGAGTTAGGTTTTTGAGAGTTCCCCTTTCTAGAGCATGTTTTTATGTTTTGGGGTTGTGGGGGACGAAATATAGCTTTAAAACGACCCCCCCCCCACGCGCGAGTTCGTGCACCTGGAGGCCTGTTCGCGTGAGAGTTCGCGCTCAACAGCAGTAACACTGCCTTCCACGCGCGAGTTCGCGCACCTGAAGGCTTGTTCGCGCGAGTGTTCGCGCATACGCGTACTGTTCCGATAAATGCACATAACTTTTTGCACAGAGATCCTTTCGGGCTCCATAATATATCGTTGGAAAGCTATTTTAAAGGCCTACAACTTTCATGCTTTAAGTTATCTCAAATTCCTTACACATTTTCACTAAACACTGATGGAATACAGACCTTCTGCAAACTTAGTCGATTTTGTCAAATCTTATGCACCTCACTTTTCATCTTGATTTTGAAACAACTATTTTCACCCACAATCATCCTGCTAGGACTTCATATGTCTAAAATATCAAATTAATACCCATTTAACATATCCATACCTAGTCCGAATGTACGGGTTGTTACATTTTCGAATCAGTAACTGTGACTCAAATATTAGTTCAACAAACCAAATCCATTTGGGTGGTGAAAGTTAAATTTTTAACAAGTTTAAATATGTTGGTTTAAATTCGGAATTTAATTTTGTGAGAAATTTGGAGTAGGTGTTATTTAGACTTATTAGAAATAGTATAAGGAGGTTGTATATAAAATTTGAAGCCATTTAATGGAGATTTGGACTGATTTTGAAGAAGAATTATAACCAAAAAATCGTGGAATAAGTTCGTCTACATACGCTTGTATAAAGGTATATAATAGCATATAATATGTGTTTATACATTCTTATACACTATTTTACAAGATTATACATAACTAGTATTAGTACCTGCGCGATGCGCGGACACAAAGTATGTCAAATTATGATTTGTATTATTTAGGTTATGTGCAAATAAGTGAATAGCCTTACTATTTTAATTTTCACATAAAAATAGATAATCATTAGATATTAAGAAAGAAGAGTACATGAAATCATTTTTCAAATCCCGTAGTGGATAAGCAATTTTTTTTCCTTTTTATATTTGTAACAACATAATCTCTTGATTTTATTACTTGCATCTCATCCCGTGATCAATATTAAAGAATATTAAACATGTCACGTTGTGATCTATCTTGTTTGAACATATTAAATCATATCATTTTAATAAAATTCTTACTAAAACTCTGTTTTACATCTCAAGTTCAAATATGGCTTATCCTTCTACATTTTTTTCTTTTTGTTCTTTGCTTATAGTTATTGCATTACCCATTACTTAATATTGTCTACTGTCATGTGATTTTTTATTAGTTTACCAACTTACCTAGTGTCTTGATAATTTCTTATAATAATCATCGATAATTATAATTATAAAAAATTATCGAGGGAGGGCAACTTAGATTTGCAAGGTTCAAGAAAGAGTGACCCTCCTACATTCAGTGGTTCGGCTTCAAAGAGTGCACAGGGTTTGCTGGAGGAGTGCCATCGCATTCTCCATACTATGGGAATTGTTGAGATGAGTGGGGTTGCTATTACTACGTTCTAGCTTAAGGGAGCGACTTATCAGTGGTGGCGGGCATATGAGTTGGGTAGCCGGCCGATGCAACTTCACTTATATGGGTTCAGTTTTCAGAGATGTTTTGAGAGAATTTGTACCTCAGTCACTTCGGGATGCATGGCGCGTGAAGTTTGAGCAGCCGCGTCAAGGCACCGTGTCAGTATTAGATTATGTCGTCAGATTCAGCGATTTGGCCAAAAATGCACCTGCCTTGGTCGCTATAGTTAGAGAGTGAGTCCGTGGATTCATTGAGGGGCTCAGCCATGATATTCGGTTCAACATGGCTCGAGAGTTGGAGTTAGATGTTTCGTTTTAGCAGGTGGTAGGGATCGCTCCCCGGTTAGAGGGCATGTGGGATCGGGAGCGAGAGGATAGACGAGATCAGGAGAGAGAGTACAGGGAGGCGAGGAGGACTCGTAGACCGGAGAGATCTGCCGGCCCTCATTCTGGAGGCAGGGTGCGACATGGTGGAGGCTTCGTGGGTCAGCCAGTTAAGTTTGCGCTTCAGGCTTCACACAGTGATTCAGGTGTTCATGGGTCTCAGAGTACCCGTGCCGCACAGTCCCTACAACCACGTCAGTAGAGGGGTTGCTTCAAGTGTGGAGATATTAGCCATATGGTGAGAGATTGTCCTAGACTTCGGGCCGATGTGCCACAGCGAGGTATTCAGGCGAGTAGAGGGCGCCCAAAAGGGGAGGCCCGACCTGTTGATGTGTTCCATATGGTAGGCTTGAGGCCGCTGCGCCAGATGATGTCGTTCAGGTATGCTTTCAGTTTGTTATGGAGGGGCACCATCCGTATTTCATTTCAGTTCTGCTTATCGATGCGAAGAAAGTACTACCGCCTGTCATCATGCTCAATCAGTAATAAGTTGGCTTCGGGGTAAGTTCCCTATCTGTTGCTCCACTTATGGGTGCGCTTCATGATTTGCATTCTGTTTATGTGATTACCCTGTTGGGAGGTTCTATGAGTGATAGCCGTGCCTATCGTCTGTTTCTAGTCCTTGTTGAGAGTTATGAGACTAGTGGTAAATTCCTGTTGTCCTCTTCGGTAGGCTTGATGTGATTCATGAGTATTTTTGGCTACGAGCCGTTATTTTATGCTCCACCGGTGTGGGAGCCAGTACGTGTTGTAATTTTGTTGACGGAATTGGTTTAGTGAGAGTTTCCAACTGATTTGATGTGTACCCTACTTGAGATTTAGAGTTGAGGGCAGGACCCTCGTTATTTCATGTGATTTGATGTGTTGAGACCGGGCTGTGTACCGCGGTAGGAGTTATATCAGTATGAGATCCTTGTGATTCTTTTATATGCTTTAATTCTTTCTTGTTAGATTATGTTGTAAATTAGTTTTGATAGAAAAATTTGTGCTTGACGAACTTGTTTGATAGTTCCTTTATGTGTTTCTCTTTCCATATTCAGTCATTTTCGTTCTATGCTTCTTGAGTTTTAGCTTGTGGGGTGTGTGCCCGTTGGTATTAGTTGTGATTAGGCGAATCGGGTGTTAGTTATGTGGTTTTCGTGGTTATTGTACCATCGTCAGTGTTGTGGAGGTTTGAAACGGGTTCCTATCGAATATGAGGCTTATAGCCGGTGTAGGATTTGATTTCGGGCAAGTATTATGATCAGGAATGTCATTATAGGCCTATGTGTGGTGTGTATGTTGTGTGGTTGTACTCTATGGGTGTAGGCATGAGTGGTTGCAGCTAGCTGAAACTGATACCAGATATGGATTTAGAATCGGGTCTCTTGGAAATGAAGGGGAGATGAGAATTCTAGCTCTAAGGCTTATTGGTATTGTTAGAAAAGCTCAATTTCAGTTGAGATGGTGTCGTCATATTTATGTGGATTGGGGTGATGTGGGATCACCCGCGGGTGTATGTTGGAAGTGTGCATTCAGCTATTTGAGGGCTTCGAGGCGAATCTTGGCACGTTCGAGGACAAACATTTGTTTTAAGATGGGGAAGATGTAACGACCCGGCCGGTCGTTTTGAGAATTTAAGCTCCGTTCAGCGGCGTAAGGTCTGAAACAGCTTCACATTATGTGTATCGACTTGCGTTCATGGTTGAATTCAGTTAACGAATCATTCAGAGTCGAATTGGAAGAATGATTCTAGTTTTGGAAGCTTGAGCAGTGAGAATTTGACCGGAATTTGACTTTTGAGTAAACAGCTCCGGACGGATTTTGGGTGATCTGAACAACTTCGTATGGTCATTTTGGACTTAGGCGCGCGTCCGGATTTGGATTTGGAGGTCCGTAGAGTAATTTGAGGCAAATCGACGAAAGTTGGAAAAGTTGAAGTTTGGAAAATGGAGAAGTTTGACCCATAGTTGACTTTTGTGCTATCGGGGTCGGAATGCGATTATGAGAGTTGGAACAGCTCCGTCTTTTCATTTGGGACTTGTCTGAAAAATTTGGCGTCATTCCGAGTTGATTTGATCGGTTTCGGCTCGAGTTTTCAAAATTGGAAGAAATGGAAGGTCATAGTTTGATTCTTGGCGCGATTTACATTTCCGGTGTTGTTTGATATGATTTGAGACCGCGAGCGAGTCCGTTTTAGGTTATACAACTTGTTTGTGTGTTTAGACGGGGTCCCGAGGGCCTCGGGCGTGTTTCGGACGAGTTTCAGATGTTTTGCATGGTTTTGAACATGTCTGATTTCTAGTGTTTTCGCACCTGCGACCTTGGGGCGCAGGTGTGGCTCCGCTTCTGCGTGAGCCTGGTCATGAAGGCTTGGGAGCTTGCTCGCTTCTGCGGAGGCTGGCATGCAGGTGCGAAGGCCGCTTCTGCGGTCCAGCTATCGCACCCGCGGTGAAATCTCGCTCCTGCGATTCCCCTTTTCGCTTCTGCGGTGTCGCTGATGCGGCTGTATATCTGCAGATGCGGTCCCTGGCTTGGTCAGCTAAGTTCGTAGGTGCGGACTCTCTCTCGCAAATGCGGTCCCGCAAGTGCGGTTTCTCGACCGCAGATGCGGAAGTCCTGGCAGAATCCTTTTATATCGACGGTTAGCCTTTTTCTTCACATTTTGAGTTTTAAACTTCGGATTTGGGAGCATCTTTTGGGGTTTTTCAAGCAAATCGATTGGGTAAGTGTTCTTCACCTAGAATCTAACATATTCCATGATTTTATCTTCATTTTTATCATTTAATTTGTGTTTTGGGTTGGGGAAGGAGTTGGTTTTTGAATAAAATTTCTAAAATGAAAAATTGTGATTTGAGGGACCAAATGGTATCGGATTTGATAAATTTTGTATGGTTGAACTCGTATCGGAATGGGCATTCAGTTTTTGTATAAAAATTTTGTTGGGTTCCGAGGTGCTGGCCCGGGGTTCGACTTTTGGGCCGATTTTTGGATTTTATTAAAGATTGAGACTTTATGATCCGGAATAGTTTCTTATGTGTTCTATTTGTACTTTGAAGTTAATTTGGTTAGATTTGAGCCGCCCGGAGATCTTTCACCCGAGAAGCGAATTTTAGAGTATCGGTGTGTTGTCTTTAAGGTAAGTATCTTGCCTAACCCTGTGTGGGGGACTTCCCTGTAGGATTTAAGTCTTCTATGTTGATTGTAGTTCGTGTACACGAGGTGATGAGTGCGTGCTCAGACTTAGTTGTGGAAAAGTTGGCCTTTTAGGGTTCTTAGATATATTCACTGTGTAGGAATGTGTTCTTGACATGACTGAGTTTCCTATTTATTTGTTTCACCTCCACATGCTTAATTGGAATTAATTGCTTCATGATTCACTCTTATTGCCTAATTGACTCCTAATTGATTTAACTGAAGAATTTCGCCTCTCCTATTGTCATGCTATCTTTTCATAGTTGCTTATCTTATTTGAGAATTATTACTATCCCTCCTGAAATTGTTTAGTCTTAAGTGAAGCTAAGATCATCTTCCCCCTAATTGAATTGTCGAATATCCTGGAAATTGTCCAATCTTAAAAGAAGTTAGATAACCTATGTCCTTGTTGACTTGCCCTTATTTGGGACTATTTGACTCGTGTTAATTTCCTTGTTATTGACTTGTATGTTGTGGGATCGTCGCTATATATTAGTTTTCCCGTTGTTTAACTGTTCCTTTTAGGCCAGCATTCTTTTCTGTAGTTATTCCTTATGAGCCGGTTCTGCCGTTTCCTTGCGTTTTACAGTCTTTAAGTTGATTTACTTGTCTTACCTTGTATTATTGTCATTGTTGTTGTTTTATGTATTGTGGTGATGTATGAGCTTTCTGTTGTGTTGTGACTGTTATTTCTGTTGGTTGCGTTGCATAATTACTTTGGGACTACGGATCGGTGTTCCGGGAGATCCCCCTGCATATTTACTTTTGGACTACGGGACTGCACCCGAGAGATCCCCCCTGCATATTTACGTTTCGGACTACGGGACTGCACCCGGGAGATTCCCCTGTACACATATATTGATTCGGACTGTGGTGTGGGATACCGAGAGATTCCCAGCACACATATTGAGGATACTAAGAGATCCTCGGGATACCGAGAGATCCCCAGCACATTTTGAGGATACTAAGAGATCCTCGAGATACCATGAGATCCCCAGCACATATATTGAGGATACTGAGAGATCCCTGAGTATTTACGTTTGGGACTACGGGACGATATCCCGGGAGATCCCCTATTAAAAATCATTGCGTTCTGAGCTGATGTTTCATTTATCCTATCCCTGTGTAAACATTATAGGTGTTGTCCGTTCTATTCCTTATACTTACTAGTTGGTATGAACTATGTTAGGACACTTGCACAAGCATACACATGGTTAATCACCCTTACCGGGTAGGAGGCTCTTTGAGATTTCTGAGTATAGACGCACACTCTTGTTCCTTGCCTTCCATGTGAGAATGACTCTTTTAGGCAGTGAGTCGTCAGTATGATTAGGAGGTGTGATGAGGGCACATGATGCCAAGTGTTAGGGTTCAGGTATTGAGACCCGTATTGTATGATTATGAAGTGAGGTGTCACAGGGTGACTGATATGCGAAGGTTATTTATTTGAATGAAGTATATTTCGAAAGCATTTTTATCGTGTAAAGGTTTGACTATTTGATTGACGCTTGTTGGTTAAGACTCAAGGTGGAAACTATCGGAGTTGTTGAGTTATGACTTGTCTTTACTGTATTTTGTGATTTCGGATTTGGGTTGTATTCTCGCTTACCTTTCCGTGTTTCCCTTATGGTGTTCCGCTAAGTAATTGCTGTTTTCTTTCCTTATTATAGTTACTGTATTGTTAGCAATAGCGCTTAGTCTTTATATAGATATCCTGTTCGGTTGTTTCTATACTTATACTTGTTCTGCTTATTAGGCCAGTGGGTGTCTTGACTGTTCCTCGTCACTACTCCACCGAGGTTAGTCTTGATACTTACTGGGCACCGTTGTGGTGTGCTCATACTACACTTCTGCATATTTTTTGTGTGCAGATCCAAGTAGCTGTGCAGATTCTTGCCGAGGAGACTCAAGGTAGTCCTGTTGCTGCGTTCGCAGGCTCGGAGTCACCTTCCTATTTTATATTCACACTTTGTACTCTACCATACGGTTGTGTTTAGAAGTTGTAGCGTAACTCTGTAGAGCTTATGACTTGTACTATCGGGTTTTGGCAATTATAAATTTTGTAGAGATTTTTGCTTCAAGACTGTTCAATTTTATTTATTAATGTGGTATTTCAGCATGAGTTAGGCTTACCTAGTCCATAAGACTAGGTGCCATCACGATACCCAAACGGAGGGAAAGTTGGGTCGTGACAACATACTTTGTGTCCGCGCATCGCGCAGGTACTAATACTAGTTCTTTCTTAATAAAAAAGGTCTTGACTTTTAAATTTAAACCTTATGAGTAATTACCAAGTTGACTTTTGAGAATTTGAATATTATATGAAGGACTTATTCAACAAATTTTATTTTAATTTGAAAAAGTCTCTGAAGCTTACGCCTCATTAAAAAAACGCATATCAAATACCCGGGCGTACGCCCCGAATTGTTGGACGTACGCCTCTTGAGACTTTATCCCCACACCATCGCCTTGGGACGTTTTTGGTCAAAAATGCCTTCTAAAACACTGGTTGATACCAAGTGTTAATTTACGTTGTCTATGTCGACGGAGCATTTAGTTTGCATTAATCCGAAAAAAAAAGAAGAAGAAATTTTAAATAGGAGATGGTTTAGAGATATTCAGAAGGAAAAATACGAGGATTGAGACTTTCGAGAATTTAAATATTATATGAATAACTTAAGCAACAAATTTTATTTTAATTTGAAAAAGTCTCTGAAGCTCACGCCTCATTAAAAAATTACACATCGAACACCCGGGCGTACGCCCCGTACTTTAGCCCCAAGTGTTAATTTACGTCGTCTATATCGATATGGAGCACTTGGTTTGCATTAATCCGGAAAAAAAGAAAGAAATTTTGAATAGGAGATGGTTTAAGCCTCATTTGTTTGCACTTAATGGAGGTCTGAATCTTAATCATTCAGATTCCAGACATTAAGTGCGTTTGTTTTTAAAGTCTGAATCTTAATTATTCACATCTTAATCATTAAGTCTATTTTTTTAACTTCACAACCATTTAATGGGTCTGAATAGGTCTGTATGATTAAGATCTATAACAGAGACTTAGGCCTCATTTGTTTTTTTAAGATTAAGACGTCTGAATCTGAATACACATCTGAATATCAGAATGTGTATTAAGATTATGACATCTGAATCTGAATACCCATCTGAATATATTAAGATGTATATTAAGATCAGAATAGAAATAATTAAGACTGTTTGATTTTTAACATCTGAATGTATAAAATTTATCTTTATTGAAAATTAATAAACATTAAATTCAAATGAAATACTAACTAATATAAAATTCTATCAATAAAATATATAGTTTTTAAAATACGATAGTTGTTGGTGGTGATGGCTAACAGGTGAATGCCGACTATAGGTGGTGGTTGGTGGTAGTTTTGGTTGATGGTAGTGGTTCATGCTAGTAGCTAGTAGTGATTGGTAGTGGTGGCGATTATGATTGAGGATGGTGGTGGTGGGTGGTGATAGTTAATAATGGCGGGTGGTGGTAATAATAATGGCGGGTGGTGGTGGTGGGTTGGTGGTGGTAGGTTATAATGATGGGCACTGCCGGCTGTGATTGTTGATGGTGATAGGGTGGTCAGTTGTGCTAGTTGAGGTGGATGAGTGTTGATTGTGGGTGAGAATGATTCTGGTGGTCGGAGTGGTGGGGATAGTGGGTGGTGATGGTCGATAATGGTGGCGACTAGATAATGGTAGGCGACACCGCCACCGCCACCACCTCCACCTCCACCATCACCACGCCACCATCATCCTCAATCATAGTCGCCACCATTATCGACCATCACCACCCACTATCCCCACCACTCCGACCACCAAAATCATTCTCACCCACAATCAACGCTCATCCACCTCAACTGACCACCCTATCACCATCAGCAACCACAGCCGGCAGTGCCCATCATTATAACTTACCACCACCAACCCACCACCTTCATCAGTCAGAACTACTACCATCACCCGCCATTATTAACTATCACCACCCACCACCACCATCCTCAATCATAATCGCCACCACTAGCTACTAACACGAACCACCATCATCAACCAAAAATACCACACCAACTACCGCCTTTAATCCACATTCACCCGCACCAACTACCGCCTTTAATCCACATTCACCCGCACCAACTACCGCCTTTAATCCACATTCACCCGTTAGCCATCACCACCACCAACTACGTATTTTAAAAAATTATATATTTTATTAATAGAATATTAGATTAATTAATATTTCATTTGAATTTTATGTTTATTAATTTCTAAATAAAAATAAATTTTATACATTCAGTAAGATGTAAATTTTTAAAATAAATTGTATTCAGATTCAGACAAAGAAATAAAGCCTTAGAGATCTTCGGAAGGAAGACGGGGATTGAACCCGACGTGAATCGAGCACGCAACCTTCTGATCTAGAGTCAGACGTGCTACCATTGTGCCATGGATCCGCCATGTTACATTTCCCTATTAAGCTTTTCATACTTGGTACATCAACATTAATACCGCGAGTCATCATTCTCGTGCAGAAGAAAACTTTATATCATTTGTACATACATATACCTAATTACAACATATGTAAACTTAAAAATTCCAATTCATAGAAAAATCACATTCACTATATTACTACCGAACCAAGTAAAAGGAAAAAATGGAACCAGTGACTACTCCGTTTTCTTCCTTTTCTTCTCCTGCAGCTTGTTCTTTATTCCATGCAGCTTGTTCTTCATTTCCTTCACCCTCTGCACCACAGTGGCATAACATCTTTGATACCTCACTCTTACTTGCAGCCCCCACTCCTTAATCTTGTGCTCATATTTCACATATACAAATGGTCCAGTCAGTCCCACCACGACCCCTGCTCCCAAAGCCAAGATATTAAGTATGAACACATAATTAAATCCCTTTCACCAAATTAATGATATATGTAGAGGGACATAAGCATAAGAGATTGTATTACCAAAGTAGAGAAGCGTAAGTAAATCAAAGTAGCTAGCAACCACCGAGATCAACCCCAAAGAAGCTACAGTTCCGGCAAAAACAAGCCATTCTTTCTCGGCACTCACGCTAAATATTAATCGCAGGCAGTTCTCCACACATTCCCGGATTTTTGTCCCCATTGCCATAGTTGATTCCTCGCTTATATACATCGCTGACATGTCCACTGGCTCTCTGCACAAATAGTGACCGCACTAAAATAAGCAGAACATACACAAATATATGATACCACGATTAATAAAGAAAAATTAAGGTTTGGCGGTTGCTTACTTTCCCAAGAGCCTATGTATGTTACCCCAGAAAAAGAGAAATGCAATCGCGAGCATGGACATCCAAGAAAAGAGTGCCACGAATTTGAATTCATAGACTTCAAGTGCTAGCCATATCGCCGTAGCTCCTAGAAGTGTTAGAACACTCAAATTCTTCCTCTTCCATAATATTACATCTCTGACTAAATCTGAAAAATATACCGTATAATACTTCTATCAGTAACTTTACGCAAAGAGACCAGGTGAAGAAGGAAAAATTAATTAAGGCGAGTGGGTTAATTATCAGAGAAATGAGACTAACGTAACCTGTACTGTTGCTAACATCACGAGTTGGTGAAGGGGTTGGAGACTCTGTTGAAGTAGTGTGCATGTTGGATGCTGCAAATAAAGCAAAAATTGTAGACAGAAAGGGAGTTAAGAAGGGGATCTTTGACTGGACAGTACTGTGATTGAGTTATGGAGATACCTGAATTGTTGCCAATTTCACGAGTTGGTGAAGGTGGTGGAGAATCTGTTGAAGTCTGCATATTGAAGGCTGCAAACAAAGCAAAAGATGATAGCCAAAAAAAGGGACTTAAGTTTCTAGTACTTTGTAAGAGCAATTTGAGATAGGTATTGTGTTCAGCTGAGAAATGTGAAGGACAGCAAAGAGGGTAGAACAACTGAGAAGGTCTTCGAGATAAACACATGGCGCTCAATTAGACGAAACGTGGATCGAAACCATGCGGGGTCGCGCCACGATGTAACATGTAATATAACGATCGTCATCTAAATGGGCTGCTTGTATTTAAAACCCATACCCATAATGTCATGCTTTAGGCTCATATTCTTATATTTGATAGTAAAAGAATTAACTCAAATAGCTGTCTACCTGATCTCTTAAACTAAAAATGACCGGCGGATGTATAATTATTGTTCCCAAACGCACACGCAAGTATACGTGTGTATACGGTCGAAATCAGATATGCGCCTAAAGCCCGGGTTCAGGATGGATTGGGTTCGAGCTCGATGGACCAGGCTCGAGCTCGACGGCAGAGTACTAAGCTCGAAGAACTAAGTGTTCGAGGAACGTCGGAACCTAATATGACCAACCTCGAGATAATGCGGTTATGTATTTGTAACAGAATGAGCTAGATTCCTGCCACGTCCCGAAGATCGCGGCGTATATCCCGGAATAAATTTGTACGAATTCGTACTAGGCGGTTAGACAGCTGTCCCAATAAGATTCTTACTGTAAATAAAAATGTACCTTATTTAAGGTTCCTCTATTATATAAAGGGGACCCCAATCATTTGTAAACATCATCAATCATTGGCAAAAAATATACTCTCTTACTTTCTCGCTCATTGTTCATCGGAATTGCTCTCTAACTTTATTGTTCTTACTTAATTGTTCTTGCTTCACCTCGAGGTCACCTTAGCTCGAGGTCGAGACTGACTTACTTACTAGTTTGATCTTACTTATTTCTTTCATTTATACTTTGAATTTCTTGGTTATTAATTAGTATTGAACTAAATCACGTATCTTTAAAACCATAAACCAAGTTTAATTGTTACTCGTATTTTCGAGGTAAACAGTTTGGCGCCTACCGTGGGCCAACGATATTAGTAATTATTTCAATACTGATTCTGATAACACACGTTATTTTTCACACTTGTTCTTGTCAAGAATTCTTGCTTTCAGGTTAAAATATGTCAAACTCGCAAAACGCACCCGTACACGGTGATGAGGGTCTTGGATTTCGTGGGAAAATAACAATGTAGGGGTCGGTGTACCACCGATTAATCCTATGGAAGTGACAAATGGGGAACCAGTCAATGTTAGTTTGCACATTGCTTTGGATGCGGATTTAGGCGCGGACCCCGGAGGAAGTGTACACTGGGAAGCCCGGTCTCGTGTCTAAGGAACGCAAGGTCTAGGAGACGGGGGAGTCAACCTCCAAGTAATATTCGAGATGCTACAAGCTCAATAGGTTGCTATCGCTCAGCTTCAGAGTCAACACAAAACTCCAAGTATAGTCGAACTAGAAAACACTCGACGTACTGAGCCGATACTGGAAAGATCAAACGGTAATGGCTTGGGGACTGATCCCATAATTATGAGGATGCTCGAGAAACTCACTAAGAGAATCGAGTCCGGGGAGAAGAAGATTGAGGACAATGATAGGAAAGTTGAGACTTATAAATCCCGTGTTGATCAAATACCAGGGGCACCCCCGGTCTTGAAAGGTTTAGATGCCAAAAAATTCATACAAAAAACGTTCCCTCAGAGCGCGGTTCCGATACCCATTCCTAAAAAATATCGCATGCCCGATATACCCAAATATAATGGGACAACCGACCTAACGAGCATATTACCTCATACACTTGCGGGATTAAAGGAAACGACATCAATGATGATGAGATCGAATCAGTATTGTTGAAAAAATTTGGGAAAACTTTGTCAAAAGGAGCCATGATTTGGTACCACCACTTGCCCCCGAACTCTATCGATTCGTTTGCTATGTTAGTAGACGCCTTCGTGAAAGCACATGCCAGGGCCATAAAGGTGGCGACGAGGAAATCATACGTTTTTAAGATAAGACAAAGGAATGACGAAATGTTAAGGGAGTTCGTGTCCCGGTTTCAGATGGAGCGAATGGAATTACCACCGGTCTCGGATGACTGGGCGGTACAGGCTTTTATGCATGGTTTGAACGAGCGGAGTTCGATTGCGTCACGACAATTAAAACAGAATCTGATCGAGTACCCAGCTGTGACATGGTCAGATGTACATAATCGTTACCAGTCGAAGATCAGGGTCGAGGATGACCAGTTGGGAGCCCCCTCAGGTTCAGTTCATCCTAATAGATCGGCAGCTATGCCCCCCGAGGGACACAAACAGGGAATCAAGATCAAACAAGGAAAGGTATCAGCCATATGTCGATCGGAGGAACAACGGGTCGGGGCGTAACACTCCTCGCAACGATCGGAGAAATGATCGAGGTCAAAGTTCTCGGGGACTCATGAGTAAGAATGGTTTTGGTAAACATACCGACCCCGCAGAAGCACCTCGACTATCGGAGTATAATTTAAGCATAGATGCATCGGGGATCGTGTCAGCAATTGGAAGGATCAAAGACACCAGGTGGCCCAGGCCTATACAAACTAATCCTTCCTAAAAGAATCCAAACCTGATGTGTAAATATCATGGCACACATGGCCATAGAACAGAAGAGTGCAAGCAATTAAGGGAGGAGGTAGCTTGGTTGTTCAACGAGGGTCATCTTCGAGAATTTCTTAGCGACCGAGCTAAGAACCACTTCAGGTATTTTCACGACCCGGATTTTTCATCCTCGGGAATCGTGATGGCGCCTACTAGTGAAAGCTAGGCAAGCCAATTATTCCAATTATTTAACCCATTTCATTTTTAATCCCTTAACAATTGTGAATAAACATTACATAAACAGCGAAAATAATAAAGCGGAAGTATGAAATGTAACAATTTAATAATAATACCGATACGAATCCATAGCCATAAGCTGCCCAGAACTGGTGTCACAATCTCAACTATAGGTCCGTTTTATACCAAACCAATTCCGATCTTTACCAAATTTTACAGGTTCAACTTAATTATTATTTCAAACTTGTACCGGGATCTGGAACCAAGATACGGGCCCGATACCATCAAGAAAATGCATCAATTCACTTCTAAAAACCTCTATATTTTCCAGAAAACAATTTTCTTTAAAAATTCATTTCTCGGACTTGGGACCTCGGAATTCGATTCCGGGCATACGCCCAAGTCCCAAATTTTACTACGAAACCTACGAGACCGTCGGATCAGGGGTGCGGGTCCGTTTACCAAGAATGTTGACCAAAATTAACTTTATTCAATTTTAAAAGCCAATTTCCATATTTTACTTAGTTTTCACATAAAAACTTTCTGGAAATGCGCTAGGACTGCGCATGCAAATCGAGGTGAGAAAAGGGAGGCTTCTAAGGCCTCGAAACACAGAATTTACTTATAAATCAAGTGATGACCTTTTGGGTCATCACATCCTCCACCTCTAAAACAACCGTTTGTCCTCGAATGGACATAAGAAAGAAGTACCTGAGTCGGAGAAAAGATGGGCATATCGGCTCCGCATATCAAACTCGGACTCCCAGGTCGCTGCCTCAACAGGCTGACCTCTCCACTAAACACGAACAGAAGGGAAACTCTTCGATCTCAACTGACAAACCTGCCGGTCTAGAGTAGCTACCAGGTCCTCCTCATAGGACAAGTCCTTGTCCAACTGAACAGTGCTGAAGTCTAACACGTGGGATGATCGTCGTGATACTTCCGAAGCATGGACACATGAAGCATTGGATGCACGACTGATAAAATCGGCGGCAAAACAAGTCTGTAAGCCACCTCTCCCACTCGATCAAGAATCTTAAACGGGACAATGAATCTAGGTCTAAGCTTGCCCCTCTTCCCAAATCTTATCACGCCCTTCATAGGCGACACCCGAAGCCACATCCGCTCGCCGACCATGAATGCCACATCACGAACCTTACGGTCGGCATAACTCTTCTGCCTGGACTGAGCTGTACGAAGCCTATCCTGAATGATCTTAACCTTGTCCAAGGCATCCTGCACTAGATCTGTACCCAACAACCGAGCCTCTCCCGGCTCAAACCATCCAACCAGCGACCAACACCGCCTACCATATAAAGCCTCATAAGGAGTCATCTGGATGCTCGACTGGTAACTGTTGTTGTAGGCAAATTCCGTTAAAGGCAAAAACTGATCCCACGAGCCTCCAAAGTCAATAACACAAGCTCGGAGCATATCCTCCAAATTCTGAATAGTACGCTGGGACTGCCCGTCCGTTTGAGGATGAAATATTATGCTCAACTCGACCCGTGTGCCCAACTCACGCTGAACTGCCCTCTAGAAATGTGAGGTAAACTGTGTACCTCAGTCAGAAATGATAGACACGAGCACACCATGAAGACGAACAATCTCCCGGATATAGATCTCGACCAACCGCTCTGAGGAATAGGAAACTTCCACAGGAATGAAATACGCTGACTTGGTCAGCCTATCAACAACAACCCACACTGCATCGAACTTCCTCTGAGTCCGTGGGAGTCTAACAACAAAGTCCATAGTGATCCGCTCCCACTTCCACTCAGGAATCTCAATCTTCTGAAACAAACCACCAGGTCTCTGATGCTCGTACTTTACCTGCTGACAATTCAAACACCAAGCTACATAGGCAACAATGTCCTTCTTCATCCTCCTCCACCAATAATGCTGCCGCAAATCCTGATACATCTTGGCGGCGCCCGGATGAATAGAGTACCGGGAACTATGGGCCTCCTCTAGAATCAACTCTCGAAGTCCATCCACATTAGGCACACAAATACAAACGTGCATCCTCAAAATTCCATCATCTCCCACTGTAACCTGCTTGGCACCTCCGTGCTGCACTGTGTCTATAAGGACACACAAATGAGGATCATAACACTGCCGATCTCTGATACGCTCAAATAATGAGGAACGAGTGACTGTGCAAGCTAACACACGGCTGGGCTCAGAAACATCCAACCTCACGAACTAATTGGCCAAGTCCTGAACATCCATAGCAATGCAGTCTCGGCCACCACATTGGCCTTCCCCGGATGATATAAGATGGTGATATCATAGTCTTTCAACAGCTCCAACCACCTCCTCTGCCTCAAATTTAGTTCCTTCTGCTTGAACAAATACTGCAGACTCTTGTGATCCGTGAACACCTCACATGACATGCCATACA
>NC_031998.1:26811190-26860439 GCF_001879085.1 Nicotiana attenuata | reverse complement strand
CACTCTGGAGTTAGAACAATGTAGTTATTCCATAGCTTGTGATTTCATGAGATTCCGGGTTTTGGGAAATGTAGTTCATTATAAGACTTAGATTTGTATTATTTCTGCAGCTTGGATAGTTTATTTCTGTTATTTCTTTTTCCGCAAATTGCTAGGCTTACCTAGTCGTAGAGCCTAGGTGCCGTCACGACAGTTCACGGAGGGCGAACTTGGGTCATGACATCAAGCAAGTCTTGCAACTGCTCCTTCAATTCTTTCAACTCAGGCGGGGCCATACGATCTGGCGGGAATAGAAATGGGCTGAATGCCCGGAGCCAAATCAATACAGAAGTCAATATCCCTGTCGGGTGGCATACGCGGCAGGTCTGAAGGAAATACCTCAGGAAACTCACGAACCACGGGCACAGAATCCATAGGAGGAACCTCGGCACTAGAATCACGAACATACGCCAAATAGGCCAAACATCCCTTATCAACGATACGCCGAGCCTTCATATATGAGATAACCATACGGGTAGAATGACCAGGAGTCCCTCTCCACTCTAGACGAGGTAAACCCGGTAAGGCTAAGGTCACAGTCTTGGCATAACAGTCCAAGATAGCGTGGTAAGGTGATAACCAGTCCGTCCCCAATATGACATCAAAATCAACCATATCCAAAAGTAAAAAATCTACTCGAGTCTCAAGACCAGCAATCACAACTATACAGGAACGATGGACACGATCTACCACAATAGAATCACCCACCGGTGTAGACACATATACAGGAGCACTCAAAGAATCACTAGGCATGACCAAATACGGTGCAAAATAAGATGACACATAGGAGTATGTAGATCCTGGATAAAATAGAACTGAAGCATCTCTACTACAAACCAGAACAGTACCTGTGATAACTGCATCGGAGGCCTCAGCCTCAGGCCTGGCTGGAAGAGCATAACATTGGGGTTGGGCCCCACCACTCTGAAATACATCTCTGGGACGGCCTCCTGCTAGCTGCCTCCACCTCTAATACCTCTACCTCCATCTCTAGCACCTCTACCTCCCCCTCTAGCTAGCTGAGCGGGGGGTGGAACACCTGGTTCCTGAACCATGGGACGGGAACCTTGTGAACACCCACAAATCTCGGACAAGCTCTTCAGATATGACCATACTCACCGCACTCGAAGCATCCACCTGAGAGCTGCGGCTGAGGAAACTGAGACTGACCCTGGCGGGCCGGCTGACCATGAGAATAGCTCTGAAGAGAAGGTGCTCTGATAGGAGCTGATGGTGCACGGTAGGACTGCTGATCAGAATACTGCACATGAGAACCACGACCACCTGGAGCACCATGAGAAGTCTGAAGTGCTGAAAGAAATAGCCTGGAAGGATGGCCCCTACCGAAAGAATCCCTGCTTCCAGATGAGGCACCACTGAACCTGCCCGAATGATGAGGCCTCTTGTCAGACCTCTGACCACTCCCCTGTGATAGAACCATCTCCACTCTCCTGGCCACATTGGCCGCATCCTGAAAAGAAATCTCGCTCCCCATCTAGGCTGAACGAATCCCTCAATGAACCTCGTTACCCTCTCTCTCTCTCGATGAGAAGTATAAGAAGAGCATGACGGGCCTAGTCAATGAATCTGGTCTCGTACTGAGTGACAGTCATTGAACCCTGCTGGAGACGCTCAAACTGTCTCCGATAGTTCTCCCTCTGAGTGATAGGAAGAAACTTTTCCAGAAATAGCTGAGAAAACTGATCCCAAGTCATAGCCGGTGACCCAGCTGGTCTAGCCAAACAATAATCTCTCCACCAAGTCTTGGCGGATCCGGACAGTCGAAAAGTAGCAAAGTCGACCCCATTGGTCTCCACTATCCCCATGTATTGTAGAACCTCATGACAGCTGTCCAAATAATCCTAGGGATCCTCAGAAGACGTACCACCAAAAGTAGTAGTGAACAGCTTGGTGAACCTATCCAACCTCCACAAAGCATCGGCAAACATAGATGCTCCCTCACCGGTCTGAGCTACCACACCCGGCTAAACTGCTCCAACTGGCTAAGCTGCTGGAGTCTGAAACTGGGGAACCATTTGCTCCAGAGTGCGGGTAGCGGTAGTTTGTGCTCCTCCCCTAGCCTGAGAGACAGCTGGTGCTATAGGAAGTAAGCCTGCCCGAGTGACACTCTCCATAAGTCCCACTAGACGGACCAGAGCATCCTGGAGTACTGGGGTAGCAATGAACCCCTCTGGGACCTGAGCTGGTTCTGCTAGAAATGTCTGGGTTTGAACCTCCTCGTCAAACTCAACTTGAGGCTCCGCCACTGGTGCTACTGCTCTGGGCTGAGCTCTGCCCTTGCCTCGGCCCCTAGCACGACCTCAGCCTCGCCCTCCGCCCCTTGTAGATGTTGCCGCTGGGGGCTCGGGCTGCTGATCAGCGGATGAGAAGCCCGTGTTCTCGCCATCTGCGAAAGAACAGAGTAGAAGTTCAATTAGCATTGAGAAACCAGATCGCACGACAGGAAAGAATAGATGTGAAGTTTTTTCCTAACTCTGTAGCCTTTGGGGGATAAATACAGACGTCTCCGTACCGATCCCTCAGACTCTACTAAGCTTGTCCATAAATTGTGAGACCTAAGCAACCTAGAGCTCTGATACCAACTAGTCATGACCCGGATTTCCCACCCTCGAGAATCGTGATGGCGTCTACTAGTGAAAGCTAGGCAAGCCAATTATTCCAATTATTTAACCCTTTTCATTTTTAATCCCTTAACAATTGTGAATAAACATTACATAAACAGCGGAAATAATAAAGAGGAAGTATGAAACGTAACAATTTAATAATAATACTGATACCAATCCATAAACATAAGCTGCCCAGAACTGGTGTCACAATCTCAACTATAGGTCCGTCTTATACCAAACCAATTCTGATCTTTACCAAATTTTACATATTCAACTTAATTATTATTTCAAACTTGTACCGGGCTCCGAAACCAAGATACGGGCCCGATACCATCAAGAAAATGCATCAATTCACTTCTAAAAACCTCTATATCAGATCGAGGGTCGTAGAGCAGCTCGGCCTTCAGGACCAAATCGTACCTGCATCCCGAGTCCTAAATGGTTTCAACATGGCAAACAAAACAACAAAGGGGGAGATAATCCTACCAGTGAACGCCGGAACCATCCAAGATACAAAGTTCCATGTCATCAAAGGCAACATGAGGTATAATGCACTTCTCGGGAGGTCGTGGATCCACAACATGAGGGCAGTACCTTCGACCCTCCATCAGATGATGAAATTCCCAACATTGGATGGAGTGAAAACGGTTTATGGAGAACAACACGCTGCAAAGGAGATGTTTGCAGTCGAAGAGGTGATACCGGTACCAGCACTTTTGACCTCAGAAAAGTCAAGCACCAAAGATAAGCAGACGGCTAAATAGCAATCACCGTCCCCAACCTCGATCGAATTGGAGCAGCAGGTAACCGAAGACGAAGAAGAGGATATCCTTACTCCTCGAACTTTTGTCGTTCCCGAAGAGTCCGATGCAACCAAGTCGACGATCGAGGAACTGGAGCAGGTCATACTGATCGAATACATGCCCGAGAGAAAGGAATACCTGGGTACGGGGTTAACCCCCGAACTCAGGAAAAAACTCATTCAATTACTTATTGATAATATGGATTGTTTTTCTTGGTCACATTTAGACATGACAGGGATCCCACCGGGAATAGCAATGCACCGGCTAAGCCTCGACCCCAAGTTCAAACCGGTAAAGCAAAAGAGAAGGCCCCAGTCTGAAGTGAATGGGGGATCGAGATCAACCCCGATAAGATCAAGGCCATCGAAGATATCACAATCGTGGATAGTGTAAAAGCCGTGCAAAGGCTAACAAGACGAACAGCCGCCCTAGGTCGATTCATTTCGAGGTCATCAGATTGAAGTCACATGTTCTTTTCCTTGCTCACAAAGAAAAAGGACTTCGCATGGACCCCGGAATGCCAGCAGGCCTTAGAGGAGTTGAATCGATACTTATCGAGCCCACCTTTGCTTCACACCCCGAAGGTAGATGAAAAGATTTACTTATATCTGGCAGTGTCCGAGATAGCGGCAAGTGGGGTGCTAGTTCGAGAAGAGCAAGATATGCAATACCTTGTTTATTATGTGAGTCGAACTCTAGGAGATGCTGAAACTAGATACCCTCACTTAGAAAAATTAGCACTTGCATTAATAAGCGTATCTAGAAAGTTAAAGCCATATTTACAGTGTCACCCAATATGTGTGTTAACTACTTATCCCCTTCGAAATGATTTGCATAAGCCCAAACTATCGGGCCGGCTGGCCAAATGGGCCGTCAAACTTGGTGGGTAAGATATCGAATATCAACCCCGAACGACCATCAATCTCAAATTTTAGCTGACTTTGTGGCCTATTTTTCGCCGACCCTCGTACCCGAAGTAGAGAAAGAGCTTCTGCTAAAATCAGGTACATCATCGGGGGTATGGACCCTTTTCATAGACGGAGCCTTGAATGTGAAAGGGTCCGGGCTTGGCATTGTTTTGAAGCCATTAACAGGTAGTATTATTAGACAATCTATCAAAACTTCTAGGTTGACTAATAATGAGGCTGAGTATGAGGCCATGATTGCAGGTCTCGAGCTAGCTAAAAGCTTGGGGGCAGAAGACATTGAAGCGAAGCGCGATTCGTTGTTAGTAGTAAACCAAGTAAACAAAAGTTCTGAAGTTCGAGAAGATAGGACGCAACGATATTTGGATAAGCTACATGTAACCTTGCACCGCTTCAAGGAGTGGACTCTAGATCATGTGCCTCGAGAACAAAATTGTTAGGCCGATGCACTTGCTAATTTGGGGTCATCGGTCGAAGAAGATGATATCGTCCCAAGAACTGTCATCCAATTATTGAGATTTGTGGTCGAAGAGGGTCATGCCGAAATAAATTCTACGAGTTTGACTTGGGATTGGAGGAATAAGTATATCGACTATTTGAAAAATGGAAAGCTCCCATCGGATCATAAAGAGTCAAGGGCTCTACGAACCAAGGCTGCTAGGTTCGCATTGGATGAAGATGGAACATTGTATAGGAGAACTTTCAACGGACCATTGGCGGTATGTTTAGGGCTGGGGGATACCGATTATATTCTGCGAGAAATCCACGACAGAACTTGTGGGAATCACTCCAGCGCTGAGTCTTTGATTCGCAAAATTATTAAAGCAGGGTATTACTGGGATAGCATAGAAAAAGACACTAAAGAGTTTGTCAAAAGGTGTGATAAGTGTCAAAGGTTTGCGCCAATGATTCATTAGCCCGGGGAGCAATTACACTCAGTCCTGTCCCCGTGGCCTTTCATGAAATGGGGAATGGACATAGTCGGCCCTCTACCAATGGCCCCAGGTAAAGCTAAATTCATTTTGTTTATGACTGATTATTATTCTAAACGGGTAGAAGCACAGGCCTTCAAGAAGGTCAGAGAAAAGGAAGTTATTGACTTCATCTAGGACTACATCATATGTAGGTTCGGGATACCTGCCGAGAATGTATGTGACAATGGAAAGAAATTCGTCGGCAACAAGGTAACGGAGTTCCTCGAAGCACACAAAATAAAGAGGATCTTATCAACACCGTACCACCCAACCGGGAATGGAGAAGTCGAGTCAACAAACAAAACTATCATTCAAAACCTAAAGAAAAAGTTGGACGATGCTAAAGGAAAATGGAGAGAAGTTCTACCCGAGGTCCTTTGGGCATATCAAACGACATCGAAGTCCAGCACGTGGGCTACTCCGTTCTCTTTAGTATATGGCTCTGAGGCCTTAATCCCGATCGAGGTCGGAGAACCCAACGCCAGGTTTCGACATGCATCGGAGGAGTCAAATCACGAGGCGATGAATACTAGCCTCGAGCTATTAGATGAAAAATGAGAAGTTGCACTTGTTCGGATGGTGGCGCAGAAACAAAGAATAGAGAGATATTATAATAGAAGGACTAACCTTCGACACTTCGAAATCGGGGACATAGTTCTACAGAAGGTCACCCTCAATACTCGAGACCCAAATAAAGGGAAACTGGGCCAGAATTGGGAAGGACCGTACCGAGTCATCAGATTTGTCGGTAAAGGATCTTACAAACTTGGCACGATGGGAGGCGAACAACTGCCGAACAATTGGAATGTATCACTACTCAAACGATACTACTGCTAAGGTATAATTTTCTCCTTTTGTGCATTTGAATTTAAAACTAACTCATTGCAGTTGTTCGATCGAGGACATCAAAGGCACTCCATTTTTACACGAAGACCTTAGGTTTTAAAGCACGCATTGCACTCTTTTTCCCTTAGATCGGAGTCCCAAATGGGTTATACTAGTGAGGTTTTTAACGAGGCAACAACTATGTACTACATGAGGAGAACTTAACAGTATCCAAGGCTTCTTTTTAATCCACCTCGAATACTGGGCGCATCACCCTCGGAGGCGATATTTTCGAGGAAAATACTTCACGCCAAAGAGGGCCTCGATAGGAAACCTTTGTGATGGGCCAAACGGTCAGGCGAACTGTGTCCATATAGAATAGTCGAGCCCCGATGGCAAAACATGTATGCATTATTCAAAGAAGAATTCTTTCTATATCAAAACACTTTGTGTCTCAAAGAAGTCTACTATTATACGAGCTTCATACATATAATTCTATGAGAAACGGCTTAAGGGTCGGAACGAAAATACACCTCGAATACTCAGGGATTATCATCGACAGTCAACACATTCGAGTGACCGAAAACTCAAATAAGACCTCAAAGAGGCATCCCATCGATATAAAGGCCAAGGCCATCATCCTCGGGGGCTAACCTTTCGAACAAGTTTGAAAGGTTATCGGGAAACAAGTCCAAGAAACATACCGAAGGCTACGACCATATTAAAGACTACGGTCATATAAAAGGCTAAGGCCGAAATAATGCGACTCCGAGACGTCCGATTTTTGCCATAAATTAAAGGCCTTCAAACACTTTGAAAAACCGGTTAAATCAGGCTACCCTCGACAAAAGCAAATAATTTGATTATCGATAACATCAGCCTTCGAAAAATCCTCAAGAGGTATTCGATTATCGTTACACCAACGGTTTCCAAATGAGTTTCCGATCGGTCGAACCTTTGAAAAACCCAACGTACAAAAACACATGCTATGGCAAGAAATTTTCACTAAGTCTTTTAGCCGAAAAGAGGAAAAAGTTATAGCCATCCTAGAGGACGAATTGGCCCAAATTAAAGAGCCTAAGGGCCGGCCTAAAAGATCCTAAGGGCTAATATAAAAGACTCTAAGGGCCGAAGCATGAAGAGTTCGATAGCTCGCTCAAATAGGACTCAAGAGTTCCATCATCCCGAGCTCGCGTCAAATCGACTTAAGCTTAGATTGAGCATTAACAAAAAACTCTAAGAGGTATTCTATTATATGTTCAAAGAACGCCTATTGGTTATTAAGAAACCTAAGGGTTTGTTCTATTCATAATCCAAGCCGATGTTCTCTTGATGATTGAAGTTATTAAAATTCTCCACAAAATAAAGACAAAGCAGAATTCAATACAAATCGGAGGTGTAGCAAAGGAAATTCTTTATAAAAGGGTAATTACAATTCCCGCAAAAGGCCTTTGTAATGACCCGGCCGGTCGTTTTTGGAATTTACGCCCCAGTCCCGTATTAACTGCTTCCCCCAAGTTTATTTCTGCTATTTCAATTTGTCGGGATGTTCGGTTTTAAGTTTTGGAGAGTTTTGGGACACTTAGTCCCTAAATGAGAGCTTAAGTGTTGGAAAGTTGATCGTAGTCGGAACGGTGTGAAGACGGCCTCGGAATGGAAATCCGATGGTTCTGTTAACTCCGTTAGGTGATTTCCGGTTTAGGGGCGTGTTCGAATTGTGTTTTGGAGGTCCGTAGCTAATTTAGGCTTGAAATGCCAAAAGGTTGAATTTCGAAGGTTTCGGTTCGATAGTGAGATTTTGATCCGAGGGTCAGAATGGAATTCCGAGAGTTGCAGTAGTTTCGTTGTGTTATTTGGGATGTGTGTGCAAAATTTTAGGTCATTCGGACGTGGTTTGGTTGGGTTTTTGATCAAAAGCGAAATTCGGAAGATTTTTAGAAACTTAGGCTTGAATCCGATGTGTTTTGGTTATTTTGATGTTGTTTGGAGTGTTTTGAAGATTGGTACAAGTTTGAATAACGTTTTAGGATGTCTTGATGCCTTTGGTTGAGGTCCCGGGGGCCTCAGGATGAATCCGGATGGTTAACGAAGGAAAATTTGGAGTTGAAGTTGTACAACAGCTGTTCTTCTGGTATTTTCGCATCTGCGGTCTGGGAACCGCAGATGCGGAGCCACAGAAGCAGCGTATAGGGCCGCAGAAGTGAAATTGGGATTTTTCCTCAGGAACCGCAGATGCTGTGAAATTTTCGCAGATGCGGAACCGCTCCTGCGGTTAGGGGTCCGAAGATGCGGAAGCTGGTATTTTAGTGAGGGGTCGCAGATGCGACTTTTGGTCCGCAAATGCAGGACCGCAGAAGCGGTCCTAAGACCGCAGATGCAGAAATTGCTGGACAGTGATTTAAAAGGAGTTCCGCGACCTTAGGGTTATTTCCACCATTTTTATCTCGACTTTGGAGCTTTTTGGGCGATTTGAAGGAGGGGTTTCAAGAGAACTTCATTGAGGTAAGTAATTTGGGCTTAAAACTCGTTCCTATGTCATTATTTCATGGATTAGAGCTAAAACTTTAGGGAAAAATCAGTAGTAATTGTGGGATTTAGGGCTTGGGATTAAGAGACTTTGAAATGAGAATTTGTGGGGTCATTTGGGCTCCGATTTCAGTGTCTTGTTATGTACGAACTCGTGAGAGTATGAGGATTCCAAAAATATAAATCTTACCCGATTTCTAGATGTGTGCCTGAGGGGCGTTTTGGTCATTTTACCTAATTTCGCACACTAGCTTAGAATATGATTATAGAATCAGTTACTTGAAGTGTTATTTATATTATGAAACTTAATTGAATAGATTTAGGCCATTTAGAGTCGGATACTCGTGGCAAAGGCGTGGTTTCGGGTTGACTTGCACTTGTTCGAGGTTAGTGGCTTGTCTAATCTTGTGTGGGGGACCTTTCTCCTTAGGATTGATATTGTGGTAATTGAAATGCCTCGTACGTGAGGTGACGAGCGCGTACTTCTGCTAATTGTTGGAAATCCGTTCTTTTTCATTAAAATAGCCTTGAATTGTGTTCTTCATTTTCTTGCTTACATAGTTTGGACATTAAACCTGCTGTAGCTTAGAGAGACATGTCTACTTGACTAAATTGCTCTATTTGCCTTAACTGCCTTAATTGTATTACGTGAATCATGCTAGGTTAGGATTATCTGCTTCACTTTGATATGAAATTGTTTGGATTAAATTCTTGTTGTTGCTGTGTATTTACTTTGGGACTACGGAACGGTATTCCAGGAGATCCCCCTGCACTTTTACTTTGGGACAACGGGACGGTATCCCGGGAGCTTCCCTGTATGTTTACCTTGGGACTACGAAATTGTATTTCGGGAGATTCCCCTGCACATTTATGAGTTGTACTACGGGAATGCACCCGGGAGATCCACTGGAGATGATATTTATATTTGGGGACTACAGGACGGTATCCTGGGAGATCCCCGGTTGTTATCTTGGAGCTGAGTTGTGTTCTCTTACTGTGTTACTTGCCTCTGTGATAGCGTTGCTGTCCTTTATATCTTGCGTTACTTACTTGCTCTGTTATTTCACACTGTTAAACCTTATCTCTTACTTGACCTCAGTAGGGCCCTGACCTTCCTCGTCACTACCCAATCGAGGTTAGGTTTGGCACTTACTGAGTACCGCTGTGGTGTACTCATGCCCTTCCTGCGCATGTTTTCATGTGCAGATCGAGGTACCTCTGCACAGGCTTACCATACTTGAGGCAGGGAGAGCTTTTGGAGACTTCGAGGTACATCTGCCGCGTCCGCAGACCGAAGAGTCTCCCTTTTTATTCTATCTTGTAGTGTTAGCCATTCTATCAGACTGTTGATGTAGACATTCCGGAGTTAGAGCAATTACTATATCTCTTTCAGCTTGTGTTCCCGTGAGTTTCACGGGTTTTGGGAACTCGTGACTGTTGGTCATTTTTGGAATTTACGCCCCAATCCCCTATTAACCTACTCAAATTATCCTATTAAATTAAATTAATTAACTCTAGCTAACAATTACCACAAGTAATTAACAAACCAAATTTAAGGAAAACTACCAAAATTCAAGATTAAAAAGTTAAAAATGCAAAGTGAGTTATTTTTTGTGATTTTTCTATTTTGTAAACAACTGAATTACTAATTAATTCAAAAATACAAAATTGATCCTAAATGCAAATGCAATGTATTTTTTTTTGTATTTTTTATGAATTAAATAAAATAAACATGCACAGACAAAATGCAAACAATTAACGAAAAATACTACAAAATCTACGAAATTGCAAATAATGGGAAAATTTATTTTTCTTGAATCTATGGGAGTAATTCATATAGGGCAAAAATCACGTGCTCACAATATTTATAAATTACATTACAATAATTATTTTAAAATAATTTTTAAAACTTGTATACATGTAATGTATATATTAAAAGAACGAACTAGTAAAGAGTTTAATATTTTATGTATAAAATGTCACACCCCTTTCAACCTCACTAAACCCTCTTAAAAAATAATAAAGAGATTTAGTAAAGCTCAAAAGGGTTTTCCAATTAGAAAGTGACAAAAATTGTGTTCAAAAGGACTTTTCAGAGTCGCCACCTGACATTTGATTTTGGTGTGTCAGGTCACCATTTTTAGAAATAGTTTTTCGTTTTAAAACACTTCAGACTCCAAAACTTAGTCTGCACCAGAGTTCTAAGTAAGTGGGTTCATTTGACTCGGGGAGAAGGTGTTAGGCATTCCCCGAGTCCCGTAACTAGTACGGTTGCGTACATGATCTAGTTGGCTTTTAAAATTTTCAAATTGAGGCAAAAATAAACACAGAAAAGAAAAATAAACACACAAGAGGCTCGAGGTCGTCCCTATCTAATTAAAGAAAAATGAAAAATGAGAACAAAAATAAAAATACTACAAGTTCTATTTTTGGCCTCCGAATACAAATACCTCGGGGCATACTCCGGATATAAATATATACAAATCTTGCGGGGCATTCCGCGGATAAATTCAACTAAGGAAGCGACCTCTCACCTCATATAAAAGAAAAGTAAAGAAAAATCGTAAAGTTTGCCTACCCGAGTGTGGTCGGCCTAAACATGCTCCTAGCGATTTGTTACATCCCGTGAGTTTCAGCGCCACATTTCTTAACACTGAGATTTATTATATGCATATTTTTTAACGTTGATGTATTTTTTTAAAAGAGTTAATATAAAAGTTTTAAGTTCTCATGTGAAGTCAATGTTAAGTGTTTTGAGATTATAATTGAACAAGAAGCGTTAGTTACAAGTTGGATTGACAGACTAGAGAATTTTAAGGCAATGCTTGAGAAGCTTGACTTCATTTCCTTGTTTGATTTTTAAAAAAAAAAAAATGGTAGGCTTACTCTTAGAGAGTCTCACTTGTTTGGGAGTGTGATATGTACATAACAAATATTATCCTTTTTATACTCTGAAACAACTCAAACATTTTAAGGAAATATGTCTGCTTCCTTATTATTTTATACTATTATTTTTAGCTATAGGGATATCTACTAGTACTTCATAGAAAAGGGAACGAGAACCATAATGAAAATTGAATGCCTCACATTAAAACATTCTGTATCTAATATTGTCTTTTAGATTCTGTTTTAATTAGTTAGGTAATCATACGTGCCAGTTTATGACCTTAAGAAATTGAACCAAATCAAAAACCAAATAAATCAGATGTGAAACATCTAACATATCCTTTGATTTGGTTTACTTTGGTTTGTTTTTCAATATAAGCAAATCAACAGTATATAGTTTGGTTTGGCATTTAAGAAAAAAAAAATCAAACCAACCAAATATTTAAGTATATCCATTTATAAACTCATATGACCATATGTATTTATTTTATGGAGATGCCTTATATATTTTAAGCCATTGATGTATTTGTGGTGTACATGAGTTTTGTAACGACCCGACCGGTCGTTATGAGCTCTGGCACGTCGTTCGGCAGTTTGGGGCCATGAGCAGCTCCACATCAGGTAATATGACTTGTACGCATGGTCGGAATTGAATTCCGGGAAGTTCGGAGTTGATTTGAAGAGAGAATTCTCATTTCGGAAGCTTTAAGTTGAAAGAATTGACTAAGATTGGATTTTCTAGTAAACGACCTCGGAATCGGGGTTCGAAGGTTCCAGCAGGTTCGTATGATGATTTCGGACTTGGGCGTATGTCCGGATTGGGTTTTGGAAGATCCGGGATCGTTTCGGCACCTACTGTGAAAGTTAGCATTTTTGGAAGAATTTCATAAGTTTGGGTTGAAGTGCATTTCAGTGTTATCGATGACCGTTTGGGATTTCGAGTCAGGAAATAGCTCCGTATGGTGATTCTGGTATTGGGAGAGCGATCGGAAGTGAATTCAGAGGTCCGTGGGTCATTTTGGAGTCATTTGGCTAAAGTTGGAAATTTGAAGGTTTTTGAGAAGTTTGACCAGAAGTGGACTTTTTGATATCGGGGTCGGATTCCGATTCCAGAAGTTGGAGTAGGTCGGTAATGTCGAATATGACTTGTGTGCAAAATTTGAGGTCAATTGGACGTGATTTGATAGGTTTCGGCATCGAATGTAGAAGTTTGATGTTCTAAAGTTCATAAAGCTCGAATATGGGTGTGATTCATGATTTCGACGTTGTTTGATGTGATTTGGGGCCTCGAGCAGGTCCGCATTATGTTTTGGGACTGGTGGGTATGATTGGTTGGGGTCCCGGAGGCCTCGGGTGGATTCTAGGTGGTTAGCGGATCATATTTGGAATTTGAAGAAGAATTGAAGCAGCCGGTATATGGTGTAACCGCACCTGCGAGGTTTTGGCCGCAGGTGTAGAGCCGCAGAAGCGGCCTTGGTGTCACAGAAGAGGGAATGGCTAGGCTTGGCTGGGGGCGCAGGTGCGTCGCAGCTTTCGCAGAAGCGGTCCTGGCTCTACAGAAGCGGTCGTGGGCGAGTTAGCTGAGACCGCACCTGCGATGGAAATTTCCGCAAGTGCGGAGCCGCAGAAGCGGCAGGTGGACCGCAGGTGCGAGAAGCGGGCTGGGCAGTGTGTTCTTTCAAAAGCGAGGGTTTGGCTCATTTTTCACCATTTTTCCTCCATGGGAGCCGATCTGGAGAAACATGGGAGTGCCATTTTCACCACCAAGCATGAGGTAAGTGGTTTATGCTAGTTTTGAGTTAAATACATTGATTCTGTATAGATTTTAGCATGGAAATTGGTAGAACTTGGGGTTTGAGGGAAAAACGTAGAAAATTGGTATTTTCTGATTTTGACCACGATTTTGGGCATGGAATTGGGAATAAATTATACATTTGAGTTCGTGAGGTTATGGGCAAACTTTATCTTCGAAAAATTTCGGAATCCGGGCACATGGGCTCGAGGGCATTTTTGTCAACTTTTTGATCGGGGTTAGAAATTGTTATGAATTGGATTATTATGAGTAATTGAACATGTATTAATGGGTTTACATAATTATTGGCTAGTTTTGGAACGTTGTGCATCAATTTGAGTCTTCGGAAGGGCGTGGAATGCCGGTTATGGAACTTCGGAGCGAGGTGAGTCTCCTTTCTAACCTTGTAAGAGGGAATTTTCCCCATAGGTGAGTTAATTGGTTATGTGCTCCTATTTGTGGGGGCTACGTACGCACGAGGTGACGAGAGTCCGTGCATAGCTACTATCATGCTTATGTCCGATAGTTTAGGACCCAAAAGCATGCTTTACTTGGAATAATTGTAACCTTATTGATAATTTAAACTGCTTAAATCGTATCAAAGTGGTAAATGATTTTCTAAAAGATTTAAACATCATTTTCTCGACTTGTAAAAGAGAAATTTGTCACCTCCTTGAATAATTGTTTCCCTAATGAAGTCTTAATTGACTGTTTGAATGTGTGTTTCTATGTGTACCTGCGTCGCATGTATGATTCGCGAGCGGGGTGACTGTTTATTTATATTTGACCGCGTCGCATGTATGATTCGCGAGCGGGGTAATAGATGCATCTATGGTTCGTGCCATTCGACCCTCTGGCAGTGCACAGTTTAAATATTATTGGATCGGGCCGTACGACCTCGGCATGATTTGCGCATGCTTGTAATGTTTACCTTGAGATTTAAAAATGTTGATATTCATTCTCCCTAGCCTGAGATAAATGTATAAATAATGAAAAGGAATTTGGTAATTTCTTATGAAAGAAAGAATTGTTTGTTTGCTTTATTCTATTGAGTTATAACCATGTTTATAAAATCTTTGATTTATTGTAGTATTGGCGTATCAGTATTGGACGACTAGTAAGTGTCGAAGTCGACCTCTCGTCTCTATTTCTTCGAGATTAGACGGGATACTTACCGAGTACACATTGTTTTCGTACTCATGCTACACTTGTTGTGCATTTTTGTTGCACATGCACATGTATTCCTAGTGGCCTACTGGGCGTAGCAGCATGGATGATACAGAGACTAGGTGAGATGCATTCCTCGAGGCGACCCGCAGCCAGTATAGTCTCTTTCAATGTATTGTATTTACTTTCTGTCCAATTTGTATTCCGGACAGTTATTGTACTTCATTTGATTTTTCCTAGAAATAGCTCATGCACTTGTGACACTGGGTTCTGGGATAAGTATGGGATTATTCAATAATTAGTATGTTGAAGACATCATTTTATTTCAATGAATTTCATTATTTATTGTTTAAGGTAAGAAAGAAATGATTTCAATAATTACAAAAAAAATTGAGAATTTAATTAACTTCTTGGTGTTGGCTTGCCTGACAATGGTGTTCGGCGCCATCATGACCCTTAGTGGATTTTGGGTCGTGACAACATGGTATCAGAGCACTAGGTTCCCTTAGGTCTCACGAGTCATGAGCAAGTCTAGTAGAGTGTCGTGGATCGGTACGGAGACGTCTGTACTTATCTTCGAGAGGCTACAGGGCTGTTAAGAGCACATCCCTTCTTGATTTCCTCATCGTGCGATTTGATTCCCTTTGAGGCTTATGCCTTCGTTTCCTTTCCGTACAATCTTATGCGAGGCAAAGCGCTGGTCACGAATCGGCGAGTGAGTAATTGTAATGGTACTACGAATGTGGTGCGGGATGTTTCTCCCTATGTGGTTGTTTGAGCTATTATTGTCGCCTTGTGAAAGAATATTCTGCCGTTTCAACTCAGTAGCTGTACTTCTGAGAGCTCTGAGGCTAGGCACAAGTTTCCATGATGCTTATGAACGGTTGTCGCGCAGTATTAATGTGATGGTAGGATGCTTGCCTACGTGTTGGGGCAGTGGATGACTTGAAGGGAGGTTTACTCAGTGCATGATTTAGAGATTCAGTATTTTATTCTCGGCGGAGGAAAGGCAATCGGGCTAAGAATGTTCAGATTTGGGTTGATGGAGTAACGAGACTTGGTATTTGCAAGCGTTGTGGAATTTTCATCTTTGATGAGGTGCCGTTGTCCTTGTTGAATATACTAAGTTCGCCGGTGTTATGATCTTCCACAATTCGCCTTTGGGGCAGGATATTGTGAGATAGCAATGGAGAAGTGGCTGTCAGAGATCGCGAGGTGCGGTGGTTAAGGATTGAATCAATGTTTCTAATGTCGATGGCTCGAGAAGAGATGATCTTCGGAAAGGTTTAAAGTTAGTAGCGGTCTATTGGTTCAAGAGCTACTGAGTTAGGTTTTTTATCTAAGGCATCATGTGAGCAGCAAAGGATGATGAAGGACATGTGGGAAGTGTCATGCGGTGGTTAAATTCCTAGACGGCCAGGTGTAAGAAGCGGAAGTCGAGTAGTTATTAAAGAATAGGGGTTTGGCCAAAGTGGGAGAGTGGCAGAGTAGCGAATGGGTTTTGTGGCAGGACGGCCACCCACCCAGAGAAAAAGTCTAGAGTGAATTGGGATTCAGGGTGGTCAGTGACTAGGTTTACGAAATTGATTTGAAATATCGGCTATTATACGGAGGGAGATTTGATACGATAGGAAGGAGTTGTTTGATATGAAGAAGGATACAACATGACTTCGAATTGGAAGATATTAGCACACATTTAGTTGATATCTATAAGAAGTGAATGGACTAGTACAATTGGTGAATGAGTACGGACTCAGGATGGGTTATTGACGTCGTAGTGATTGTACCCCGTGCAGCGACGTTGGAAGATGTCGGCGCGTAGTTTCCACAGTTGGGGTTGTCCCCTGTGAGCAGATCAGCGGTCGCGTGGCTGGCGAAGCTTCGGCAAAGGGTTCTACTAGCTATACGGTAAAGAGATCGGTCATGTGAATGTGGTTAACGATTCAGAGTGTTCATAAAGAGTTTTACAGAAAGACTTCGAGGAATTTGGCGGGTTAGTTGGGCTAGATCATGTCAACAATGAAGAAAGAATCTTGTTAGGTTCTAGAGTTGTGTAATGGTGGCTTCAAGCTAAGTGGGAGAGTCTCACTGCCTACAATTGGGTTGTATGGTTATCTTCTTGTGAGGTTTCGGGCTATCGGCATATTGGTAAGTTGTTTCGGCTAAGGGAAAAGAACATAAGTGGTAATTTGAGCAAAGAAATTGGTAAAGGTGTGCTATAGTTAACCTGATTGGCTCATGTTTAGGTTTTGGGAAGACTCAAGATTTGTGTTTCGTACGGAGGTGATTTACAAGGAAGTGATTCAGTCGGGTGATTCATCGTGATGGGTGTTCATGTGTCAGAGGAGCCTCAGAGCTGATTATATTTGGGACCAAGCCAGAGTGGATGACACTTAACAACAGTCCTAGTGAATTCAAAGGTTAAAAATGCGGTGCCTAAGGATTCAAGTCCGTAGTATGGTTAAGAATCGAGCTTTTGTAGCAGCTTATGATAAGAGGCTCAGAATGTTCCATGATGTTTTTGACTTGCAGTGTAGCATTGGGAGGAAAAAAAGAAAAAGATTTTGGATTTGTAAAGGAATTATCAGAATGGGTGTATCAGTAGAAGATGCGAATGTGCGTGCAAGGAGTGTATGAAACAATTCATAGGTTTCGATATAGGGTGGTCTCGTGGAATGGGGTCACTCAAGGTGAGTGCGGATTCAGGTTGGTGATGTAAGGAATGGAGCTATTATTATCTCTAAGGCAAGTTAAGGATGAATTAGAAAAAGATAGATTGGTTAGCCATGGTTGAATTGACATAGTGATGGCGGTACGTGCGAGGCTCGACGACCGCCGTAATTGATATTGTTTGGAAGTATTCAAGTATTATGGCATGTTATGTGTAGGTGGATCCCGAAAGGGTTATGGTGGTTTAGGCCACTACTTGAGGATTTGAATGTTCTACGGTTATGAGAATTCACTCTTGTGTTGCTATGGTTCTCTTAGAATGAGTTAAGTAAAAAGTTTCCATGTGAGGAAGTGTTTACCATGTTAGTGGTTTAGAAGTTGTAATGAAATTCTTGTACTATTGCATGTTGGCTTGTTAGGTGCAGTGAGCGGTATGAAATTTGAAGTGAGGACCCAGGGTTGCGGTTCGGTGTTGGCAAGGATGTCACAAGCTCGGAGGAGTAGGAAAGGGATTTGAATGTTTGGAGTAAGCTGGCATTGTCTTCGGCGTCACCTGAGATCGGTGTTTTGTGAAAAGGGCTTTGCATCCTGGATAAGGATTCTTGATCATATTTCAGCGTTAGTGTGGCCGGTGGTATAGATGTGCAGGCCTGTTATCTGTTACGGAAGGTCCTGGGAGCGTGACCTACGGGAAGGTTGTATAAGTGTGGCATGTAGTCACTTGATTGATTGAAGAGTTAAACCAAGTATGAAGATTGTGGTGATATCGTTAATTTGAGAATTTATGCTTGGAGGGAACTCGGTTTATTGGGTTGTGGACTGTGGAGGGTTACCCCGATTATGACGGTTGTTCTTGTGTGTTATGGGAAAAAGGGGGTTATTATGGAACCAGGAAAGATTTTTGGCCTAGTTCGGTACGATCAGAATTGGCTTAAGGTCGGTGAATGGATTTAAATATGAATGCGGGCTCTATATCTGGCCGAATATGTTCATTTCATCATAGCTCTCCGTATGGAGGAATATTCGAACGTGGGAAGTTGTTTCGTCGTTAGCTATTTCATGTAATGCTATATTGCGCTGTGGGAGTTGTGAAACAGCTTGATTAATTTCTTATGTGTTAAGGTTCTGCATAGCGATGGTGTTATGTGAGCAGGATGACTCTTGTGATTCAGATTATATAGCGCACCTCAGTTGTGCTTGAGTTTTGTAGCTTATTGCGCTATCTGTCTTTCTAGGGATGATATTATGCACTTAGTGTGCTTACAACCGATATTCATTATTTAGTAATAATGAGCAATTTAGCTCGGTGTGTATCTCCTTGTGTGAGTTCTATGTGTGGATCGGGTGGTACGCCATCACGGGTATATAGTTTGGATTGGGTCGCGCGCCGCAACAGTGTGATGATGATTACAGTCCTTTATATTCTATTCTGTGTGTTTTGTTTTCCATTTTCTGAGGAAAGCTCAAATTAGATGCATGAGTTGAGTAGTCCCTTCCAGGGTTCGTTTTTCTTATGTATCACGTTCGAGTTGGTAGCCTATTGGCACATTGTGGCATCATATGAGACTTTTGGTCATGTTTGGGGTGGCTTGTTGCCTGAGCAGTTCGTACAGGGTGAGACAAGGTTATTAGATCTAGGGTCAGTGCAATCGGATTATATTAAGTATATTAAGGAGCAAACACCATCATTTGGTTCAGAATGAGGTGATGATTCTTGTCAGGAGTATAGATTCAACGATTTGTTGACTCGGCAGTTCGTTATGAATTTCTACACGTCTCTTCCATCGTGGCGGTATTGTAAGAGTTGGAACAAGACTTATACAGGTCATGAGGTGTGTTGTGTGCATTAGATTCGGGGAATGTCGGTTGCTATGATCAGTGAATGTTATTATGGTCCTATAAATGATGTGGCACATGGTGAAAATCCAGCAAAGGTATGCAGTCATGTCCTGGTTCATCGCGTAGTGATTGATACAGTGTTCATATATTAGAAGAAGGCCTGGTGGAGAAATTTCGGATGTTGAAACTAGGCTCTAAGGCTCATTTATTTGAATAAAAGAGAATATCTTCGGATTTGCTCGAGCTAATGTGCTCAACTGAGTTGTGGTAGCACGGGTAGGTGCACGAGGTGTTTAACTTTTATTCCAGACAACTCCAACGTAGTTCTTTACACGTTCGAGGACGAAAGTATGTTTAAGTGGGAGAGAATGTAGCGACCCGACCGGTCATTTTGAGCTATGGCACGTCGTTCGGCAGTTTGGGGCCATGAGCAGCTCCACGTCAGGTATTATGACTTGTATGCATGGTCGGAATTGAATTCCGGGAAGTTCGGAGTTGATTTGGAGAGAGAATTCTCATTTCGGAAGCTTTAAGTAGACAGAATTGACTAAGATTGGATTTTTGAGTAAACGACCTCGGAATCGGGGTTCGAAGGTTCCAGCAGGTTCGTATGATGATTTCGGACTTGGGCGTATGTTCGAATTGGGTTTTGGAAGACCCGGGAACGTTTCAGCACCTATTGTGGAAGTTAGCATTTTTGGAAGAGTTTCATAAGTTTGGGTTGAAGTGCACTTCAGTGTTATCGATGTCCGTTTGGGATTCCGAGTCTGGGAATAGCTCTGTATAGTGATTCTGGTATTGGGAGCGCGATCGGAAGTGAATTTAGAGGTCCGTAGGTCATTTTGGAGTCATTTGGCTAAAGTTGGAAATTTGAAGGTTTTTGAGAAGTTTGACCGGACGTGGACTTTTTTATATTGGGGTCGGATTGCGATTCCGAAAGTTGGAATAGGTCCATAATGTCGAATATGACTTGTGTGCAAAGTTTGAGGTCAATTGGATGTGATTTGATAGGTTTCGGCATCGAATGTAGAAGTTTGAAGTTCAAAAGTTCATAAAGCACGAATTGGGGTGTGATTCGTGATTTTGACGTTGTTTGATGTGATTTGGGGCCTCGAGCGGGTCCGCCTTATGTTTTGGGACTGGTTGGTATGATTGATTGGGGTCCCGGAGGCCTCGGGTGGATTCTAGATGGTTAACGGATCAAATTTGGAATTTGAAGAAGAATTGAAGCAGCTGGTATCTGGTGTAACCGCACCTGCGAGATTTTGGCCGCATGTGCGGAGCCGCAGAAGCAGCCTTGGTGTCGCAGAAGCGGGAATGGCTAGGCTTGGCTGGGGGCGCAGGTGCGATGCAGCTTCCGCATAAGTGAGACCGCAGAAGCGGTCCTGGCCCGCAGAAGCGGTCGTGAGCGAGTTAGCTAAGACCGCACCTCCGATGGAAATTTCCGCAGGTGCTGAGCAGCAGAAACGGCAGGTGGACCGCAGGTACGAGAAGCGGGCTGGGCAGTGTGTTCTTTTAAAAGCGAGGGTCACGCTCATTTTTCACCATTTTTCCTCCATGGGAGCCGATTTGGAGCAACTTGGGAGTACCATTTTCACCACCAAGCTTGAGGTAAGTGGTTTATGCTAGTTTTGAGTTAAATACATTGATTATGTATATATTTTAGCATGGAAATTGGTAGAACTTGGGGTTTGAGGGACAAACCTAGAAAATTGGTATTTTCGGATTTTGACCACGACTTTGGGCATGGAATTGGGAATAAATTATATATTTGAGTTCGTGAGGTTATGGGCAAACTTTATCTTCGAAAATTTTTGGAATCCGGACTCGTGGACCCGAGGGCATATTTGTCAACTTTTCGATCGGGGTTAGAAATTATTATGAGTAATTGAACATGTATTAATGTGTTTACATAATTATTGGCTAGTTTTGGAACGTTGTGCATCAATTTGAGTCTTCGGAAGGGCATGGAATGCCGGTTATGGAACTTTGGAGCGATGTGAGTCTCCTTTCTAATCTTGTAAGAGGGAATTGTCCCCATAGGTGAGTTAATTGGTTATGTGCTCCTATTTGTGGGGGATACATGCGCACGAGATGACGAGAGTCCGTGCGTAGCTACTATCATGCTTATGCCTGGGTAGTCTAGGACCCAAAAGCATGCTTTACTTGGAATAATTGTAACCTTATTGATAATTTAAACTGCTTAAATCGTATCGAAGTGGTAAATGATTTTCTAAAAGAGTTAAACATCATTTCCTCGACTTGTAAAAGAGAAATTTGTCACCTCCTTGAATAATTATTTCCCTAATGAAGTCTTAATTGACTGTTTGAATGTGTGTTTCTATGTGTACCTGCGTCGCATGTATGATTTGCGAGCGGAGTGATTGTTTATTTATATTTGACCGTGTCCCATGTATGATTCACGAGCGGGGTAATAGATGCATCTATGGTTCACGCCATTCGACCCTCTGACAGTGCACAGTTTAAATATTGTTGGATCGGGCCGTACGACCTCGGCATGATTTGCGCATGCTTGTAATGTTTACCTTGAGATTTAAAAATGTTGATATTCATTCTCCCTGGCCTGAGATAAATGTATAAATAATGAAAAGGAATTTGGTAATTTCTTATGAAAGAAAGAATTGTTTGTTTGCTTTATTCTATTGAGTTATAACCATGTTATAAAAATCTTTGATTTATTGTATTATTGGCGTATCAGTATTGGACGACTAGTAAGTGTCGAAGTCGACCTCTCGTCTCTACTTCTTCGAGATTAGACGGGATACTTACCGAGTATACGTTGTTTTCATACTCATGCTACACTTGCTGTACATTTTTGTTGCACATGCACATGTATTCCTAGTGGCCTACTGGGCGTAGCAGCATGGATGATACGGAGACTAGGTGAGATGCATTCCTCGAGGCGACCCGCAGCAATATAGTCTCTTTCAGCGTATTGTATTTACTTTCTGTCCAATTTGTATTCCAGACAGTTATTGTACTTCATTTGATTTTTCCTAGAAATAGCTCATGCACTTGTGACACCAGATTCTGGGATGAGTATTGGATTATTATAATTAGTTTGTTGAAGACATCATTTTATTTCAATGAATTTCATTATTTATTGTTTAAGGTAAAGAAAGAAATGATTTCAATAATTCCAAAAGAAATGAGAATTTAATTAACTTCTTGGTGTTGGCTTGCCTGGCAGTGGTGTCCGACGCCATCACGACCCTTAGTGGATTTTGGGTCGTGACAAGTTTTCTATTCTTCTACATTGTAATTAGTTAGGAGTGATTTGCTTATTGTTCTAATTATTAAGGTTGGATAAGTTTGATCTGTGAAAGTGATTAATTTTTATATCTTATGCATAGTTAAATTTGCTGCAGATTTATGTTTCAATATAATAGCTTAATTAACTTTCTCAGTAATTGCTAAACAAATGATGATATATGTGAAATTATGTCTTTAATTTTAGTAAAATGGAATAAGATGAATTTGTACTTCATGCAAAAATAAAAATAAAAGAAGGTTATTTTTTTTTCCATTTTAAGAATTAAGCATACGAAAATTTGTACTCTTTATATGAGATTAGGAAAATTAGAAGTTAAGAAAATATGTGCATTCTTTTTACATGGATGTTTTAATGAAATAATAAGTGTAATTATTTATTATGTATAGTACGACATGACCGTGATAGTAAAGTATATTATAGTATAATATATAAAGTGTACTAAAAGTGAATAGTATTTTAAGTAATTTGGGATAATTTTTAATTACGTGGGTAATTGATTAATTACCAGGTAACGGAATATTACCTAATTAACTAATAAGTTTGGGATAAGATTAAAACCCCACCCCACCTACCCCACGCAGCAGATTTTGCCTTAAACATATTGTGACTCTTACATTTATTAAAAAGGTAGCATGAATCCAAAATAAGTCTTGGAGAAGGAATGGACGGTGGCAGTATTAATCAAGGAAATATAAGTTATTTTACTTTCCTTTCATTCACTTTTTGGAGGAGATATATACAAAGCAAAAAGCCTCTTGTACAAAAATCAAAAATTCATCAGAGTATCATTACAATTTCCAAGGAAAGAGCAAGAACCATCCCAAGTAGCACTACACAAATCTTGCTTTCTTCCTTCTCTAGAATCTACACCATCACAGCACTTGCAAACCATTCCAAGAGTCTCAAACATCTTCAAATACTCTACTGAAGAGGAAAAACTTAACGTCAATTTAAACTGTAGTAGCAGCAACGTGAGTTGGTTTTTCATGGAAGAAGATTGTAATCTTTCTCAAAGATAATATACAGATTTTGCTTTCCACTTCGATCTCGTCGTTACGTGTTTTGTCGCGATTGACGTGTGTTGAAGGGATTTTCTAGCGAATCGGCTCAGGTATGTTAAGGCTATCCCTTCTGTCACGCCCCGAACTTGGGCTTGGACGTAACACGACACTCGGTGCCTGACTACATGTGACCGAGCGAACCAACTGGCTGGCTGAATCAACATGTGATATCATAACATACTAAATGCGGAAGATAAACTAACACATGCTGATATACTGAAAGTCTGAATGATAAAAATCAAAGTGTGGAAACGCTAATACAAGTCTGAGTTATGTCTGTAGCCAACATTGCTTAACACAAAAAGCTTGTGACTCTGTCTAATTGATACTCTAGTCTATGAAGCCTCTAATGAAGTACTAGAAACACTGAATGTCTGAAAATATCGAAGACTGTAAGATAAGGATAATGCCCCGAACGTACTGGGGATCACCAAATAGCTGATACGAGAATCCTAGCGATTTGAATCGTCAATGTGACGACCCAAGAGGGTCATCACCTGTTTTAAATGAATTTTGTGCTTCCGAGGCCTTGAAAACCTCATTTAGAGTCGTCTCGAATTGCGTGCGTAGTTCGGGCGCGTAGCCGGAAAGCTTAAATATGAAATTCTGTGAAAAATACTAAGTTTTGATATTAAAATAAATAAATTTGACTTAGGTCAACGTTTTGGGTAAACGGACCCGGACCCGTGATTTGACGGTCCCGAGGGTCTGTAGGAAAATATGGGACTTGGGCGTATGCCCGGAATCGAATTCCGAGGTCCCAAGCCCGAGAAATGAATTTTTTAGTAAAATTATTTTTCTGAAATTGTTAAGGAAAATTGAAATGAAATTTGATTAGAACGTGTTGGTACCGGGCCTGTATTTGGTTCCGGCGCCCGGTACAGGTCTTATATATGATTTAAGATGTTTCTATAAAGTCTGGTTAAAAACGGACGTCATTTGATGTGTTTCGGACTTAAAGTTCTAAATTTGAAACTTGATGAAGTTTTTGGAAAAATTCTTGATTTTGAGGTTTGATTCATTGTTTTGATGTTATTTAGGCAATTTGATCGCACGGATAAGTTCATATGATGTTGTTGAGTTAGTTCATGTGTTTGGTTAGGAGCCCCGAGGGCTCGGATGTGATTCGGATGTGTTTCGGGGTGGTTTTAGACTTAGAAAAGTTGCAGAAAATGCTGTCTTCTGGTGTCCAGTGAATTGTGTTATGCGATCGCATAAGTATGTCCGCAATCGCATAGAGTAATTTCAGGGGGGTTCAGTTTAGTTCTATGCGATCACATAGTGTCTCCCGCGATCACATAGTGTTTAGTTGAGAGGTCCTATATTTTCCTCCTATGCGAACGCAAAGTGCAGTCCGCAATCGCGATGCCCAGCCTAATTCTTCTATGCGATCGCATTTCTCTGTTCGCGATTGCAATTACTAGTGTCCTCTCATTCTATACGATCGCATCACATTCTTCGCGATCGCATAGAGTATTTTTCGCCCAGTTAAAATTTAAACTTCAGAATAGTGGCATTACGGGATTCATTAAAAATTTCACAAAACCCTTCTTCTCCAAGCTCTTAGGTGACCATTGAAGCGATTCTTCACCAAAATCTCTTGGGTTAGTAATCTTTAACTCGTTTCCTTCATTTTTCATCAACATCTATTGAAATTCTAGGCCTAAATCATGTGATTTAAGGTAGAAAATTGAGTATTTGGGTAGAGTTAGGGCTTTTTGATTTTTCTTGATTTAGACCTCGTTTTGGGGTCGAATTTAAAAACAAATTATATATTCGGGCTCGTGGGTGAATGGGTGATTTGGTTTTGGTCCGAACCTCGTGTTTTGACCAAGCGGGCTCGGGGTCGATTTTGGGATTTTGGGAAGAATGCTTGGAAAGCTATAATTAGGTATTGGATTCGATTTGTTTAGCATGTATTGATGTATTGAAGTCATTATTGTATAGATACAATCGATTTGGAGCCGAATTCGAGAGGGAAAGCGATAATTGAGGATTGATTTGGCCGTGGAAGTTTGAGGTAAGTGTTTGGTCTAACCTTAGCTTGAGGGATTAGGAGTTGAGTCCTATTTGCTATGTGATAATTGTTGTGTACGACGTATAGGCATGGTGACGAATATCTATACGTTGGTGTCAAGTATGACCGTGAGTCTTATATTGTGATTTTCATGACTTCGTTGCATTTCTTTTGTCTTGGTGATGATCCCTATTTGTTGTGAAAAGCTTGTGAAAGGAAATTGTGACCTATGAACAACGAGGAGCATTGGCTCAAGTTATATCTCAATTGTGAACGTATATGAAATGGTTGAACCCTTTGGAGCATTGGCTCAAGTGGTAAAGTGAGATATGAAATAANTTGCCGGGATTTCTATTATTTATTTGCTTATTCCCTTGCCCTTGTTTGTGATTGTTGTTTGGGTGAGGGAAGAGTGTAAAGCTACGAAGGGTGATGCCGTGCATTATTTGTTATTGTGAGAAAAGAGTGTAAAGCACGAAGGGTGATGCCGTGCATTGTTTGGTTATTGTGAGGAAAGAGCGTAAAGCACGAAGGGTGATGCCGTGCATTGTTTGTTATTGTGAGGAAAGAGCGTAAAGCACGAAGGGTGATTCCGTGCCGCACGATGTACCATTCCGTGCCAATCCTATTGATTATACGTGAGGAAAGAGAGTAAAAGCACGAAGGGTGATGCTGTGCACATTTTATCATATAATTGATTTAGTGAGGAAGAGCGTAAAGCACGAAGGGTGATGCCGTGCCGCACGATGTACCATTCCGTGCCGATCCTACTGATTATATGTGAGGAAAGAGAGTAAAAACACGAACGGTGATGCCGTGCACATTTTATCATATAATTGCTTTGGTGAGGAAGAGCGTAAAGCACGAAGGGTGATGCCGTGCACTTGTCTTTGATTCTCCTGATTCTTGCTGATAATTGAGTTATGTTTTCCTTTACTTTTATTTATTGATTTTTTGTTGTTACTTGATTTTATTTCGATGTTATAGGTTCCCTTACCCTATTTGCCTTGTGATTGTTGTTTGGGTGAGGAAGAGCGTAAAACACGAAGGGTGATGCCGTGCATTGTTTTGGTGAGAGAGTGTTAAAGCACGAAGGATGATGCCGTGCACTTATTGCCGTTTGTTATAATTTCTTGTTGTTATCGGTTTAAGTGCATTAATTATTTTATTCCACTATTACTGTGATTCTTTATGTTGGCATTTTTCCTTTATTATGTTACTTGTTATTATTGGCTCTAGATATCCTTACGCAACATTGTGCCTTGAATTTATGCTATAATTGCTACATGTTTATGTGACTTAATTACTACTTGAGATTTAGCTTACTAAATCTTAAATTGCCTATTTGCTCCTTAAAGTCCATAATTAATTGCTACTTGTCATTATTTGTTTTCCTCGGTGAGCCATAATTATTGTGTACTTTGTTGTCTTATGAATTCATATTAATTGTTGCGTTTGTTGGAGTAATTTCATTTGGAAGAACTGTTAATATAATGAAATGGGAGCGGGTGGTACGCCTACCACGCGATATAAGGAAATGGGAGCGGGTGGCACGCCTTCCACGAGATACAGGAAATGGGATCAGGTTGCACGCCTGCAACGAGATGTGTACTGACAGTGAGATCTACCTTTGTTTTGTTCTTGTTCTTGTTAGTGGTTGGATTTTTATTCCTTTATAGTTCTCTTGATATTCTGTTTTTATCTGCTATTTCCCCGGAGCATGTTTCCCTCTCCCATCTTTATCTGTTTATTTCTGCTTTACTTTCTACTGTATATTATACAATTGCACAGGTTTATTTGGTGGTCTGGTCCTAGCCTCGTCACTACTTCGCGGAGGTTAGGCTAGGCACTTACCAGCACATGGGGTCGGTTGTGCTGATATTACACTCTGTGCTCTTTTGCACAGATCCAGGCCCCGGACAGCAGCAGTAGCTCGGGAGCCAGCCTTCAGTTCACGGAGACACCGAGGTAGCCTCGCACGCGTCCGCAGGCCCGGCGTCTCCTCTATCTTATATTTTATTCTGTTATCTCATGTTTTCGAGACAAACAATGTTATATATCTTTCAAACGATTGTATTTAGTACTCTTAGTAGTCCGTGAATGTTGTGACACCAGTTCTGGGTAGAGGCGCATGTGGATTTTTCCTTATTATTTGGTTTATATCGTTTTAGTCTTCCGCTAAATTATAAATTCCGCTGTTGTTTAATTATTTATTTCCTATTAATTAAATTGGTAAAAATGGATTTTAAACAAAAGCATTTATGAATTCTAGATATGTGGCTTGCCTAGCTTGTACGAGTAGGCGCCATCACGACCCCCGAGGGTGGGAAATCCGGGTCGTGACAAGTTGGTATCAGAGCTCTTGGTTACACAGGTCTCACAATTCACGGACAAGTTCAGTAGAGTCTGAGGGATCGGTACGGAGACGTCTGTATTTATCCCTAGAGGCTACGAAGTTAGGAAAACTTCACACTTGTTCTTTCCTGTCGTGCGGTCTTGTTTCTCAAATGTTAAATTGAAACCTCTACTCTGGTCCCTTCGCAAATGGCGAGGTCATGTACCGCTTCTTCAGCTGAGCAGCAGCATAGACCAGTGATAGATCAGCTGCGTCTTTGGAGGCCTTGTGGAGGTTGGATAAGTTTCACCAAGTTCTTTACTACTACATTCAGCGGTGCATCTACTGAGGATCCCCAGGATTATCAACACAGTTGTCATGAGGTTCTCAGGAACATGGGGATCGTGGAGACCAATGGGTTCGATTTTGCTACCTTTCGCTTGTCGGGATCCGCCAAGACCTGTTGGAGAGATTATTGATTTGTTATACCAGTTAGGTCACCATCTTTGACTTGAGAACAATTCATGCAGCTATTTCTGGAGAAGTTTCTCCCCATCACTCAGAGAGAGGTCTACCGGAGGCAGTTTGAGCGTCCCCAGCAGGGTTCTATGACTGTTACTCAGTACGAGATCAGATTCACCGACTTCGCTCGTCATGCTCTTATCATACTTCCCACCGTGAGAGAGAGTGAGGAGGTTCATTGAGGGACTAGTCCAGCCCGCTCAGTTAGCTAGAGGTGGAGGTAGAGGTATTAGAGGTGGAGGTAGAGGTATTAGAGGTGGAGGTAGAGATGCTAGAGGTGGAGGTAATGGTATTAGAGGTGGAGGTGCAGGTATTGTTCTGGTTTGTGTTAGAGAAGCTTCGGTTGTATTTTGCGCCGTATCTGGTCATGCCTAGTGATTCTTTGAGTGCCCTTGTTTATGTGTCTACGTCGGCGGGTGATTCTACTGTGGTGGATCGCGTCCATTATTCATGTATAGTGGTTATTGGAGGTCTTGAGACTCGTGTAGATTTGCTTCTGCTGGACATGGATGATTTCGATGTTATATTAGGGATGGACTGGTTATCACCTTACCACGCTATCTTGGACTGTCATGCCAAGACTGTGACCTTAGTTTTACCTGGTATGCCTCGTTTAGTGGAGAGGGACTCCTGGTCATTCTACCCATAGTGTTATCTCTTATGTGAAGGCTCGACGTATGGTCGAGAAGGTGTGTTTGGCCTATTTGGCATATGTTCGTGATTCTAGTGCTGAGATCCCTTCTATTGATTATGTGCCCATTGTTCGTGAATTTCCTGATATGTTCTCTTCAGACCTGCCGGGTATGCCACCCAATAGGGATATTGACTTCTGCATTGATCTAGTTCCGGGCACTCAGTCCATTTCTATTCCGCCATGTCGTATGGCCCCGCCGGAGTTGAAGAAGTTAAAGGAACAGTTGCAGGATTTGCTTGAGAAGGGTTTCATTAGACCCAGTGTTTCATATTGTGTGCGCCGGTGTTATTTGTCAAGAAAAAGGATGGGTCAATGAGAATGTGTATTGATTACCGGCAATTGAACAAGGTTACAGTCAAGAATAAGTATCCATTGCCGAGGATTGATGATTGGTTTGATCAGCTTCAGGGTGCCAAGGTATTTTCCAAGATTGACTTGAGATCCGGCTACCATTAGTTGAGGATTTGGGCATCGGATGTCCCTAAGACAGCTTTCCGCACTCGGTACGGGCATTATGAGTTCTTGGTGATATCATTCGAGTTGACAAATGCCCCAGCAGCTCTTATGGATTTGATGAACCGAGTGTTCAGGCCTTATTTGGATTCGTTCATGATAGTCTCCATGATGATATTTTGATATATTCCCGCAACCGAGAGGAGCACGAGCAGCATCTTAGAGTGGTTCTTCAGACTTTGAGGGACAGTCAGTTGTACGCCAAGTTTTCAAAGTGTGAGTTCTGGTTGAGTTCAGTTGCATTCCTGGGTCATGTTGTGTCAGCATAGGGTATCCAGGTTGACCCGGAAGGGTGCCCAGTTCAGATGGTCGGACGAATGTGAGGCGAGCTTTCAGAAGCTCAAGATAGCTCTGACTACGGCACCGGTGTTGGTTTTGCCCACGGGTTCTGGGCCTTATACAGTTTATTGTGGTGTATCTCGTATTGGACTTGGTGTAGCGTTGATGCAGGATGGCAAGGCTATTTCCTATGCTTCACGGCAGTTGAAGATTCATGAGAAGAAGTATCCGGTTCATGATTTGGAGTTGGCAGCCATGGTTCACGCATTGAAGATTTGGAGGCATTATCTGTGTGGCGTGGCATGTGAGGTGTTCACGGATCACAAGAGTCTTCAGTATTTATTCAAGCAAAAGGAGTTGAATTTGAGGCAGAGAAGGTGGTTGGAGTTGTTGAAGGATTATGATATCACCATTTTAAATCATCCGAGAAAGGCCAATGTGGTGATGCTTGGAGTAGGAAGTCAGCACATTTCATTCTTGTGGCAGTCTCCTATTCTTCTTAGAGGTGAGCTGAGATCTACATTCGGGAGATTGTTTGTCTTCATGGTATGCTCGTATCTATCATTTCGGACCGGGCTACGTAGTTTACCTCGCGCTTCTGGAGAGCGGTTCAGCGAGAGTTGGGCACGCGGGTTGAGTTGAGCACAACATTTCATCCCCAGACGGACGGACAGTTCGAGCGGGCTATTCAGATTTTGGAGGACATGCTCCGAGCTTGTGTCATTGACTTTGGAGGTTCGTGGGATCAGTTTTTGCCTTTGGCGAAGTTTGCCTACGACAACAGCTACCAGTCGAGTATCCAGATGGCTCCTTATGAGGCTTTATACGGTAGGCGGTGTCGATCTCCGGTTGGATGGTATGAGCCGAGAGAGGCTCGGTTGTTGGGTACGGATCTGGTTCAGGAGTCCTTGGACAAGGTCAGGATTATTCAGGATAGGCTTCGTTCAGCTCAATCCACGCAAAAGAGTTATGCAGACCGCAAGGTTCGAGATGTGGCTTTTATGATTAGTAAGCGGGTATTACTCCGAGTGTCGCCTATGAGGGGCGTGATGAGATTTGGGAAGAAGGGGCAAGCTTAGCCCTAGGTTTATTGGTCCGTTTGAGATTCTTGATCGAGTGGGAGAGGTGGCTTATAGACTTGCATTGCCACCGAGCTTATCAGCCGTACATCCAGTGTTTCATGTGTCCATGCTTCGGAGGTATCACGGCGATCCAGCCCACGTGTAAGATTTCAGCACTGTCCAGTTGGATAAGGACTTGTCTTATGAGGAGGAGCCGGTAGCTATTCTAGACCGGCAGGTTCGTCAGTTGAGATCCAAGAGTTTCCCTTCTGTTCGTGTTCAGTGGAGAGGTCAATTTCCTGAGGCATCGACCTGGGAGTTCGAGTCCGATATGCGGAGCCGTTATCCTCATCTTTTCCCCGACTCAGGTACTTCCTTCTTCTGTCCGTTCGAGGACGAACGGTTGTTTTAGAGGTGGAGAATGTGACGACCCAAAAGGGTCATCACCTGTTTTAAATGAATTCTGTGCTTCCGAGGCCTTGAAAACCTCATTTAGAGTTGCCTCGATTTGCGTGCACAGTTCGGGCGCGTAGCCGGAAAGCTTAAATATGAAATTCTGTGAAAAATGCTAAGTTTTGATATTAAAATGAATAAATTTGACTTTGGTCAATGTTTTGGGTAAACGGACCCGGACCCGTGATTTGACGGTCCTGGAGGGTCCGTAGGAAAATATGGGACTTAGGCGTATACCCGGAATCGTCTTCCGAGGTCCCAAGCCCGAGAAATGAATTTTTTTGTAAAATTGCTTTTCTGAAATTGTTAAGGAAAATTGAAATGAAATTTGATTAGAACGTGTTGGTACCGGGCGCGTATTTTGGTTCCGGTGCCCGGTACAGGTCTTATATATGATTTAAGATGTTTCTGTAAAGTTTGGTTAAAAACGGACGTCGTTTGACGTGTTTCGGACTTAAAGTTCTAAATTTGAAACTTGATGAAGTTTTTAGAAAAATTCTTGATTTTGAGGTTTGATTCATTGTTTTGATGTTATTTAGGCGATTTGATCGCACAGATAAGTTCATATGATGTTGTTGAGTTAGTTCATGTGTTTGGTTAGGAGCCCTGAGGGCTCAGATGAGATTCGGATGTGTTTCGGGGTGGTTTTAGACTTAGAAAAGTTGCAGAAAATGCTATCTTCTGGTGTCCAGTGAATTGTGCTATGCGATCGCATAAGTATGTCCACGATCGCATAGAGTAATTTCAGGGGGTTTCAATTTAGTTCTATGCGATCGCATAGTGTTTAGTTGAGAGGTCCTATATTTTCCTCCTATGCGATCGCAAAGTGCTGTCCGCGATCGCGATGCCCAGCCTAATTCTTCTATGCGATCGCATTTCTCTATTCGCGATCGCAATTACCAGTGTCCCCTCATTCTATGCGATCGCATCACATTCTTCGCGATCGCATAGAGCATTTTTCGCCCAGTTAAAATTTAAACTTCAGAACAGTGGCATTACGGGATTCATTAAAAATTTCACAAAACCCTTCTTCTCCAAGCTCTTAGGTGACCATTGAAGCGATTCTTCACCAAAATCTCTTGGGTTAGTAATCTTTAACTTGTTTCCTTCATTTTTCATCAGCATCTATTGAAATTCTAGGCCTAAATCATGTGATTTAAGGTAGAAAATTGGGTATTTGGGTAGAGTTAGGGCTTTTTGATTTTTCTTGATTTAGACCTCGTTTTGGAGTGGAATTTGAAAATAAATTATATATTCGGGCTCGTGGGTGAATGGGTGATTTGGTTTTGGTCCGAACCTCGTGTTTTGACCAAGTGGGCCCGGAGTCGATTTTTGGGATTTTGGGAAAAATGCTTGGAAAGCTATAATTAGGTATTGGATTCGATTTGTTTAGCATGTATTGATGTATTGAAGTCATTATTGTATAGATACAATCGATTTGGAGCCGAATTCGAGAGAGAAAGCGGTAATTAAGGATTGATTTGGCCGTGGAAGTTTGAGGTAAGTGTTTGGTCTAACCTTAGCTTGAGGGATTAGGAGTCGAGTCCTATTTGCTACGTAATTATTGTTGAGTACGACGTATAGGCATGGTGACGAGTATCTATACGTTGGTGTCTAGCATGACCGTGGGTCTTATAATGTGATTTTCATGATTTCGTTGAACGATCTATGCTTTAGAAGTGATTTCTATTTGTTGTGAGAAGTTAAAGAAGTAATTGTGACTTTTGTACATCATGAAGCATTGGCTCGAGTTATATTATGAATTGTGAAAGTATATGAGATGATTGAATCCTTTGGAGCATTGGCTCAAGTAGTAAAGTGAGTTATGAAATAAAAGTGAAAGCAAGAGAAAGAGTTATTAAATTGTACCCTTGCCGGGATTTAATTGGTTAATTGTGTTCCCTTGCCGGGACTTCTATTATTATTTTGTTTATTTCCTTGTCCTTGTTTGTGATTGTTTTTTGGGTGAGGAAGAGTGTTAAAGCATGAAGGGTGATGCCCTGCATTCTTTGTTATTTTGAAGAAAGAGCGTAATGCACGAAGGGTGATGCCGTGCCGCACGATGTACCATTCCGTGCCGATCCTATTGATTATATGTGAGGAAAGAGAGAAAAAGCACGAAGGGTGATGCCGTGCACATTTTATCATATAATTGCTTTGTTGAGGAAGAGCGTAAAGCACGAAGGGTGATGCCGTGCACTTGTCTTTGATTCTCCTGATTCTTGCTGATAATTGAGTTATGTTGTCCTTTACTTTTATTTATTGACTTTTTGTTGTTACTTGATTTTATTTCGATGTTATAGGTTCCCTTACCCTATTTGCCTTGTGATTGTTGTTTGGGTGAGGAAGAGCGTAAAGCACGTAGGGTGATGCCGTGCATTATTTTGGTGAGAGAGTGTTAAAGCACGAAGGATGATGCCGCGCACTTATTGCCGTTTGTTATGATTTCTTGTTGTTATCGGTTCAAGTGCGTTAATTGTCTTATTCCACTATTACTGTAATTCTTTATGTTGGCATTTTTCCTTTATTGTGTTACTTGTTATTATTGGCTCTAGGTATCCTTGCGCAACATTATGCCTTGAATTTATGCTATCATTGCTACATGTTTATGTGCCTTAATTGCTACTTGACATTTAGCTTACTAAATCTTAAATTGCCTATTTGCTCCTTAAAGTCCATAATTAATTGCTACTTGTCATTATTTGTTTTCCTCGGTGAGCCATAATTATTGTGTACTTTGTTGTCTTATGAATTCATATTAATTGTTGCGTTTGTTGGAGTAATTTCATTTGGAAGAACTGTTAATATAATGAAATGGGAGCGGGTGATACGCCTACCACGTGATATAAGGAAATGGGAGCGGGTTGAACGCCTGCAACGAGATGTGTATTGACAGTGAGATCTACCTTTGTTTTGTTCTTGTTCTTGTTAGTGGTTGGATTTTTATTCCTTTATAGTTCTCTTGGTATTCTGTTTTTATCTGCTATTTCCCTGGAGAATATTTCCCCCTCCCATCTTTATTTGTTTATTTCTGCTTTACTTTCCGCTGTATATTATACAACTGCACAGGTTTATTTGATGGTCTGGTCCTAGCCTCGTCACTACTTCGCCGAGGTTAGGCTAGGCACTTACCAGCACATGGGGCCGGTTGTGCTGATACTACACTCTGTGCTCTTTTGCACAGATCCTGGCCCCGGAAAGCAGCAGTAGCTCGGGAGCCAGCCTTCAGTTCACTGAAACACCAAGGTAGTCTCGCACGCGTCCGCAGGCCCGGCGTCTCCTCTATCTTATATTTTATTCTGTTATCTCTTGTTTTCGAGACAAACAGTGTTATATATCATTCAAACGATATTTAGTACTCTTAGTAGTCCGTGAATGTTGTGACACCAGTTCTGGGTAGAGGCACATGTGGATTTTTCCTTATTATTTGGTTTATATCGTTTAAGTCTTCCGCTAAATTACAAATTCCGCTGTTGTTTAATTATTTATTTCCTGTTAATTAAATCGGTAAAAATGGATTTTAAACAAAAGCATATATGGATTCTAGATATGTGGCTTGCCTAGCTTCTACGAGTAGGTGCCACCACGACCCCGAGGGTGGGAAATTCGGGTCGTGACAGTCAACCTGTAAATCATTACCTGCATCGTGAGATGCAGGCCCCAAGCAAAAGGGACGTCAGTACATTTGAATTGCACTGGTATGTAAAGCAACTGAAAGAAAGAATTATAAATGCTGAAACTGAAACTAAGCTAATAACTGAAAATTGATAATTGATAACTGAAATGGTAACTATTGAAACCGAAACTGAAATGATAACTTATAACTGAACTGATGATTGGTAACTGAAATGATAACTCATAACTAAAACGATAACTAATAATTGAATTGAACAAAGGAAGTAAGGATATGAATACTCCCTCTTCTGAATAATAAACAACCTGTTTATCTGAATAAGCTACCCAAGAAGGTCCTATCTGTCTTCAAATTTGCTCTTGTGTTGTCTTGAACTTGTACTCTTCCGATGGTATTCCTGTTGTTGTCTTGCATTGTGTATTGGCGTATATTGCTGCCATTCCTCCTAATGATGCTTGATTGCCTAAATGGCTTATGTTATGAAATTTGTTACTTAATATTGGTTCCATTGGATATTGCTATTGTAGATTGAATGTTCTTAGTATTGTGAATCATTGTAGTAGCACTAAGGGGCGAAATTGAGGTATGTGAGGCTAACTCTCTTTACGTTTGGGAATGTCTATGATTCTCCCTGCGTCCCGTTCATTATGACTATTACTAGTTTCCTCAGAAAGTAATTATGTCTTAGTTTCATGAATATTCGCAGAACTTCTATTCTCTAGCTTCGTAACTCATTCATGACTTTCATTCTAAACGTTGTGAAATCAGTGAATAATCAATATAGACTTGGGTTTGATGCCCATGGGCATGAGTCTGTCTAGATTACTCAGCATGTCATAAACAGTTGAAGTTTCAGTTTTCATAATCAGTTCATGAATACATTTCTCAGTCCAATTCTATTTAGCATTCAAGTATCGTGTAACTCAATATGATTCAGTATTTCAGTATTATTCTCAGTTCCTGAATGTTGAACACCTGTATTTGGGCCTGAGGCCGTAGTTTATATGCTTTATGCATGTTTGGGCTTGAGGCCCTAGTTTATATGCTTTATGCATGTTTGGTCCTGAGGCCGTAGTTTATGCTTTATGCATTTTTGGGCCTGAGGCCGTAGTTATATATATGTATACTTAGGCTGTAGCTTGTGCACATATATATTGGGCCCGAGTCCGTAGCTTATTCAGATAAACAGGTTGTTTATTATTCAGAAGAGGGAGTATTCATATCCTTACTTCCTTTGTTCAATTCAATTATTAGTTATCGTTTTAGTATGAGTTATCATCATTTCAGTACCAATCATCAGTTCAGTTTAAGTTATCATTTCAGTTTCGGTTTCAAATAGTTACCATTTCAGTTATCAATTATCAATTTTCAGTATTAGTTAGTTTCAGTTTCAGCATTTATAATTCTTTCTTTCAGTTGCTTTACATACCAGTGCAATTCAAATGTACTGACGTCCCTTTTGCTTGGGGCCTGCATCTCACGATGCAGGTAATGATTTACAGGTTGACTGTCACGACCCGAATTTCCCACCCTCGGGGTCGTGTGGCACCACTCGTAAGAAGCTAGGCAAGCCACATATCTAGAATCCATATATGCTTTTGTTTAAAATCCATTTTTACCGATTTAATTAACAGGAAATAAATAATTAAACAACAGCGGAATTTGTAATTTAGCGGAAGACTTAAACGATATAAACCAAATAATAAGGAAAAATCCACATGTGCCTCTACCCAGAACTGGTGTCACAACATTCACGGACTACTAAAAAGTACTAAATATCGTTTGAATGATATATAACACTGTTGTCTCGAAAACAAGAGATAACAGAATAAAATATAAATAGAGGAGACGCCGGGCCTGCGGACGCGTGCGAGACTACCTTGGTGTTTCAGTGAACTGAAGGCTGGCTCCCGAGCTACTGCTGCTTCCGGGGCCAGGATCTGTGCAAAAGAGCACAGAGTGTAGTATCAGCACAACCGGCCCCATGTGCTGGTAAGTGCCTAGCCTAACCTCGGCGAAGTAGTGACGAGGCTAGGACCAGACCATCAAATAAACCTGTGCAGTTGTATAATATACAGCGGAAAGTAAAGCAGAAATAAACAAATAAAGATGGGGGGGGAAATATTCTCCAGGGAAATAGCAGATAAAAACAGAATACCAAGAGAACTATAAAGGATAAAAAATCCAACACTAACAAGAACAAGAACAAAACAAAGGTAGATCTCACTGTCAATACACATCTCGTTGCAGGCGTTCAACCCGCTCCCATTTCCTTATATCACGTGGTAGGCGTATCACCCGCTCCATTTCATTATATTAACAGTTCTTCCAAATGAAATTACTCCAACAAACGCAACAATTAATATGAATTCATAAGACAACAAAGTACACAATAATTATGGCTCACCGAGGAAAACAAATAATGACAAGTAGCAATAATTATGGACTTTAAGGAAGCAAATAGGCAATTTAAGATTTAGTAAGCTAAATGTCAAGTAGCAATTAAGGCACATAAACATGTAGCAATGATAGCATAAATTCAAGGCATAATGTTGCGCAAGGATACCTAGAGCCAATAATAACAAGTAACACAATAAAGGAAAAATGCCAACATAAAGAATTACAGTAAATAGTGGAATAAGACAATTAACGCACTTGAACCGATAACAACAAGAAATCATTAACAAACGGCAATAAGTGCGGCGCATTCATCCTTCGTGCTTTAACACCTCTCACCAAAATAATGCACGGCATCACCCTACGTGCTTTACGCTCTTCCTCACCCAAACAAACAATCACAAGGCAAAATAGGGTAAGGGAACCTATACATCGAAATAAAATAAGTAAACAACAAAAAGTCAATAAAAAAAGTAAAGGACAACATAACTCAAATTATCAGCAAGAATCAGGAGAATCAAAGACAAGTGCACGGCATCACCCTTCGTGCTTTACGCTCTTCCTCAACAAAGCAATTATATGATAAAATGTGCACGGCATCACCCTTCGTGCTTTTTCTCTCTTTCCTCACATATAATCAATAGGATCGGCACGGAATGGTACGTCGTGCGGCACGACATCACCCTTCGTGCTACGCTCTTCCTCACCAAAGCAATTATATGATAAAATGTGCACGGCATCACCCTTCGTGCTTTTATTCTCTTTCCTCACATATAATCAATAGGATCGGCACGGAATGGTACATCGTGCGGCACGGCATCACCCTTCGTGCATTACGCTCTTCTTCAAAATAACAAAGAATGCAGGGCATCACCCTTCATGCTTTAACACTCTTCCTCACCCAAAAAACAATCACAAACAAGGACAAGGAAATAAACAAAATAATAATAGAAGTCCCGGCAAGGGAACACAATTAACCAATTAAATCCCGGCAAGGGTACAATTTAATAACTCTTCTCTTGCTTTCACTTTTATTTCATAACTCACTTTACTACTTGAGCCAATGTCCAAAGGATTCAATCATCTCATATACTTTCACAATTCATAATATAACTCGAGCCAATGCTTCATGATGTACAAAATCACAATTACTTCTTAACTTCTCACAACAAATAGAAATCACTTCTAAAGCATAGATCGTTCAACGGAAATCATGAAAATCACATTATAAGACCACGGGCATGCTAGACACCAACGTATAGAATACTCTCACCATGCCTATACGTCGTACTCAACAATAATTACGTAGCAAATAGGACTCGACTCCTAATCCCTCAAGCTAAGGTTAGACCAAACACTTCCTCAAACTTCCACGGCCAAATCAATCCTTAATTACCGCTTTCTCTCTCGAATTCGGCTCCAAATCGATTGTATCTATACAATAATGACTTCAATACATCAATACATGCTAAACAAATCGAATCCAATACCTAATTATAGCTTTCCAAGCATTTTTCCCAAAATCCCAAAAATCGACTCCGGGCCCACTTGGTCAAAACACGAGGTTCGGACCAAACCAAATCACCCATTCACCCACGAGCCCGAATATATAATTTATTTTCAAATTCCACTCCAAAACGAGGTCTAAATCAAGAAAAATCAAAAAGCCCTAACTCTACCCAAATACCCAATTTTCTACCTTAAATCACATGATTTAGGCCTAGAATTTCAATAGATGCTGATGAAAAATGAAGGAAACAAGTTAAAGATTACTAACCCAAGAGATTTTGGTGAAGAATCGCTTCAATGGTCACCTAAGAGCTTGGAGAAGAAGGGTTTTGTGAAATTTTTAATGAATCCCGTAATGCCACTGTTCTGAAGTTTAAATTTTAACTGGGGCGAAAAATGCTCTATGCGATCGCGAAGAATGTGATGCGATCGCATAGAAATGAGGGGACACTTGGTAATTGCGATCGCGAATAGAGAAATGCGATCGCATAGAAGAATGTAGGCGGCATCGCGATCGCGGACAGCACTTTGCGATCGCATAGGAGGAAAAATATAGGACTCTCAACTAAACACTATGCGATCGCATAGAACTAAATTGAAACCCCCTGAAATTACTCTATGCGATCGTGGACATACTTATGCGATCGCGATAGCACAATTCACTGGACACCAGAAGATAGCATTTTCTGCAACTTTTCTAAGTCTAAAACCACCCCGAAAACACATCCGAATCTCATCTGAGCCTCAGGGCTCCTAACCAAACACATGAACTAAACTCAACAACATCAATATGAACTTATCTGTGCGATCAAATCGCCTAAATTACATTCAAAACAATGAATCAAACCTCAAAATCAAGAATTTTTCTAAAAAACTTCATCAAGTTTCAAATTTAGAACTTTAAGTCCGAAACACGTCAAACGACGTCCGTTTTTAACCAAACTTTACAGAAACATCTTAAATCATATATAAGACCTGTACCGGGCACCGGAACCAAAATACGCGCCCCGGGTACCAACACGTTCAATCACAAATTTCATTTCAATTTTCCTTAACAATTTCAGAAAAGCAATTTACAAAAAAATTCATTTCTCGGGCTTGGGACCTCGGAAGACGATTCCGGGTATACGCTAAAGTCCATATTTTCCTACGGACCCTCCAGGACCGTCAAATCACGGGTCCGGGTCCGTTTACCCAAAACATTGACCAAAGTCAAATTTATTCATTTAATATCAAAACTTAGCATTTTTCACAGAATTTCATATTTAAGCTTGTCCGTACGCGCCCGAACTGTGCACGCCAAATCGAGGCAACTCTAAATGAGGTTTTCAAGGCCTCGAAGCACAGAATTAATTTACAACAGGTGATGACCCTTTTGGGTCGTCACATTCTCCACCTCTAAAACAAACCGTTCGTCTCGAACGGACAGAAGAAGGAAGTACCTGAGTCGGGAAAAGATGAGGATAACGGCTCCGCATATCGGACTCGAACTCCCAGTCGATGCCTCAGGAAATTGACCTCTCCACTGAACACGAACAGAAGGGAAACTCTTGACTCAACTGACGAACCTGCCGGTCTAGAATAGCTACCGGCTCCTCCTCATAAGACAATCCTTATCAACTGGACAGTGCTGAAATCTTACACGTGGCTGGATCGCCTGATACCTCCGAAGCATGGACACATGAAACACTGGATGTACGGCTGATAAGCTCGGTGGCAATGCAAGTCTATAAGCCACCGTCTCCCACTCGATCGAAAGAATCTCAAACGGACCAATAAACCTAGGGCTAAGCTTGCCCCTTCTTCCCAAATCTCATCACGCCCCTCATAGGCGACACTCGGAGTAATACCCGCTTACTAATCATAAAAGCCACATCTCGAACCTTGCGGTCTGCATAACTCTTTTGCGTGGATTGAGCTGAACGAAGCCTATCCTGAATAATCCTGGACCTTGTCCAAGGACTCCTGAACCAGATCCGTACCAACAACCGAGCCTCTCTCGGCTCATACCATCCAAACCGGAGATCGACACCGCCTACCGTATAAAGCCTCATAAGGAGCCATCTGGATACTCGACTGGTAGCTGTTGTCGTAGGCAAACTTCGCCAAAGGCAAAAACTGATCCCACGAACCTCCAAAGTCAATGACACAAGCTCGGAGCATGTCCTCCAAAATCTGAATAGCCCGCTCGAACTGTCCGGTCCGTCTGGGGATGAAATGTTTGTGGCTCAACTCAACCCGCGTGCCCAACTCTCGCTGAACCGCTCTCCAGAAGCGCGAGGTAAACTACGTTAGCCCGGTCCGAAATGATAGATACGAGCATACTATGAAGACGAACAATCTCACGAATGTAGATCTCAGCTCACCTCTAAGAAGAATAGGAAATGCCACAAGAATGAAATGTGCTGACTTCCTACTCCAAGCATTCACCACATTGGCCTTCCTCGGATGATTTAAATGGTGATTATCATAATCCTTCAACAACTCCAACCACCTTCTCTGCCTCAAATTCAACTCCTTTGGCTTGAACAGATACTGAAGACTCTGTGATCCGTGAAACCTCACATGCCACGCCACACAGATAATGCCTCCAAATCTTCAATGCGTGAAACATGGTTGCCAACTCCAAATCATGAACCGGATACTTCTTCTCATGAATCTCAACTGCCGTGAAGCATAGGAAATAGCCTTGCCATCCTGCCATCAACGCTACACCAAGTCCAATACGAGATACACCACAATAAACTGTATAAGGCCCAGAACCCGTGGGCAAAACCAACACCGGTGCCGTAGTCAGAGCTATCTTGAGCTTCTGAAAGCTCGCCTCACATTCGTCCGACCATCTGAACTGGGCACCTTCCGGGTCAACCTGGATACCCTATGCTGACACAACATGACCAGGAATGCAACTGAACTCAACCAGAACTCACACTTTGAAAACTTGGCGTACAACTGACTGTCCCTCAAAGTCTGAAGAACCACTCTAAGATGCTGCTCGTGCTCCTCTCGGTTGCGGGATATATCAAAATATCATCATGGAGACTATCATGAACGAATCCAAATAAGGCCTGAACACTCGGTTCATCAAATCCATAAGAGCTGCTGGGGCATTTGTCAACTCGAATGATATCACCAAGAACTCATAATGCCCGTACCGAGTGCGGAAAGCTGTCTTAGGGACATCCGATGCCCAAATCCTCAACTATATGGTAGCCGGATCTCAAGTCAATCTTGGAAAATACCTTGGCACCCTGAAGCTGATCAAACCAATCATCAATCCTCGGCAATGGATACTTATTCTTGACTGTAACACTTGTTCAATTGCCGGTAATCAATACACATTCTCATTGACCCATCCTTTTTCTTGACAAATAACACCGGCGCACACAATATGAAACACTGGGTCTAATGAAACCCTTCTCAAGCAAATCCGCAACTGTTCCTTTAACTTCTTCAACTCCGCGGGGCCATACGACATGGCGGAATAGAAATGGACTGATGCCCGGAACTAGATCAATGCAGAAGTCAATATCCCTATTGGGTGGCATTACCCGGCAGGTCTGAAGAGAACATATCAGGAAATTCACGAACAATGGGCACATAAATCAATAGAAGGGATCTCAGCACTAGAATCACGAACATATGCCAAATAGGCCAACACACCTTCTCGACCATACGTCGAGCCTTCACATAAGAGATAACACTATGGGTAGAATGACCAGGAGTCCCTCTCCACTAAACGAGGCATACCAGGTAAAACTAAGGTCACAGTCTTGGCATGACAGTCCAAGATAGCGTGGTAAGGTGATAACCAGTCCATCCCTAATATAGCATCGAAATCATCCATGTCCAGCAGAAGCCAATCTACACGAGTCTCAAAGACCTCCAATAACCACTATACATGAATAATGGACGCGATCCACCACAGTAGAATCACCCGCCGACGTAGACACATAAACAAGGGCACTCAAAGAATCACTAGGCATGACCAGATACGGCGCAAAATACAACCGAAGTTCTCTTACACAACCAGAAACAATACCTGCCACCTCCACCTCTAATACCATTACCTCCACCTCTAGCATCTCACCTCACCTCTAATACCTCTACCTCCACCTCTAATACCTCTACCTCCACCTCTAGCTAACTGAGCGGGCTGGACTAGTCCCTCAATGAACCTCCTCACTCTCTCTCACGGTGGGAAGTATGATAAGAGCATGACGAGCGAAGTCGGTGAATCTGATCTCGTACTGAGTAACAGTCATAGAACCCTGCTGGGGACGCTCAAACTGCCTCCGGTAGACCTCTCTCTGAGTGATGGGGAGAAACTTCTCCAGAAATAGCTGCATGAATTGTTCTCAAGTCAAAGATGGTGACCTAACTGGTTATAACAAATCAATAATTCTCTCCAACAGGTCTTGGCGGATCCCGACAAGCGAAGGTAGCAAATCGAACCCATTGTCTCCACGATCCCCATGTTCCTGAGAACCTCATGACAACTGTGTTGATAATCCTGGGGATCCTCAGTAGATGCACCGCTGAATGTAGTAGTAAAGAACTTGGTGAAACTTATCCAACCTCCACAAGGCCTCCAAAGACGCAGCTGACTCTATCACTGGTCTATGCTGCTGCTCAGCTGAAGAAGCGGTACATGAACTCGCCATTTGCGAAGGGACCAGAGTAGAGGTTTCAATTTAACATTTGAGAAACAAGACCGCACGACAGGAAAGAACAAGTGTGAAGTTTTCCTAACTTCGTAGCCTCTAGGGATAAATACAGACGTCTCCGTACCGATCCCTCAGACTCTACTGAACTTGTCCGTGAATTGTTGAGACCTGTGTAACCAAGAGCTCTGATACCAACTTGTCACGACCCGGATTTCCCACCCTCGGGGGTCGTGATGGCGCCTACTCGTACAAGCTAGGCAAGCACATATCTAGAATCCATAAATGCTTTTGTTTAAAATCCATTTTTACCAATTTAATTAATAGGAAATAAATAATTAAACAACAGCGGAATTTATAATTAGCGGAAGACTAAAACGATATAAACCAAATAATAAGGAAAAATCCACATGCGCCTCTACCCAGAACTGGTTGTCACAACATTCACGGACTACTAAGAGTACTAAATACAATCGTTTGAAAGATATATAACATTGTTTGTTCTCGGAAAACATGAGATAACAGAATAAAATATAAGATAGAGGAGACGCCGGGCCTGCGGACGCGTGCGAGGCTACCTCGTGTCTCACGTGAACTAAGGCTGGCTCCCGAGCTACTGACTGCTGTCCGGGGCCTGGATCTGTGCAAAAGAGCACAGAGTGTAATATTCAGCACACCGACCCCATGTGCTGGTAAGTGCCTAGCCTAACCTCGCGAAAGTAGTGACGAGGCTAGGACCAGACCACCAAATAAACCTGTCAATTGTATAATATACAGTAGAAAGTTAAAGCAGAAATAAAACAGATAAAGATGGGAGAGGAAACATGCTCCGGGAAATAGCAGATAAAAACAGAATATCAAGAGAACTATAAAGGAATAAAAATCCAACCACTAACAAGAACAAGAACAAAACAAAGGTAGATCTCACTGTCAGTACACATCTCGTTGCAGGCGGTGCAACCTGATCCCATTTCCTGTATCTCGTGGAAGGCGTGCCACCCGCTTCCCATTTCCTTATATCGCGTGGTAGGCGTACCACCGCTCCCATTTTCATTATATTAACAGTTCTTCCAAATGAAATTACTCCAACAAACGCAACAATTAATATGAATTCATAAGACAACAAAGTACACAATAATATTATGGCTCACCGAGGAAAAAAATAATGACAAGTAGCAATTAATTATGGACTTTAAGGAGCAATAGGCAATTTAAGATTTAGTAAGCTAAATCTCAAGTAGTAATTAAGTCACATAAACTGTAGCCAATTATAGCATAAATTCAGGCACAATGTTGCGTAAGGATATCTAGAGCCAATAATAACAAGTAACATAATAAAGGAAAAATGCCAACATAAAGAATCACAGTAATAGTGGAATAAAATAATTAATGCACTTAAACGATAAACAACAAGAAATTATAACAAACGGCCAATAAGTGCACGCATCATCCTTCGTGCTTTAACACTCTCTCACCAAAACAATGCACGCATCACCCTTCGTGTTTTACGCTCTTCCTCACCCAAACAACAATCACAAGGCAAATAGGGTAAGGGAACCTATAACATCGAAATAAAATCAAGTAACAACAAAAATCAATAAATAAAAGTAAAGGAAAACATAACTCAATTATCAGCAAGAATCAGGAGAATCAAAGACAACGTGCACGGCATTCACCCTTCGTGCTTTACGCTCTTCCCACCAAAGCAATTATATGATAAAATGTGCACGGCATCACCGTTCGTGTTTTTACTCTCTTTTCCTCACATATACATCAGTAGGATCGGCACGTGAATGGTACATCGTGCGGCACGGCATCACCCTTCGTGCTTTACGCTCTTCCTCAGTAAATCTAATTATATGATAAAATGTGCACAGCATCACCCTTCGTGCTTTACTCTCTTCCTCACGTATTAATCAATAGGATTGGCACGGAATGGTACATCTGGTGCGGCACGGAATCACCTTCGTGCTTTACGCTCTTTCTCACAATAACAAACAATGCACGGCATCACCCTTCGTGCTTTAACACTCTTCCTCACCCAAACAACAATCACAAACAAGGGAAAGGGAATAAACAAAATAATAATAGAAGTCCCGACAAGGGAACACAATTAACCAATTAAATCCCGGCTAGGGTACAATTTAATAACTCTTTCTCTTGCTTTCACTTTTATTTCATAACTCAATTTACTACTTGAGCCAATGCTCCAAAGGATTCAATCATCTCATATACTTCACAATTCATAATATAACTCGAGCCAAATGCTTCATGATGTACAAAATACAAATTACTTCTTTAAACTCTCACAACAGAATAGAAATCACTCTAAAGCATAGATCGTTCAACGAAAATCATGAAAATCACATTATAAAGACCCCACGGTCATGCTAGACACCAACGTATAGATACTGCGTCACCATACCTATACGTCGTACCTCAACAATAATCACGTAGCAAATAGGACTCGACTCCTAATCCCTCAAGCTAAGGTTAGACCAAAACACTTACCTCAAACTTCCACGGCCAATCAATCCCAATTACCGCTTTCCCTCTCGAATTCGGCTCCAAATCGATTGTATATATACAATAATGACTTCAATACATCAATACATGCTAAACAAATCGAATCCAATACCTAATTATATCTTTCCAAGCATTCTTCCCAAACCCAAAAATCGACCCCGGGCCCGCTTGGTCAAAATACGAGGTTCGGACCAAAACCAAATCACCCACGAGCCCGAATATATAATTTGTTTTTAAATTCGACCCCAAAACGAGTCTAAATCAAGAAAAATCAAAAAAGCCCTAACTCTACCCAAAATACTCAATTTTCTACCTAAATCACATGATTTAGCCTAGAATTTCAATAGATGTTGATGAAAAATGAAGGAACGAGTTAAAGATTACTAACCCAAGAGATTTGTGAAGAATCGCTTCAATTGGTCACCTAAGAGCTTGGAGAAGAAGGGTTTTGTGAAATTTTTAATGAATCCCGTAATGCCACTATTTCTGAAGTTTAAATTTTAACTTGGGCGAAAAATACTCTATGCGATCGCGAAGAATGTGATGCGATCTATAGAATGAGAGGACACTAGTAATTGCAATCGCGAACAAGAGAAATGCGATCGCATAGAGAATTAGGCTGGGCATCGCGTATGCGGGACTGCACTTTGCGTTCGCATAGGAGGAAAATATAGGACCTTCTCAACTAAACACTATGTGATCGCGGGAGACACTATGTGATCGCATAGAACTAAACTGAAACCCCCCTGAAAAATTACTCTATGCGATTGCGGACATACTTATGCGATCGCATAACACAATTCACTGGACACCAGAAGACAGCATTTTCTGCAACTTTTCTAAAGTCTAAAACCACCCCGAAACACATACCGAATCACATCCGAGCCCTCGGGGCTCCTAACCAAACACATGAACTAACTCAACAACATCATATGAACTTATTCGGTGCGATCAAATTGCCTAAATAAACATCAAAACAATGAATCAAACCTCAAAATCAAAGAATTTTTCCAAAAAACTTTCATCAAGTTTCAAATTTAGAACTTTAAGTCCGAAAACACATCAAATGACGTCCGTTTTTAACCAGACTTTATTAGAACATCTTAAATCATATATAAGACCTGTACCGGGCGCCGGAACCAAAAAATACAGACCGGGTACCAACACGTTCTCAATCAAATTTCATTTCAAATTTTCCTTAACAATTTCAGAAATAATTTTACTAAAAAATTCATTTCTCGGGCTTGGGACCTCGGAATTCGATCTCGGGATACGCCCAAGTCCCCATATTTTCTACAGACCCTCGGACCGTTCAAATCACGGGTCCGGGGTCCGTTTACCCAAAACGTTGACCTAAGTCAAATTTATTTATTTTAATATCAAAACTTAGTATTTTTCACAGAATTTCATTATTTAAGCTTTCCGGCTACGCGCCCGAACTACGCACGCAATTCGAGACGACTCTAAATGAGGTTTCAAGGCCTCGGAAGCACAAAATTCATTTAAAAACAGGTTGATGACCCTCTTGGGTCGTCACATTGACGATTCAAATCGCTAGGATTCTCGTATCAGAGCTATTTGGTTGATCCCCAGTACGTTCGGGCATTATCCTTATCTTACAGTCTTCGATATTTTCAGACATTCAGTGTTCTAGTACTTCATTAAGAGGCTTCATAGACTAGAGTATCAATTAGACAGAGTCACAAGCTTTTGTGTTAAGCAATGTTGGCTACAGACGATAACTCAGGACTGTATTAGCGTTTCCACACTTTGATTTTTATCATTTCAGACTTTTCAGTATATCAGCATGTGTTTAGTTTATCTTCCGCATTTAGATGTTATGATATCACATGTGATTCAGCCAGCCAGTTGCGTTCGCTCGGTCACATGTAGTCAGGCACCGAGTGTCGTGTTACGTCCAAGCCCAAGCTTCGGGCGTGACAGAAGGGATTAGCCCTTAACATACCTGAGCCGATTCGGCTAGAAAATCCCTTCAACACACGTCAATCGCGACAAAAACACGTAACGACAGAGATCGAAAGTGAAAGCAAAATCTGTATATTATCTTTGAAGAAGAATTTACAATCTTCTTCCATGAAAAACCAACTCACCGTTGCTTGCTACTACAGTTTAAATTGACGTTAAGTTTTTCCTCTTCAGCGTAGAGTATTTGAAGATGTTTGAGACTCTTGGAATGCGTTTGCAAGTGCTGTGATGGTGTAGATTTCTAGAGAAGGAAGAAAGCAAGATTTTGTTGTAGTGCTACTTGGATGGTTCTTGCTCTTTTCCTTGAAATGTGTAATGATACTCTTGATGAATTTTTTGATTTTTGTACAAAGAGGCTTTTTGCTTTGTATATATCTCCTCCAAAAAGTGAATGAAAGGAAAGTAAAATAACTTATATTTCCCTTGATTAATACTGCCACCGTCCATTCCTTCTGCAAGACTTATTTTGGATTCATGCTACCTTTTTAATAAATTGTAAGAGTCACAATTATGTTTAAGGCAAAAAATCTGCTGCGTGGGGGTAGTGGGGTGGGTGTTTAATCTTATCCCAAACTTATTAGTAATTAGGTAATATTCCGTTACCTGGTAATTAATCAATTACGCACGTAATTAAAAAAATTATACCCAAATTACTTAAAAAATACATTGCACTTTTAGTACACTTTATATATTTATTACTATAATATACTTTACTATCACGGTTCATGTACTATACATAATAAATAATTACACTTATTATTTCATTAAAACATCCATGTAAAAGAATGCACATTATTTTCTTAACTTTAATTTTCCTAATCTCATATAAAGAGTACAAATTTCGTATCTTAATTCTTAAATGCAAAAAAAATAACCTTCTTTTATTTTATTGTTGCATGAAGTTACAAATTCATTCTTATCCATTTTACTAAAATTAAAAGACAATAATTTCACATATATTCATCATTGGTTTCAGCAATTACTGAGAAAGTTAGATTAATCTATTATATTTGAAACTAAATCTGCAGCAAGATTTAACTATGCATTAAGATATAAAAATTAATCACTTTCACAGGATCAAACTTATCCAACCCTAATAAATTTAGAACCAATAAGCAAGATCACTCCTAACTAATTACAATGGTAGAAGAATAGAAAACTTGTCACGACCCAAAATCCACTAAGGGTCGTGATGGGCGTCGGACAACCACTGCAGGATCTCTCCTTTT
>NC_031998.1:26800301-26811165 GCF_001879085.1 Nicotiana attenuata | reverse complement strand
CTTAAGCCATTTAGGCATATTATCAAACACCTTGTAGGCATAAATCTCTACATCTCATCATCATATAATTAGTTCATCCAACTACCACCATTCATCAATAATTTATCCCACCATCATGATTAACCAATTTATAACTTCTAACATCACATATATGACCATCCATCCACACCCAACCAACAAAATTCCATCAATTAATCATCTTCAAATCTCTACAATAGTTATGTAATTAAATAGGAAACTTATGGCTTCCAATCACCATACCAAGAGTTCCAATACTTATTCATACTCATATTCCCTTAATAAATTCATACATGTAAGCCTAAGGGTGTAGGATTACCTTTTTAGAAGAAATCTTGCAAAACCCTCCTTTGCGTTCTTGAAGAAATCTCTTGACGTTCTAAGTATTTTATGTATAGATTTCATCAATATTAGTGTAGAAATTATGGAATTTTACATCAAGATAATGGGGATTGCTTACCTTGAAGATGGGAGGGGTTGGAGGTCTTGAGAGAGTGGAGGAAAACCCTAAAAGTCGTACAAAAGAAATGGGGAAAATAAATCCCGAAATTATATTTATAAGCCTAGATTTCGGACGTGGACGTGGATGCTTCGCATCCCCACTTCACGCCTCTCAGGAGCTCGGATGCTGACCCGGATGCTATGGCAGCACTTCACTGCCAGCTCCTCTTTTTGGACGCGGCCTCGGATGCTTCGCATACGCACAATCCTCCGCAAGCCTTTGGTAATTTGGTCATAAGTTCTTGTAGGAAAGTCCAAACGACGAACGGTTTGAAGCGTTAGAAACTAGACTCAAAGGCCTTTCATTTGGTAGGCTTTGCATCATCTAACACCTTATTTTCTGTAGATATGCTCGTCGAAAGTATGGTCTTGTGCTTACCCATTTGGAATTTTAGTCTTTCATGTAGTTTTCCAACTTGGCTTAGACATAGGTCTGTCCTTGGACCCTAAATAACTTATGATATGCCTCGTACACTTACTATCATAACAATTTGATTACCATCACGTTGATACTCATTTAATGCATCCACAACCGGTTCAATTTTACGGGGTGTTACATTATCTCCCCCGTGGGATCATTCGTCCTTGAATGATTGTCCTTGCTGTATCTTCGGCTATCTCCGGACCTTAAATGGGTCTGGTAGGAACATGAACACTAATTAACACTTCCATACTAAACTGAATGAATACACGATTACTGAACTGATGAGATACTGAACTTAATAGGTACTAGACTGAATGGCTACTAAACTGGCTAAACACTGAAAGACATGGAGATTGTATTATAAGGTCTGAATGAGAAGGTTAGTCACCTTCGACATTTCTCCAAAATACCTACCAGCTAACAGAGCATAACACTAGCTCCATAGAGCATAATAATACGCATAATATGATACATATACGTGAATACTTGTTTGTTATGGGTACATGAATTTTGAACTAACATGGATATATGAATACTGAACCGGCACAAATAATCGAGTGCTGAACTGACGTGAATATCTGATCACTGAACTCACATCAATATTTAAGTATTAAGCTGGCATGAATATCTGAGTACTGGACTGACATGAGTATCTGAGTACTGAACTGACTTGAATGTCCTAACATGAGATCTGAATACTGGAAACACAAATGTCGTGACGTGAGATTTGAATATTGGAAACTTGAATGTTATAACATGACAGCGTGAAATATTGGTGTACAACCGCCAATTCTGGTGAAAACTCTAACTCGTAAGCTACTTGCCCGATCCTTCATAGGATCCTATATGGCCCAATGTATCTGGGATTGAGCTTTCCTTTCTTCCCAAATCTTATAACATATTTCATAGGCAAAACTTTCAGAAACACCCAATCATAAACTTGAAACTCTAGGTCTCTATGTTGCATGTTTGGATAGGACTTTTGGCAACTCTGAGATGTCTACAAATGCTCTTGAATCAACTCGACTTTCTCCATAGACTGATTGACCAAATCTGGTCCCAACAACTCCGCTTCGCCAACTTTGGAGCAACTAATTGGCAATCACCTTCGCCCATAAAAATCATGCTTTCAAAATGAGCGAGATAATCCTATTATAAGGTCCATATTTACCATCTCCACTAAAGGATGTGTGTGTTCTGAGATAAACACTTGGTTTTCTGCTGCACGACTTACACTCGCTGACAATTCAAACACTTGGCCACAAGGTCTGCAACTTTCATTTTCATGTTGTTCCACCAATAAATCTCCTTAAGATCATGATACATCTTTGGGAAACCTATGTGGATAGAATACCTGGAATTATGGGCTTCTAACATATTCCTCCCTTACATGCTAGACGTATTCCTTGTGGTAATTATACAATTTTCCCTCGTTACCGAACTTATTTTTTTTTCATATCCATGCTAACTATTTGGGTTTCAAATCTCTAACTGGACTTACTAAAAATTTTCACTTCACCCCTTAGACCAAAGGTCTTATACTTGCGGATCCTTCTATTTTTGTTGGGATCCAAATAATCTTCCTTATTTTCTGCAATTCTTTGCACTCTACGTCAATGACGACTCATCTCCCAACTTACTTCTGAGCTAGGAAAAACTAAATTATTCACATAATGGAAAGCTAATGCATTCACATCTATCATACACAATCTTAATAATTTAACTCTGCTCACCCTGTAAATCTTGGGAAAACCTCTTTTCGATAATTCTTAAAGGCTATTCTTTTGTAGTTGATCTCTTACTGCTAGCTGATTTTTTTCCACTGTCACTGTACTTTGGGTTTAACTTAAACTCTTTGGGTTCTAACACATGTTCGATCTTTCAAACTGTCATCCACTCACTAGAGTTAACCTGGCAAAGTGAATCAAATCTTACCTCTACTAGCTCTGCTGAAATTGCTAATTCACTATATTTACTCAAAAATTATTTTCTATTCTTTTACTAACCACCTGCTAGCATCATGTTTTCTTGCTCTGCTTTGAATAACTAAAGTGAAGCATAAGGTTATTTCTAACTTACCTCACCATCCGAGCATATTCTACGGTCGCACACAACCTTTCTTTTGTACTATGTACATGGATCACACTTAGGGAAATTTCATCTGCATTAAATAAAATTGGAATATTGATGATAGGCTATAATTGCGTATTCTAGTCGATTATTACACTCTAATTTACTGCACTTCAGTTGAGTTTGCGCTTTAATCGCTAGTGTTTTGCACTAACGGTGTGCTTTATGCCTTGTATATGGTTGGGCTCCACAATATATGGTTGGAAATCTAACTCAAAGGGCTACAACATTCATGTTTTACGTTTTTCCAAATTCCAAACATAACGGGGTGTAAAACACGGTCGAAACCGCGACCGCGAAGCTGAGGCGGGCTGAGGCAGTATACCTGCCATATACCGCGGTTGACCGCGGCAGCGACAGTCCAGACGTGAAATATTGTCCTTTTTCGCGTAGGAGAAGGTATAATTGTTTGGGCCCGACTCTACTTGGTATATATACATGGAAAAATGGTATTTTTGAGAGGTTGGACACACTTTTGACATAATTTAGACCTAAGGAGGCTAAGGAGACCGGAGATTCGACCTAAGGAGTCAAGAGCACACTGGGAGCAAGGCGGAGAATTCTTCAACGAGTTTTTCCTTCCTCTTCCTATTTTTCATTGTTGGCTATGATTTTTAGTATTATAGTTTTACATACTATTATGAATAGCTAATTTGTTGTCTAGGGTTTTGATGGAACCTTTTGTAGGATCAATTCTTGTTGTGTTTTTATATAATTGAGCCGTTGGATTTCTCTACTTGTTAAACTACGTATTTATTGTTGTTGATTGAATGGCCATCGATTGACTGTGCCTATTTATTATGTGTTGCTTGAGAAATGATACATATTTAGGCAGTTGTTGAACAACATCACTCCTAACGTATGTGAGAGATCAATACGGAGGGTTTAAAGGCGGGATTAGAGATAACGAAACCTTGGTGCGATCGTAGTGAGAAGTGAATTAATGTCAGCTAGTGTAGTTCGAGAGAATACATCTAGTAAATTGTGGTAGTTGCTCGAGAGAGAATTACGACAACCAAAGTACTCACAATCGGTAGAGAATACATTGGCGAAATTGTAGGGAACATAGCTAGAAGGATTCCGACAATTGGGGAAATCATAACTCTAGACCTCCTTAATTTAGTCTCCAACTCTTTGTCTCATTAGTTTATAATCTTACCGTTTTCTATTTGCTAGTTAATTAGTTAGAAATATAAATCTCAATCTTTATAATTTAGAAAATTATTCAAACTTGTCTTTTTAGTAATATAAACAGATATAGCTAAGCCTTAGTTCTCTGTGGGATTCGACTCCGGACTTTTAGACCGAATTATATTTGCAGCGACCGCTTATCCTTTTTAGGACTAGAGTTGGGCGTGATCAAATTTCGGCGTCGTTGCCGGGGAACTAACGGTGTAGTTGTAGCTGTATGTATTGCTAGGGTTCAAGTTTGAACTTTTTTTTGTATTTTTTTTGTAACTGTTGATTTGAGAAACATGACATCTTGGAATTATGAGAATTTAGGTGTAGATAATTCTACTATTGATCCTCATACATATTGTGAAAGAAACCACCCTTATCAAAATTATCAAAATATTCCCGAGAGCGAGTTATGTGCACCAACTCAATCTTATTTGTGGAATGTGTGTGATGGGTGTGGTGGTAAAAATGGTCACCTTCATGGTTGTGCTTATATTTCTTATTTTCCCCCAACCCCTTACTATGATGGTTCTACCTTTTCTTGTGAAGTTAATAGGAACAAAGATGTCGCGGCCCAAATCCGAAGCTCAGCCGTGATGGCGTCTCTCGTGAAGACAAGGTCAGCCAGAACAATGCCAATACCTCTTTTAAGCAGTTAATTACCATTAAACAATTCTAAAGCATAATTTAATAACAATAATCCGTGGAAGTATAGAATATAACAGTAGAAACCATCCCGACACAGCCCAAACCGGGGTGTCACAAGTCATGAGCTACTACAAAATTTCTATAAGTCTACGAACAGAATATCTGATACAGAAGTCTGGAATAACTGAAATAACATGAAATAGAGGAGTCAAGAGGGGCTGCGGACGCCAACAGCTACCTCGAAGCTCCGAACTCGCTGCCTGATCTGGACAAGCATATCAGTGCTCAGGAACGGACTCTGCTATGCCTGAATCTGCACACATGGTGCAGGGAGTAATGTGAGTACTCCGACCCAGTGAGTAATAATAATAAGTAATAGCTGAAGATAAGAAAACACAATACAGCACAAGGTAGTTCTATATCAGGCAGTAAATCCCTTAAAGCAGTAAAATCTGTGAAATCATGTCAAATCTCCGTTTTAAAGCAGGTAAATCAAGTAAAATAGCTAATAAGTGATAAATAGTAAAAACTGCCCCTCGGGCCTAATATCAACCGCTCAGTACAGTAACTCAGATTACTCTCAGAATAGTATCATATAATAACCACTGCGGCGTGCAATCCGATCCATATCTCGCTGCGGCGTGCAGCTCGATCCATATGGGTACCCGTGCTCACTGTGGGGGTGCAGACTCCGGAGGGGCTCCTACAGCCCAAGCGCAATACTGCTGCGGCGCGCAGCCCGATCCACATAAACATTTGCTGCGGCGTGCAGCCCGATCCATATGAGTATTTGCTGCGGCGTGCAACCCGATCCATAATATATATAATATCCTCACTGTTGGGTTCTCAACCACTCTCAGTCATTTTAGGACACAATTGGATAGGGTAGGGATCTCAGCCCACATATCTCCCCTCATTTAGGATTTACACTTATAAAAACGGTTCACATTGTTTAATCAATTAGAAACATGACCGAGGATGTGATTTGTACTAAGTAAAGTGAGGAAAATCAGTCATAATACCCCTAAGGTTTCTACAAGTCGGCACGAGGCCCCAAATATGGCAACTAGCCCAAATCGTGATGATAAACAGATCAGATTAATCAAATACTCAGTAAATTATCAAACGGGATGGACCAAGTCACAATCCCCAGTAGTAAACAACCATGCGCTCGCCATTAAGCGCGTGTTTCACCTCAATATAGCACTACGTTGTGCAAATCCGGGGTTTCAAACCCTCAGTATATCATTTACTATCATTACTCACCTCAAGCCGGCCAAAATCCTAGCTCGCTATACCCTTGCCTCGCAAATCGACCTCCTCGCGTGTCGAATCTGGTCAAAATCACAACGAATACGTTACAATAGGCTAAGGGAATATAACCCAATCGAAAAGACTATAAAACATCAAAATTCACGAAGTTGACAAACCCCGAGCCCCGGGCCCACTTCTCGAAATATCAGAAAATTAACATCACCGGATTCCTTATCTCGCCACGAGTCTATGCATATCAAAATTACCAAAATCGGAGTCTATTTGACCCCTCAAATTCCACTTTTAAATATCCAATTCCCAAGCCCTAGCTTTACCCTCTTTTGATGAATTTCCACAAATTTCAATGCAAATTCTACCATTAATTCATGTATTTAGGCCAAGGAACTCACCTCCAATCACACCTAGTCGAAATCCCCTTCAAATTCTGTCCAAGAGCTCCCAAGGTTGCTTACAAATGGTTGAAATGGACTTAAGCTCGCGGAACAAAAATCAGTTTTAAAACCCTTCTGATAACAGTGATTTTCGCATCTGCGGTCCCATTACCGCATTTGCGGCTACCGCTTCTGCGGTTAAAATTCCGCTTCTGCGGATCTTCATTAGACCAACGACCGGTTCTGTGGTCCCATATCCGCATATGCGGACCCCGCTTCTGCGGTTGATTGTCCGCTTTTGCGGAAACACCAAAGCTTCCATTTTTTGCACCTGCGACTCTGCCACCGCATCTGCGGTGCCGCAGATGCGTCTTCCCTTCCGTATCTATGAAATCTTCCGTCCAAGCCATAGACCGCGCCTGCGAACCTCCTCCCGCACCTGCGGTTCCTTTTCCGTAGATGCAGAAATACCAGATACCAGATATACACAACAATCTCCTAACTCCAAAATTCATCCCGATGACCACCCGAAATCACCCCGAGGCCCCCGGGACCTCAACCAAAAGCACCAACCCATCCTAAAACATCATTCAAACTTGTTCCAATCATCAAAACACATCTAACAACGCTAAAATCATCAATTCTCTCCGAATTCAAGCCTAAGTTTTCTCAAAACTTCTGAAATACGCATTTGATCAAAAACCCGACCAAAACACCTCCGAATGATCTGAAATTTTGCACACACATCCAAAATCACCTAAAGAAGCTACAACAACTCTCGGAATCCCATTCCGACCCTCGGATCAAAATCTCACCTATCAATCGGAATTCGCCAAAATACTAACTTTGCCAATTCAAGCCTAATTCTACACCGGACCTCCAATCACACTCCTAAGTCACAAATCATCCCCCGAAGCTAACCAAATCATCGGAAATCACGTCCGAGCCCTCTAACTCATAGGTCAACATCCGGTTGACTTTTCCAAAACAAGCCTTCCTTAAAGAGACTAAGTGTCTCATTTCCTACCAAAACCAATCCAAATCAACTCGATCACATCAAATACCGACAATGAAGCATAGAGAAACATAAGATGGGGAAATGGGGAGGTAACTCACGTGACGACAGGCCGGGTCGTCACATCCTCCCCAACTAAAACAAACGCTCGTCCTCGAGCGGGTCAAGAAACATACCTGAAGCCTCAAACAGTTGAGGATATCTGCTCCGCATCTCTCGCTCGATCTCCCAAGTAGCCTCCTCCACGGGCCGACCTCTCCACTGCACTTTTACTGAAGCTATATCCTTTGATCTCAGCTTTCGAACCTGACGACCCAAAATAGCCACTGGCTCCACATCATAGGTCAAATCATCATCCAACTGAACAGTGCTGAAATCCAATACATGAGACGGGTCCCCAACATACTTCCGGAGCATAGAAACATGAAATACTGGATGCACGCCCAACAAGTTGGGTGGCAAGGCGAGCTCATAAGCCACCTCCCCAATCCTCCTAAGTACCTCAAAAGGTCCAATGAACCGCGGACTCAGCTTCCCTTTCTTCCCAAACCGCATAACACCCTTCATGGGCGAAACCTTCAGCAAGACCTTCTCACCCACCATATATGACACATCCCAAACCTTCCGGTCCGCATAACTCTTTTGACGCGACTGTGCTGTACGAAGCCTCTCCTGAATCAGCTTCACCTTCTCTAAGGCATCCTAGACCATCTCTGTCCCTAATAACCTAGCCTCGCCGGGCTCGAACCATCCCACCGGAGACCTACACCGCCTCCCATACAACGCCTTCATACGGAGCCATCTGAATGCTCGACTGATAACTGTTGTTGTAGGCAAACTCTGCAAGCGGCAAAAACTCATCCCAAGAACCTCTAAAATCCACAACACAGGCACGCAACATGTCCTCCAATATCTGAATAGTACGCTCGGACTTCCCGTCCGTCTGAGGATGAAACACTGTGCTCAACTCCACCTGTGTACCCAACTCCCGCTGAAAAGTCCTCCAGAACTGAGAAGTGAACTGAGTACCCCTATCTGAGATGATGGACACTGGAACCCCATGCAATCGGACAATCTCCCGGATAAAGATCCCTGCCAGCTGCTCCGAAGAATAGGTAGTACATACTAGAATGAAGTGCGCGGACTTGGTCAGTCGATCCACAATCATCCAAATCGAATCAAACTTCTTCAAAGTCCGTGGGAGACCACTCACGAAATCCATAGTAATCCTCTCCCACTTCCACTCGGGAATAATCATCCGCTGAAGTACGCCACCCGGTCGCTGATGCTCATATTTTACCCGCTGACAGTTGAGACACCGTGCCACAAACCCTACGATATCCTTCTTCATCCTCCTCCACCAATAGTGCTGCCTCAAATCCTGATACATCTTCGCGACACCCGGATGAATGGAGTACCGCGAGCTGTGGGCCTCCTCCAATATCAACTCCCGAAGCCCATCCACATTGGGCACACAAATCCGGCCCTGCATCCTCAACACGCCATCATCACCAATGNGTATAAGAACCTGAAGCTGATGGCAAAACCAACACTGGAGCCGTGGTTAAAGCTGTCTTGAGCTCCTGAAAGCTCTCCTCGCACTCGTCCGACCATACAAATGGAGCACCCTTCTGAGTCAACTTGGTCAAGGGCGATGCAATAGAGGAAAATCCCTGAACAAACCGGCGATAATAACCTGCCAACCCAAGGAAACTACGAATCTCTGTGGCTGAAGTCGGTCTGGGCTAACTCTGAACCGCCTCTATCTTCTTCGGGTCGACCTGAATACCCTCGCTGGACACCACGTGCCCCAAGAAAGCCACTGAACTGAGCCAAAACTCACACTTAGAGATCTTTGCATAAAGCTTCTCCTCCCTCAATATCTGCAATACAACTCGCAAATGTTGTGCGTGCTCCTCCTGACTACGCGAGTACACCAGAATATCATCAATAAAAACAATGACGAACGAATCCAGATAAGGCCGAAATACACTGTTCATCAAGTGCATGAATGCTGCCGGGGCATTGGTTAGCCCAAAGGACATAACAAGAAACTCATAGTGCCCATGTCTATTCCTGAAAGCAGTCTTCATAATATCCGAATCCCTGATCTTCAACTAGTGATAGCCCGAACGGAGGTCAATCTTGGAGAACACCCTCGCTCCCTGAAGCTGGTCAAATAAATCATCAATACGAGGCAGGGGGTACTTGTTCTTCACCGTTACTTTGTTCAATTGCCTGTAGTCAATGCACATCCTCAGGGTGCCATCCTTCTTCTTCACAAACAGAACCGGTGCACCCCACGGTGACGCACTAGGCCGAATGAACCCCTTATCTAGGAGTTCCTGAAGCTGATCCTTCAATTCTTTCAACTTCGCTGGTGCCATACGATATGGTGGAATGGAAATGGGCTGAGTGCCCGGCACCAGGTCAATACCAAAATCGATATCCCTGTCCGGGGGCATGCCCGGCAGGTCTGCAGGGAAAACATCGGGAAAGTTAGTTGGGCTGCTTGTATTGGCTGATATGAGGTTCTTATACCTGAGACTAGTACTATGGTATTGGGGGTGAGGAGTGTTTGGAAGTAAGAGGGTGTTTCTGCTAAGATTTGGGTAATGGCTTTAGCGTGCGAGAGAGCTTCTTGACTTGTTGACTTCATAGGCCGCTATGAGTTTCTGCATGTTTCTTTATCATGGGCAGTGTTGTGAAGGTCCGGAACAAGGTTATATTCAATAAAAAGTGTATTGCCGGCATTCAGGATGTTATTTGAGCAGCTATGGTGGTCAGAGAGAATTGTTTCAGGTCATTTGAGCGGTGTGGAAAAACAGTGTGATTATATTCTGGATTGGAATTTTTGGCTCGATTCAGCTTGTACAGGTTCATACAGTGTGATGATGTGGGATTCGGGTTCTATTGTAAATTTCAGATGTTGAGGTTTGGGTTCTGTCCTTAGGGTATGGACTAAGGATGAGGTGAGACCTTCAGTTAAGTTGCATTGTCAGTCCTACATGGGTTTAGGTGATGGGGAATCACCTCCAGGTGTATGTATGGTGAGCTCATGCAGTGGTTCGATGGCTTGGGAATGACTCCGGGCACGTTCGAGGACGAACGTATGTTTAAGTGGAGGAGGATGTAACGATCTGACTGGTAATTTTGAGCAATTGCATCCGGTTTGGCAGTTCGAGGTCACGAGCAGCTTCATATTATATGTATCGACTTGCGTGCATGGTTGGATTCTATTTCCGGATGAATCGGAGTCGAATTGGAAGAAAGAATATAGTTTTGGAAGCTTAAGCGGTGAGA
>NC_031998.1:26735570-26798446 GCF_001879085.1 Nicotiana attenuata | reverse complement strand
CAGGGCCCACTACTCGAAAAATCAGAAATTACATCACCGGATCCTTATCTACGCCACGAGTCTATGCATATCAAATTACCAAAATCAGAGTCCATTTGACCCCTCAATTCCACTTTGAATATCAATTCCAAGCCCTAGCTTTACCCTCTTTTGATGAATTTCCACAAATTTCAATGCAAATTCTACCATTAATTCATGTATTTAGGCCAAGGAACTCACCTCCAATCACACCTAGTCGAAATCCCCTTCAAATTCTGTCCAAGAGCTCTCAAGGTTGCTTACAAATGGTTGAAATGGACTTAAGCTCGCGGAACAAAAATCAGTTTTAAAACCCTTCTGATAACAGTGATTTTCGCATCTGCGGTCCCATTACCGCATTTGCGGCTACCGCTTCTGCGGTTAAAATTCCGCTTCTGCGGATCTTCATTAGACCAACGACCGGTTCTGTGGTCCCATATCCGCATATGCGGACCCCGCTTCTGCGGTTGATTGTCCGCTTTTGCTGAAACACCAAAGCTTCCATTTTTTGCACCTGCGACTCTGCCACCGCATCTGCGGTGCCGCAGATGCATCTTCCCTTCCGTATCTATGAAATCTTCCGTCCAAGCCATAGACCGCACCTGCGCAACCGCATCTGCGGTTCCTTTTCCGCAGATGCAGAAATACCAGATACCAGATATACACAGCAATCTCCTAACTCCAAAATTCATCCCGATGACCACCCGAAATCACCCCGAGGCCCCCGGGACCTCAATCAAAAGCACCAACCCATACTAAAACATCATTCAAACTTGTTCCAATCATCAAAACACATCTAACAACGCTAAAATCATCAATTCTTTCCGAACTCAAGCCTAAGTTTTCTTAAAACTTCCGAAATACGCACTTGATCAAAAACCTGACCAAAACACCTTCGAATGATCTGAAATTTTGCACACACATCCAAAATCACCTAAAGAAGCTACAGCAACTCTCGGAATCCCATTCCGACCCTCGGATCAAAATCTCACCTATCAACCGGAATTCGCCAAAATACTAACTTCGCCAATTCAAGCCTAATTCTACACCGGACCTCCAATATCAATTCCGATCAAACTCCTAAGTCACAAATCATCCCTCTAAGCTAACCAAATTATCGGAAATCATGTCCGAGCCCTCTAACTGATAGGTCAACATCCGGTCGACTTTTCCAAAACAAGCCTTCCTTAAAGAGACTAAGTGTCTCATTCCCTACCAAAACCAATCCAAATCAACTCGATCACATCAAATACCGACAATGAAGCATAGAGAAACATAAGATGGGAAAAAGGGGTGGTAACTCACGTGACAACGGGCCGGGTCGTCACAAAAGAACCTGGTAACGCGAAGCTGAACGAGATCAAGGATATGCTAAAGTGCCTTCTGGAACAAAATAATGAAAAACAATTGCAGATAGAAAGGCAAGAGGCAACTATTGGCAAGTTGGAGGCTCAATTGAGTCAAGTGGTTGGAGCTTTTAATGCTCAACAAGCCAATATTGAGGATAGCAGCCACGAAGAGCATCAATTCGAGGTGTTAATTGGGGAGGTCAGAGTAGAACATCAACAACCTAACCAACTACAATTTGAGGATGTCAATGTTGAAGAAGTGAGACTAGAGCCAGCCAAGGACTTTGAGGATATAAATTTTGTTGACTCTAGTATCACTGATGTTGAGGATGTTGAAAGTCCTGAAGTTCATGTATTTGAGCGCATTGGTCCTCACTCCAAACATTTTTCCACATTGGGCTGGGATGATGATATGGAAATAGAGTCATCCGAGCCGGTTGAGGAGTCAAGGAATGAGGAACAAGGTGCCAACAGTCTGGAATTTTTCTTGCCAGAAAGACAGGACTACATGCCTCATCGAAAAGCCAAGAAGTGTAAAATAGTACAATGGTTGCTTGGGCCAATTATATTTGTTCCACCACCCCTGGAGCATAACCGAATACTTGAAGCCAAATTGGGGGCTCAATTCATAAGTTCAAGGTGGAGGAAAAAAGTGATTCACGTCGTACCGTGACGTTAAATCAAGCGCTTGTAGGGAGGCAACCTAGCGTTATTTTATTTTATTTATTTATTTATTTTCTTCTAATCGTTTTATTTTTTGTAGTGTCGATTTTTTATATTTTTTAGGAGCATGGAATGCAAAGCTATTGGAAGGATGCAACAGCAAACCAGATGGTTGGAACTAAGTGTGAGGTACCCGCACGAAGGACCAAGCCTGGGAGAAGTCTGAGTACCCCATGAGCTGCTAGTGCTTCGGCCTTTGGCCTACCAGGGAGTTTCTTTTACCCTCTTATTATTATGATGTACATTGGGGACAATGCATAATTTTAAGTGTGGGGTGAAGAGATTGTTTGGGTGACTTTCCATGCTAATTTAGTTGTGTTAGTTTAATTGATTTTTTTTTTACAAAAATAGAAAAGATTGGACTTTTCCCAACGATGGACCTATTAGACAATTTTCTTGAGGGATTTAAGTCTAAAGAAAAAAATAAAATAAAAAGATTTTCTTTGTAAGTAGTGTAATAATTCCCCATTGATTTTTCTTTGTGCCGCGGTTCTTTTCCAAGGGTTTTGTTTGAACCGGGTGTAGTTAGCTTTTTTTTTAGGAATAGGAGCCATTGTGTTGTGTTTTGAATTGAAGCAATATCTCTTGACTTTGTTATGCCTTGAGAATAGTGAGTACTTTGGTTGTGACGCTTAGGCTCAGTTTTTGACTCTTGTATAAGTACCTTAAATTGTATGATCTTAACTTTGCTTAACTGCTTTGACTAGAGTATCTTGATGAAACCAATCCTGAGTGAGTTATGTGCCATGTGTGTGTAAGGATTTGTTATATTCTGTGCATTGCATTTGATGCCTAGAACTTGTCATGTGTGTTTGCAAAGCAAAATAGTAGTTTTTTAAGTCTTGGAAGTGATATAGGCGTTTCTTTGTTGAGCCAGATATGTATATTTTACCCACCTAGTTGTTATGTATCGTAGTTAACCCCTTTGAACCTGTAATCTTGTTTCTTTGGCAACCACATTACAAGCCTTACCCATTTGTTTGAATTGATCATCTATTTGAACCTTTTAACCTCTCATGAGCACTTGAATTATTATGAACTGTGTAAAAGTTAAAGTGTGGGGTGGTTGATTTGACTTTTGAGTGGAACTAATGAAATAAGGAGAAAGGTGCACTGTTTTGAAAAAAGTAAGAGCCACTTGAATTGGAAAAAAAAACGAAAAACATTTGATTTTTGTGAAAAAAAAATATTTCTTAATAAGTGGTGGCTCTTGGTGTAAGTGTGCTTAAACAAGAATGGGGTAATATATATTGATGTGAAGGTGGAGTTTTGGTTTGACATACGTATGGGGTTTGAATGTTAAAGTATATGTATTAAAGTGCTTAGGGAGGTGTAGTCACTCTTATATCTAAATGTATCCTACCCGTCCCGCAGCCTACATTACAACCTAATAAAGTCCTAATTGATCCTAGATTGAATGAGCTCGATTAGTGGAGTAGTACACTACGGGCAAGCTTATGGTGCATCTTTTGTGGCATATGAATATTATTTCTGAGAGTGAGTGAATTCTTTCTATCTTGAGTTCCTAAGTGTTCTTAAATTTTATTGTGTGGAACTACTCTCTTTTGTTGTATGAGGGCACATGATTCATGAAGGAAAGGTAATGTCGGTGACCTCTATGTTAGAGTAAGTGGGCGAGTTGTGAATAATGTGTGGTACTTGTGAGTCAAATCTTGAGGTGAAGATGTTACGCTTTTGTGCTTAGTCTATTTTAAAAACTCTTGGTGTGATGAGTTATGAGAATTGTTTAAAAAGGTCGTGTCTATGACAAAGTGTAGTTTGATTGCTCGAGGACGAGCAATGGCTTAAGTGTGGGGTGTTGATGATAGGCTATAATTGAGTATTTTAGTCGATTATTACACTCTAATTTACTGCACTTTAGTTGAGTTTGCGCTTTAATCGCTAGTGTTTTGCACTAACGGTGTGTTTTATGCCTTGTAGGAGTGATTCCGAGCTATATAGATGTTATGGAATGAATTCAAGTGATTTGGAGCTTTGAAGTCAGAGTAAAAGCCCAAGGAATTAAGCCGGGATCGTATTCGGGGATCAACGGATGATAGAGCAACAAAACAAAGAATCGTGTAGTCATATTACGTACTGTCTAGTAAAATACACATAACATTTTGCTCAGAACTCCATTTGGGATCCACAATATATCGTTGGAAAGCTAACTCAAAAGGCTACAATATTCATATTTTACATTTTTCCAAATTCAAAACGTAACAGGGTGTAAAATGCGGTCGAAACTGCAACCGCGGAGCTGAGGCAGTATACCTGCCATATACCGCGGTTGACCGCGGCCGCGGCAGTCCAGACGTGAAATATTGTCCTTTTTCGCGTAGGAGAAGGTATAATTGTTTGGGCCCGACCCTAATTGGTATATATACATGGTAAAACGGTATTTTTGAGAGGTTGGACACACTTTTGACATAATTTAGACCTAAGGAGGCTAAGGAGACCGGGGATTTGACCTAAGGAGTCAAGAACACACTGGGAGCAAGGCGGAGAATTCTTCTTTCCTTCCTCCTCCTATTTTTCATTGTTGGTTATGATTTTTAGTATTGTAGTTTTACATACTATTATGAATAGCTAATTTGTTGTCTAGGGTTTTGATGGAACCTTTTGTAGGATCAATTCTTGTTATGTTTTTATATAATTGAGCCGTTGGATTTCTCTACTTGTTAAACTACGTATTTATTGTTGTTGATTGAATGACCATCGATTGACTGCGCCTATTTATTATGTGTTGCTTGAGAAATGATACATATTTAGGTAGTTGTTGAACAACATCACTCCTAACGTATGTGAGAGATCAATACGGAGGGTTTAAAGGCGGGATTAGAGATAACGAAACCTTGGTGCGATCGTAGTGAGAAGTGAATTAATGTCAGCTAGTGTAGTTCGAGAGAATACATCTAGTAAATTGTGGTAGTTGCTCGAGAGAGAATTTACGACAACCAAAGTACTCACAATCGGTAGAGAATACATTGGCGAAATTTTAGGGAACATAGCTAGAAGGATTTCGACAATTGGGAAAATCATAATTCTAGACCTCCTTAATTTAGTCTCCAACTCTTTGTCTCATTAGTTGATAATCTTACCGTTTTCTAGTATTTGCTAGTTAATTAGTTAGAAATATAAATCTCAATCTTTATAATTTAGAAAATTGTTCAAACTTGTCTTTTTAGTGATATTAAACAGATATAGCTAAGCCTTAGTTCTCTGTGGGATTCGACTCCGGACTTTTAGACCGGATTATATTTGCATCGACCGCTTATCCTTTTTAGGACTAGAGTTGGGCGTGATCAAATTTTGGCGCCGTTGCCGGGGAACTAACGGTGTAGTTGTAGCTGTATATATTGCTAGGGTTCAAATTTGAATTTTTTTTTTGTTTTTTTTTATAACTGTTGATTTGAGAAACATGACATCTTGGAATTATAGGAATTTAGGTGTAGATAATTCTACTATTGATCCTCATACATATTGTGAAGGAAACTACCCTTATCAAAATTATCAAAATATCCCCGAGAGCGAGTTATGTGCACCAACTCAATCTTATTTGTGGAATGTCTGTGATGGATGTGGTTGTAAAAATGGTCACCTTCATGGTTGTGCTTATATTTCTTATTTTCCCCCAACCCCTTACTATGATGGTTCTACCTTTTCTTGTGAAGTTAATAGGAATAAAGAACCTGGGAATGCAGACCTGAAGGAGATCAAGGATATGCTAAAGTGCCTTCTGGAACAAAATAATGAAAAAACAATTGCAGATAGAAAGGCAAGAGGCAACTATTCGCAAGTTGGAGGCTCAATTGAGTCAAGTGGTTGGAGCTTTTAATGCTCAACAAGCCAATATTGAGGATAGCAGCCAAAAAGAGCATGAATTCGAGGTGTTAATTGGGGAGGTCAGAGTAGAACATCAACAACCTAACCAACTATAATTTGAGGATGTCAACGTTGAAGAAGTGAGACTAGAGCCAGCCAAGGACTTTGAGGATATAAATTTTGTTGACTCTAGTATCACTGATGTTGAGGATGTTGAAAGTCCCGAAGTTCATGTGTTTGAGCGCATTGGTCCTCACTCCAAACATTTTTCCACATTGGGCTTGGATGATGATATGGAAATAGAGTCATCCGAGCCGGTTGAGGAGTCAAGGAATGAGGAACAAGGTGCCTACAGTCTGGAATTTTTCTTGCCAGAAAGACAGGACTACATGCCTCATCGAAAAGCCAAGAAGTGTAAAATAGTACAATGGTTGCTTGGCCAATTATATTTGTTCCACCACCCCTGGAGCATAACCGAATACTTGAAGCCAAATTGGGGGCTCAATTCATAAGTTCAAGGTGGAGGGAAAAAGTGATTCACGTCGTGTCGCGACGTTAAATCAAGCGCTTGTTGGGAGGCAACCTAGCGTTATTTTATTTTATTTATTTATTTATTTATTTTCTTCTAATCGTTTTATTTTTGTAGTTTCGATTTTTTTTTTTTTAGGAGCATGGAATGCAAAGCTATTGGAAGGATGCAACAGCAAACCAGATGGTTGGAACTAAGTGTGAGGTACCCGCACGAAGGACCAAGCCTGGGAGAAGTCTGAGTACCCCATGAGCTGCTAGTGCTTCGGCCTTTAGCCTATCAGGGAGTTTCATTTACCCTCTTATTGTTATGATGTGCATTGGGGACAATGCATAATTTTAAGTGTGGGGTGAAGAGATTTTTTGGGTGACTTTCCATGCTAATTTAGTTGTGTTAGTTTAATTGAATTTTTTTTTTACAAAAATAGAAAAGATTGGTCTTTTCCCAACGATGGATCTATTAGACAATTTTTTTGAGGGATTTAAGTCTAAAGAAAAAAATAAAATAAAAAGATTTTCTATGTAGGTAGTGTAATAATTCCTCCTTGGTTTTTCTTTGTGCCGCGGTTCTTTTCCAAGGGGTTTGTTTGAACCGGGTGTAGTTAGCTTTTATTTTTTTCAGGAGCAGGAGCCATTGTGTTGTGTTTTGAATTAAAGCAATATCTCTTGACTTTGTTATGCCTTGAGAATAGTGAGTACTTTGGTTGTGACGCTTAGGCTCAGTTTTTGACTCTTGTATAAGTACCTTAAATTGTACGATCTTAACTTTGCTTAACTGCTTTGACTAGAGTATCGTGATAAAACCAATCCTGAGTGAGTTATGTGCCATGTGTGTGTAAGGATTTGTTATATTCTGTGCATTGCATTTGATGCCTAGAACTTGCCCTGTGTGTTTGCAAAGCGAAATAGTAGTTTTATTCAGTCTTGGAAGTGATATAGGCGTTTCTTTGTTGAGCCAGATATGTATATTTTACCCACCTAGTTGTTATGTATCGTAGTTAACCCCTTTGAACCTGTAATCTTGTTTCTTTGGCAACCACATTACAAGCCTTACCCATTTGTTTTAATTAATCATCTATTTGAACCTTTTAACCTCTCATGAGCACTTGAATTATTATGAACTGTGTAAAAGTTAAAGTGTGGGGTGGTTGGTTTGGCTTTTGAGTGGAACTAATGAAATAAGGAGAAAGGTGCACTGTTTTGAAAAAAGTAAGAGCCACTTTAATTGGAAAAAAAAAAAGAAAAACATTCGATTGTTGTGAAAAAAAATATTTTTTAATAAGTGGTGGCTCTTGGTGTAAGTGTTCTTAAAGAAGAATGGGGTAATATACATTGATGTGACGGTGGAGTTTTGGTTTGATATAAGTATGGGGTTTGAATGTTAAAGTATATGTATTAAAGTGCTTAGGGAGGTGTAGTCACTTTTATATCTAAATGTATCATACCCGTCCCGTAGCCTACATTACAACCAAATGAAGTCCTAATTGATCCTAGATTGAATGAGCTCGATTAGTGGAGTAGTACACTACGGGCAAGCTTATGGTGCATCTTTTGTGGCATATGAATGTTAATTCTGAGAGTGAGTGAATTCTTTCTATCTTGAGTTCCTAAGTGTTCTTAAATTTTATTGTGTGGAACTACTCTCTTTTGTTGTATGAGGGCACTTGATTCATGAAGGAAAGGTAATGTCAGTGACCTCTATGTTAGAGTAAGTGGGTGAGTTGTGAATAATGCGTGGTACTTGTGAGTCAAATCTTGATGTGAAGATGTTACGCTTTTGTGCTTAGTCTATTTTAAATATTCTTGGTGTGATGAGTTAGGAGAATTGTTTAAAAAGGTCGTATCTATAACAAAGTGTAGTTTGATTGCTCGAGGTCGAGCAATGGCATAAGTGTGGGGTGTTGATGAGAGGCTATAATTGCGTATTTTAGTCGATTATTGCACTCTAATTTACTGCACTTTAGTTGAGTTTGCGCTTTAATCGCTAGTGTTTTGCACTAACCATGTATTTTATGCCTTGTAGGAGTGATTCCGAGCTATATAGATGTTATGGAATGAATTCAACTGATTTGGAGCTTTGAAATCAGAGTAAAAGCCCAAGGAATTAAGAAGGGATCGTATTCGGGGATCAACGGATGATAGAGCAACAAAACGAAGAATCGAGTAGGCATATTACGCACTGTTCAGTAAAAGGCACATAACATTTTGCTCAGAACTCCATTTGGGCTTCACAATATATGGTGGGAAAGCTAACTCAAAGGGCTACAACATTCCTGTTTTACGTTTTTCCAAATTCCAAACATAACAGGGTGTAAAACGCGGTCAAAACCGCGACCGTGGAGCTGAGGCGGGCTGAGGCAGTATACCTGCCATATACCGCGGTTGACCGCGGCCGTGGCAGTCCAGACGTGAAATATTGTCCTTTTTCGCGTAGGAGAAGGTATAATTGTTTGGGCCCGACCCTACTTGGTATATATACATAAAAAACGGTAGTTTTGAGAGGTTGGACACACTTTTGACATTATTTAATCCTAAGGAGGCTAAGGAGACCGGGGATTCGACCTAAGGAGTCAAGAACACACTGGGAGCAAGGCGGAGAATTCTTCAACGAGTTTTTCCTTCCTCTTCCTATTTTTCATTGTTGGTTATTATTTTTAGTATTGTAGTTTTACATACTATTATGAATAGCTAATTTGTTATCTAGGGTTTTGATGGAACCTTTTGTAGGATCAATTCTTGTTATGTTTTTATATAATTGAGCCGTTGGATTTCTCTACTTGTTAAACTACGTATTTATTGTTGTTGATTGAATGGACATCGATTGACTGTGCCTATTTATTATGTGTTGCTTGAGAAATAATACATATTTAGGTAGTTGTTGAACAACATCACTCCTAACGTATGTGAGAGATCAATACGGAGGGTTTAAAGGCGGGATTAGAGATAACGAAACCTTGGTGCGATCGTAGTGAGAAGTGAATTATTGTAAGCTAGTGTAGTTCGAGAGAATACATTTAATAAATTGTGGTAGTTGCTCGAGAGAGAATTACGACAACCAAAGTACTCACAATCGGTAGAGAATACAGTGGCGAAATTGTAGGGAACATAGCTAGAAGGATTCCGACAATTGGGAAAATCATAACTCTAGACCTACTTAATTTAGCCTCCAACTCTTTGTCTCATTAGTTGATAATCTTACCGTTTTCTAGTATTTGCTAGTTAATTAGTTAAAAATATAAATCTCAATCTTTATAATTTAGAAAATTGTTCAAACTTGTCTTTTTAGTGATATTAAACAGATATAGCTAAGCCTTAGTTCTCTGTGGGATTCGACTCCGGACTTTTAGACCGGGTTATATTTGCAGCGACTATCCTTTTTAGGACTAGAGTTGGGCGTGATCAAATATCTAACCCCAAAATTTCTATACACTTCAAAATCATATCAAACTATAAACGTTCGGGGTAAACACTTAGTCACATAACCTAAGGGGAACTGTCATATCCTTTATCTCACAATACTACCTACTTCTTATAGTAACTTCCAAAGGTGGTACTCTCTAGTTCTAGTATGAATAAATATAAACAACTTAAAATAATTCCCTAAAATTCAATATCGGTTGCTATTATGTTCTCATTTTCGTACACCATATCTTCTTAGTCATATGCATGAGTCGTAATAGAAATACCTCTCTAGTAATATCAAACATTTCTGACTGCTAGGAATTTTGCCCTAGTCACTTTTTTGTCCAAAAATATAATGACCAATTCTAGGCCAATTGCGGTCAAATTCTTAACCTGCTATACTGTAGGGTCTGACATCTAAATTATCCTCATCCAAATTGTGGCTCAATTGCTAAGAATTAAAAATGAAATTGTTCTGTGAGGTAAAAAAAACATACGGATACACTACCACATACAAACATGTCCTTCAGAGATACCATCACCTTATAAATAACTTCCTACACAATCCGGCGAGCCCTGGTCTTAATTCAAACCTAAAACATGTGACAATTTCGCTACAATCACTGTTCTTACATTTTCTCTTAGCACCCGTAGGCTTCACCGTATACTCCCAAGTCAGCAGACGTTGGATACACTGGAAATTGGAGAACTGGTAACTGAATAACAAAAAACTGGCATACTGAATAACCATAAACCTGCTAACTGAAAGAGTGTATAACTGGTAACTGAGTTAAACTGATAACCATAAAATATAATGACTGCTCTTGTACTTTCTGATAAGGTTATGCTTTAATCTGTACTACTATCCATTGCATCACACTTTCAACATCCTCTCAAATCTCATTTGTTATCAACATGAACTCCATAGTAATACCACAATAGACAAATCATCCTTCCAGGACCTTGGGCTCTTTTTCCTGCCCGTCGCTTGGGCATTCAATACGTCTGGAATTCGATAGGAAGAGAAGGTTACCTATTGCTCTAAGCTTCATGGCACGATCTAGAGTAGAATGAAATGAGACAATCCTGGATGTCTTGGTAGTTAACCGTTTATATGAGTGGCCGGCACACACATATAAAGGAAACTCCACTGGACACGGCTTCATAGACTCCCTAGGACTCTTGAACCTAGGGCTCTGATACCAAGCTTTGTCACGCCCCGAACCTGGGCCTGGACGTAACACGACACTCGGTGCCTGACTACATGTGACCGAGCGAACCAACTAGCTGGCTGAATCAACATGTGATATCATAACATACTAAATGCGGAAGATAAACTAAAACATGGTGATATACAGAAAGTCTGAATGATTAAAATCAAAGTGTGGAAACACTAATACAAGTCTGAGTCATGTCTGTAGCCAACATTGCTTAACACAAAAAGCTTGTGATTCTATCTAATTGATACGCTAGTCTATGAAGCCTCTAATCAAGTACTGGAAACACTGAATGTCTGAAAATACCGAAGACTGTAAGATAATGATAATGCCCCGAACGTACTGGGGATCACCAAATAGCTGATACGAGAATCCTAGCGCTTTGAATCGTCAACCTATAAATCATTACCTGCATCGTGAGATGCAGGCCCTGGGCAAAAGGGACGTCAGTACATTTGAATTGCACTAGTATGTAAAGCAACTGAAAGAAAGAATTATAAATGCTGAAACTAAGCTGATAACTGAAAATTGATAATTGATAACTGAAATGGTAACTATTGAAACTGAAATTGAAATGATAACTTATAGCTGAACTGATGATTGGTAACTGAAATGATAACTGATAACTGAAACAATAACTAGTAATTGAATTGAACAAAGGAAGTAAGGATATGAATACTCCCTCTTCTGAATGATAAACAACCTGTTTATCTGAATAAGCTACAGCCTCGGGCCCAATATATATGTGCACAAGCAACGGCCTCAGGCCCAAGTATACGTATATATAACTACGACCTCAGGCCCAAAAATGCATAAAGCATAAACTACGGCCTCAAGCCCAAACATGCATAAAGCATATAAACTACGACCTCAGGCCTAGACATGCATAAAGCATATAAACTGTCACGACCCAAACCGGTGGGCCGCGACGGGCACCCGGTACCTTACTCAACCGAGTACCAACGTAACGTATCTTTCCTATGACATCATCATATACACGTAACATACGGGCCTAATGATCATTTATAAACTTAAAACATAGGCCGACAAGGCCGTACAATCTTTCACGTACACGACATATGTCCACAAGCCTCTAAGCGTACATAAATGTCATAAAGATCGGGACAGGGTCCTGCCATACCAAACAATACACGTCTAAATCATACTAACCGAACAAGCAACTCAGAAGCAAATGGAGCGCACAAACATCTTCCGCTGAGCTGATAGCCTACTTGGAGGGCTCTCGACCTGTCTATCGGGACCTGCGGGCATGAAACGCAGCGTTCCCAGGAAAAAGGGACGTCGGTACGAAAATTTATAGAGTATGTAAGGCACATGAATAAGTACATAACAAACATGGAAAAAATATAGAGTAAATGACTCAACCTGTAAGTCTGGATAACTCTGTAAATCATGAAATAATTATAGTGTCATGCATATGGGTATGAATGTCATATCGTGCATAGGTACATGTGTTCATAACATCATCAAGCCTCTGAGGGCATCCCATCATATCATCTCGGCCACTGTGGGCAAAAATCATCAACGTATACCAGCTGATCAGGTGGTGGTGCGTATATAACGCCGTAACCTTTTCCCATATCCCATATACAAATATATATATATATATATATATATATATATATATACGCGTATATAATGTCGTCTGAGTCATGGGTCAATGTACTATAGTAATAAATAGCATAGTAAATNTAAATGCATGAAATGCATAAGAAATACGTTAATAAGATTTTCTCGGAATGCCATAAAACTCAATATGCCTTTCGGATAAACTTTATCAAATACATATTTTTCTGAGACCCATGAACAGGAGATAATAATAATTCACATGGGGAATCAAGAATATAGATATCCTTATATTTCTATGAATAGAGTAATTTATGGAAACCGTGTGTTTGCTCGTTTCTTTTGTATAATTTGGATCATGCCAAAAAGAAAGAAGGGATGACCTTAACATACCCGGAGTAGAGAAAAATCCGTATAATATTCTTGAGAAAAATTACACCTGAGCTTCTGAGCCAAACTACAAACATCATGAACCAGCCCAACTAGGATGGACACTTAACTTTTTCATGTCGATATGCAGTCCATATACTGCTTCAACTCAAGGTTTCCTCATGAAGAAGAATCGGAAAATAAGAGAGCACTTTCCAAGTTGATGACTTGAAAGAGAAACATTTGATAAGTAATGTGCATGGTTGAAAGTCTCGCTAGTATATAGGTCATTTAACAATTCTATGACATGATATTCCTTAATAAATGGAATGGCTCACATTTTAAGACTTTGCCAAACCACACATCTTCATTTCTTGCCACATAATATAATGACTCTAAGAGTCATTTTAATTAATTCACATGGCTGCCACGTGGGGGTGGGGTGGGGTTTTAATCTTATCCCAAACTCATTAGTTAATTAGGTAATATTTTGTTACCCGATAATTAACCAATTACCCACATAATTAAGAATTGTCTCAAATTACTTAAAATACTACTCACTTTTAACACACTTTATACACCTTACTATCATGGCCATGTAGTACCTTGTATTGTACTAGTCCATAATTACCGGGTATTTTAGCTCGGGCCATATTTTATCCCAAAATATCAAACTTTGGCGAAACTCGTTTTCTTTGATTTGCTTATCCTCTCACTTTCACGAATTTACTCATCACTTGTTTGAAATAGCATAATGCTTATAATTTCCAAATAATCTTGTCCTTGAACTTATGTCAATTATCTTACGACAAATCCAACGTGCAATACTACATGGTGTATCATCGTCGTAATTTAATACTACTGAGCGTAACATCATCGTAATATAATACTGCGAGGCCTAACATCATCGTAATAAAATACTGCGGGGCATAACATTATTTCCCCCTTTGGAACATTCGCCCTCGAATGTTGATTGGTGCACTTATCATTCTCATAATCCATAGCTCTTGCGAATACTTTAATATTCTCCTTGCTATTTAGGCAACTGTTCTTTGAATAAATCCAAAGGCCAGGGCATTCCCTCCTTTAAGCCTCCTTCTCACACCAGGACTTGTAGTTAGAATCCTTCTAATCTCGTAACTGTTGCTACCTTCTATCATGCAGCCTATACGACTCTAACTTTGTATGTGTGTCTATTCGACTCTTCTCTCCTCTTTCCTCCAACTTTTAGCCAATCTCTAGGCGTCACTTTGTAAGCATATACAGAGCTTGAAAAGATGCCTCCTTGGGCATTTATAGGTATACTGAAGTTCTTTGCTCGATACTTTGTTGAACTTAAGAATATTGCTATATCTTATTTTCATAGACCCGGTTATCCATTCGTATGACTTTACTGCATCTAGGTGGGTCATACTTTACCATAGCTCTTACTTCGATTTATCGTTACTGAGGTCTGCTACCGAACTCCAGGTTACTTTCATTGGTTATCCCATATGTATAAATCTAAGTCCTCTAATGCTTCCTCATTACTATTTGTTTTAAGAATGACGACCTAATCTCATCTCATACTTTGTGACTTTTGTCCATCCATTGTTAATTCACCTCAATAATAATTTACAATATACCATTGGTAACTTGAAACTTCTTACGTCATACCTTACCACTAGGACTTACGTTGCATCGAGGAACATTTGAAGTGATTTTCCTGATCCACTTAGCAGCGATACTGTACATCAATAATCGTATTTTATAGCATCCCAATGTGATTCACTTACATGGGTATTTTAATCCCGTACGATTCATGAAATCCTCTTCAAATCATTACTCAATCGAAAGGCCCAAACGTCATCCCTTATTTGTCACAATTAGATCCTCATTGTACTATCAGGGCAACATACCATCTCTTCTAAATGCCATTAGTCTTAGACTCGTTTGAGTGCATTCAGGCTATACTGAGCTTTGTATAACATAGAGAAACCATCAGCTCTCTTGTTTTTACGGGCTTAATCCTAAGGACTTTATCCATTCTCATCATCTTCTCGCTCGCCCTTTCTTATCCTTACTCCTGTCTTCCTAAATCTTTGTCACTTTACCATACTTTAGCTTGCGACCTACACATATTCATTCATACCACTCGCAACCTTCCTTCAACTTGCTTGCACCATTGATTTCCTAATGTTATTTTGGAACATCAAACGAGACATCACATTGTCTCTAACTCTTCTTTTACTTTCTTAACTAGACCTCTCGATACCTAGAAACCATAGGCTATAAGATATGCCACTGACTATGCCGCTATCATTCCTGGATATTGAATCGCTGTGCTTCTGGCCTTCTATCCGAAGTATGGACTATTTACAACCTTCTACAGTTGAGTATCTCGTAAATTATTTACCTTTGCCTTAAAATCTCGCATCATATCTTCTATTTCTTTCATGACATCCCTTCCACATAGCTACAATTTACAGCCACAGCTTAAAGCTCTTATTATAACACTTGCACCTTTAGTGCATACACAATCCAGTGGGAGCTTCATACTGACTTTCTATAAGGCCGGTACTCTTCTAACTGGCTTTATCGTGGAGCCGTTATAGAATATGGTTGTTGTACTATCTGACTTGTACCTCTGATACAAGAGTGATCCTATAATGTTCTCTATCACTATGGCCATAATTTTCTGGGTTCAATAATCAAATTCCTGATTTACTTTATTGATGTAACTCTTTAGTTTCCTTCTCCTTTTGATCGGCCTTTATAATTAAGCTATCTTCCGATCTGTGGCTCCTGTTATTAGTTATTACTTTAGCCTTTCCTAGGCGCTGGGGATATTCATGATATAATCGTTTAACAATTCAATCATTCATCTATGACCTGGGCTCAATTCTTTCTTTTAACATATACCAGAATCATCTACGGATGTATATGCTGCAGGTATAAAACTCCAAACTCTTAATTGCGTTTATAATGTCACCAACTCGGGGTCATTGATTGAATAATTCCTTTCGTTCCTTCTCAGCTTTCTTTAACGTAAGCTATTACTTTTCCTGGTCTTTTTGACCCCTTGTTGCGTGCATACATATCTTGTCTAAGTTCCCACGCATGTCAAAGGTTTCATGATACTCATGTGATTTCGAATACTACTTTTAATTTTACTTCCCGTTCATTAACCACGGTAGGTGCCACTTTCCTTTGGAGTACTTACAATGTTGTTGTGAGACTGTTGTTACACGGCCATTTCCTCTTTAGATTATTTTGTTTAGGTTGCAACCTTCTTCCTTATTTCCTCAGCTAGTCTTTCGTTGTAGTACTTAGGGAAAACCCTTGACTCTTGTAAAGTTGTGAGCTTATTACGGACCTTTTGATGTACTTCCTTGCCTATACTCATTCGTAGTTGCTTACCTCCATGTCGTTGTGCTTGTAGGGTTGCTCCCGAACTGATATTTTGACTGTCTTTCCAGTGGCACTTTCTTTTATCCCCGTAACACTCATACGGTATCTTTAAATAACCTGACTCCTATTTGAATATATCTCAAGTATTATAATGACATTACTGCGGGGATGAATTCTCCATGTTGGGTTTTACTATGTTTATCTTACACGATCTGCTGACTCGTCTCTAACCTCCCGTTTAGCCATAACTGAGCTCTTCCTGATCAATTACTAACTACTCGTTAGCCCATTCTCATATCAATATTCCGCGTAATCGTTCTTGGGTTATTTCCTTTGTCTTAACTTACATCTCGCACTGACTCCTTATTTATTAATAACAGCTCGGGTAGGAACCTTTACTTCCTCTCCTTGACGTCGTTCTTGCACAATATTTCGGAATCGTAGCGTATCTGTAGGATTTTGGATAAATGTCGTCTCATTCCTTTTTCATTTTTATTGCATTCTTCCTTTACCATTCACTAGAACCACTTAATTTCGATTTAATGCCACATCACTCCATATTCCCCCTTTTAGGGGAGTACTAAGAGCTGAAGCCACGAGGATCTACCTATAGATGTTTTACCTCTTCATCTTTAGCGTCGTTTCACAACATTAATGATCCTTACTCGCCTTGCGGCAATCCTTCTGTACCAGGGATAAAAAATTCCCTTACTCGAGATGGTGACACTTATCGCAACTGGCACATGCAGTCCCTTAAGCTTAACTTTGCTCACATTGCTTGCTTTAGGGAAGCGTCTTCCTGAATGACCTTTCTCTGAATTTCTTATGAATCTTCTTCTGTTGTCCATTCTATTATGGCCGAAACGCAATCTGAAATCTCATGATGCCAACCATTATCAAGTCACTCAGTCCTTAATTCATGTTTAGTTTACCTTGTTCACCAGTCCATACTGATTTGTATTACTCTGAGGTCTAACTCTCCCTTCGGGTAGTCGCATTGGAGTCACGAACTTATTTCTCGAAATGAGGATATAACTTTATGGCCTATACCCTTTTGTTATCTCAAGGCCTGGCTCCTCTCATCTTTTCCTTCTCTTAACTATATTCCTATAATACCGTCATTTATTTTTTTTTCCGTTGTCATCCATGCATCACATCTTACTCTTAACGCTTCATTAACTCTCTTCTCATTTTCTGCTAACATTTCTGTCAAACACTTTATTTTGAAGATTTCCACAGGACATTCCTTTGCTTTTAGCTCCCCTTGCTCCGTCTACTGACTTTTCGGGTTGCCTAACATTCTTTCTTTACTAGGGACGGGAGCCATACTAAGGTAACATTTATCCTTTCAAGGCTTCCAGTGCCTATCTTGATAGTACTCATATCTAGCTGTATTATTTCAGAGTGTATCATCTGGGTGTCTCACAGGGAGATTTTGTTAGCACATTTACAATATCCTTCGGAAATGTCAACTAACACAAGTAATCCCACCATCATCTTGGGTTACTCTAACCCCAGCCGAATCATGTTATCCTGTCCTTTTCTTAAACCATATTCGTTAGCTCCCATAGGGCATGACTGAGATAGGTGTGGCCGATTGTACGTACATCTGTTACTGTTTATATCTCCCTTCCTGAATGGTAAATAGTGATAATCTTTATTAACTGGGTACCTCGTACCCTTCTTCACCTTGCTTCTTTTGCTTGCTGAAACCTGTGTCTAACTTCCGATTCCTTTTTACCGTAATAGTGAATAAGTATCCTTTCCTAAAAACTCCTTACCAAGAACCTTACACCTTTTAGTACACGCATGATCTGTTGAAGACCTCACATTTACTAATCATAATCAAGGTGCAAAATCGAGTTCCTCTAACTCAACACTTCCACAGCTATATCTCTTATCGATCGTCTTTCTAAGTGTAGGCATCGTCTTATTACGAATAGAAGTTCGGGATTTGAATTCTTAAAAGTGAGCTCTACCACACGATCTAGAGTAAGAAGAAAGAATGACATTCCTAAATGCCCTGTAGCCTCCTACTTATAAATGTGGTGCACGATACACCCATAAACAAGACTCTACTAGACACGGCTTATAGACTCCCTAGGACAGAACTGCTCTGATACCACTTTTGTCACGATCCAAACCGATGGGCCGCGACGGGCACCCGGTACCTGATAACTAGGGATTTTGACGTGTTTTATGCTCCTTCTTGCTTACGCTTTGATTATAAATTGTTACAAAATAGTCCTAAAAGGCTCATAAGTTGTGCTTGAATGCAGGTTTGATCGACAAAGTGACGAAATGTCAAAGATCGGCTCAAAAGGAGTGAAATCTGCACAAGTACCAAAAACAAGGCAAACTCAGGACAAACAGGCCTAGTGCGGCCGCACTACACTTTGTGCGGTCCGCACTAGGGAGATTCAAAGAGCAGATTTTAAGGCATAAAACCTAGTGCGGCCGCAGTCCATTCTATGCGGTCCGCACTAGGTAGATTCAGAGAACGGCAAAACCAAGCTTCAAGCAACGCGACCGCAGTACACATTATGCGGGCCGCGGTGAAGGCTCCGCGGCTGCACTGCCATTATGTGGGGTCCGCGAAAGAGAACTTCAGAGAGTTGAAATTGCCAAGGTTCAAAGCCATGCGGTCCGCGGTCATGTTCGTGCGGACCGCACTAGCTGCCTCCGCGGTCGCGGTCCACTCTGCGCGGTCCGCGGAGCCCAAGTTCAGAGAGCCAAGATTTGAAGTCCAAGAGCCTAGTACGGCCGCAGTCCATTTTATGCGGCCTGCACTGGCCCCGCAGGGGAATTTTTGTCCAATTTTTCTAGCTTAGTATAAATAGAACCTTTTTCCATTTTTAGGGTATCAGTTATTTTATTTTAGAAGCTGCGCTCGTGAGAACATCATCTGTAGCAAGTTTTGGCACCTTAGCATACTTTTAACGATAGATTCTTGTATTTTACTTTAGTGTTTAATTAATATGTCTTCTTTTTCATCTATTTCTCTATTTTCTTGTTCAAGCATGAGTAGCTAAACCCATTAAATAGGGTTGTGGCTCAACCCTAGTGTGGGTAATTGATGGGTGTTGTGATTTAAGGTCAGATTGACTATGGGTGTTTGTATTTGGGTCAATTTTATGGTTTAATTTATGAATTGGTGGTTGCAAACACTGGTTTGTGCTAAGTTGACTTGGTTCTTCTTGAGAGAGAGAGCCTAAGTCTCCAAAATTGACCCAACAAGGAATTGGGATGGACTCAAGAGAATTGATAGTCCCAATTAAAGGGTTAAATCTCGAGAGAGTAATTACCCAACTTGAACCCTAGTTGCTTGAGCTAATTTGCCTACCCATTTGGTCTCGAGAGAGTCAATTGGGCAAAATCACTCTCTCTACCGAGAGGTGTGAGAGTGGGTAAAATTGTGCAACGGTTATACATATTTCCCCAATCATGTCAATCAAGCCTTAGAAGCAATTACCTGTCAATTAGCCACATAGGTGAAAGTCACTACCCTAGTGCCCCTTAATCCATTAGATACAACTCTTAGCAATTTTCTCTTAGTGTAATCTAGTTTCAATTCTAATTAGTAGTTTTATAATAGTAGTTTATAAAAGAAAACCCAAAAATGTTGGAAGTGACATTTGGAACAATTACACATTCTAGACTAAATAGATACATCAACTCCCTTTCTAGCTCCCTGAGGAATTCGATCCCGACCCTCATATCGGGTAAAAGCTATTGCGACCCTCTCTTCCTACTTTGTAGTAGTGTGGAGTAGGCAGTGATCACTTTTTGGCGCCATTGCCGGGGAGTTAACGGTTTTGGCTATCTATTTAGTTAGTTTTGTGTGTTGTTCTTCTTTCCCTCTTTGTTACTAATTTGTGTGTGTGATTACTACAGGTACCAAATGGCTTTAAATGCTAATGATCCTCTTGGGAATGTGCTTGCGGGGGAGGAGGTAGATGAAATTGGAGAGGATGAGGTGCCTCTTGTACCTCCAGGGCCACGATGAGGCCGCCGGGCCAATGCTAATGACAACGTTCCAGACCCTCCTCCGCAACCTCCATGAGTGGCTCCCAGAGTATTACCAAACCAAGGATATGCAAGTGTTATTGTCCTGCCCAGAATCCGGGCGGGCAATTTTCAGATAACTAATGTGATGTTGACCTTACTTGAGCAGCATGGGTATTTCACGGGCGTTGCGGATCAAAATGCCTAAAAATATCTAAAAGGGTTCGTGGATACATGTTGGGGTAGACAGCAGACGAATGTGTCCGAAGATGCTCTTAGGTTGAGACTTTTCCCGTTCTCACTTCGGGGAAAGGCATTGGATTGGCTAGAGAGACTCCCCAACCATTCCATCACAACTTGGGATGAGTTGGCAGATAAGTTTATTGCAAAAATTTTCTCACCCGGGCACATGGCGGCACTTCGAGATGAGATATTGGCTTTCAAGCAAGAACCCACGGAACCCTTACATGAGATTTGGGAGCGGTTTAGAACAATGGTGAAAGAATGCCCAAACAATGATATCACCGAGGCGATGATTCAACAAACCTTCTATCGGGGCATCAATACTACAAATCAATGCATAGTCAATCAATTGGCCGGGGGTAATTCATGAAGTTGTCTTATGACGAAGCTTGTGAGATTCTTAATGAGATGGTGGATACATCTTCCGCATGGCAAAGTAGAGCCAATGTTCCCCAAGGTGACCCTACGGTTATTCATTTGCATAAGGAGTTACACGACCATGGGCAGGCTATAGCGGAGTTGACAACTACTATGAATCAATTGGCTAAGGCACAGTTGCAACAAGTCCAAAACCCTCGCCAAGTGAATGCTATGGAAAGTGTCAATTTGCTTACCAACAAGAGAAGGCAAAGAAGGCAACAAAATCAAGGGAATTCTGAGCAATTTGATGATGATTGTGATGGGTTTCAAAATGATGGGTATGATGAGCAAAATGAAGAGGTACAATATGTTAACAACTATCAAGGCAATAGAGGCAACTCTTCAAACCAACAATGGCGATCCCAAGGAAATTGGGGCAATCAACAACAAGGTGGTGGTAATTGGAACAACAATAACCAAGGCGGTAATTGGGGAAACAACAATCAAGGCAACCAAGGGAATTGGAATGGTAATAACAACAATTGGAATAACAATGGTCAAGGTGGGTGGAACAACAATGGAAACCAAGACAACTGGGGGCAAGGCTTTCAAAGGCCCCCGATGCACCAACAACCGAACAATCCGCCTCCGTTTCAATCTCAAGGATCTAGTTCTTCGGGTAATGATATGGGAAGAATAGAAATGATGTTCGAACAAATGATGAAGAAGAACCAAGATTCTGATGCTCAATTGGCTTCCCACAATACCTCTATCCAGAATTTGGAGGTGCAATTAGGCCAAATCTCACAATCGTTGAATACTCGCCCTAAGGGTGATCTACCAAGTGATATGGTAGTGAACCCGAAGGGTAGGAACAATCATGTGATGGCGGTTACAACAAGAAGTGGGAGAGTCGGTGATGTGCATGCCTCGAAAGATAAGCAAGTTATGGATGATGATGTTGAGTTGTGTGAAAATGATGTACCTTTGGTAGTTGAAGATGTGGTTGAGAATGAGGTGAACGATGATGTGAGGATTGACATTAACGAGGCTGAGGTGGAAACTCAAGATGCCGTGTACCCGTCTAGGGAACACGTCATTGACATGCCTGAGCCGGTGGTGCCCAAAGCCAAGGCACCTTTGACTAGACCACCTCCGCCTTATCCTCAACGGTTAGCCAAGCAGAAAAGTGAGAATCAATTCAAAAAGTTCATTGACATGATGAAGAGATTATCTATCAACGTGCCTTTGGTGGAGGCTTTGGAGCAAATGCCTGGGTATGCGAAATTCATGAAAGATTTGGTTACAAAGAAAAGATCAATGGACTGCGAAACTATCAAGATGACCCACCAAGTTAGTGCCATAGTACATTCAATGGCCCCGAAATTAGAGGAACCCGGTGCTTTCACTATCCCCTGCACTATTTATAGTGCAGACTTTGCCAAAGCTTTATGTGATCTTGGGGCAAGCATCAATTTAATGCCCTTCTCAGTTTTCAAGACTCTAGGTATTGGGCCACCAAGGCCAACTTCCATGAGATTACAGATGGCAGATAGATCAATGAATCCTTTGGGTATAGTTGATGATGTGCTTGTCCGGGTGGACAAATTTATCCTACCGGCGGACTATGTGATTTTGGATTGTGAGGTGGACTATAAGGTCCCAATTATTCTAGGGAGACCTTTCTTTGCAACGGGGAAGGCATTGGTTGATGTTGAAGCGGGTGAACTAACTTTCAGGGTAGGTGATGAGAAGGTCATCTTCCATGTTTGCAAATCCATGAAGCAACCTAATAGCACTGAGGTGTGTTCATTTGTGGACATTGTCACAGTTGTGATCGTGGAGGACACAAGTTCTATGATTAACGTGGAGGATCCCCTTGAGGCCGTGCTATTAAATCTTGATGTCAATGATGATACAAGTAGAGTGGAGTGTGTCAATGCATTACATGGGATGAACTCATATTCCTATGAGCCTAGAAAATTGTCCTTGGATCTTGAAAATCGGAAAACTCCAGCAACTAAGCCATCTATTGAGGAGCCGCCGGTGTTGGAGTTAAAACCACTTCCTCCACACCGGCGACCTTTCAACGATGCATGATGGTTATTTTCACCGACATGGTGGAAGATATTTTGGGGATCTTTATGGATGATTTTAGCGTGGTTGGTGATTCATTTGAAGAGTGTTTGGGAAATTTGGATAGAGTCTTGGCCCGATGTGAAGAAACGAATCTCGTTCTTAATTGGGAAAAATGCCATTTCATGGTTGAAGAAGGTATAGTGTTGGGTCACAAGATTTCTAAGCATGGGATTGAAGTATACAAAGCTAAGATCGAGGTGATTTCGAGGCTTCCTCCCCCCCCCCACTTCTGTCAAAGGGGTAAGAAGTTTCCTTGGGCATGCGGAGTTTTACCGGCGTTTTATCAAGGATTTTTCGAAGGTTGTGAATCCCCTTTGAAAGTTGCTAGATAAAGAGGCTAAGTTTGTGTTTGATGAGAAATGCATGGAGGCTTTTGAACTTCTTAAGCACAAGTTGACCACTACCCCGATAATTACCGCACCCAATTGGAGTTTGCCTTTCGAGCTCATGTGCGATGCAAGTGACGTTGCGGTTGGGGCAGTGTTAGGTCAAAGAGTGAACAAAATATTTCTTCCCGTGTACTATGCGAGCAAGACAATGAATGAAGCTCAAAGGAACTACACGGTGATGGAGAAGGAGTTGTTGGCTATTGTGTTCGCCATGGAAAAGTTTCGGCCATATCTTATGGGAGCCAAAGTCATAGTGCACACCGACCATGCCGCCCTTAGGTATTTGATGACCAAGAAAGACTCCAAGGTAAGGTTGATGAGATGGGTATTACTTCTTCAAGAATTTGATTTGGAAATAGTGGACCGGAAAGGTAGTGAGAACCAATTTGCGGATCATTTGTCCCGCTTGGAGGAGGAAGGAAGGCCGTGTCATGGCTTGGAGATCAATAATACATTCCCCGATAAGCAACTACTTTCCGTGTCAATGTATGATATGCCATGGTTTGCGGACATTGCTAATTTCCTTGTGACTAGCATCATCCCGTGTGAGCTCTCTTCTAACCAAAGGAAGAAGCTCAAACGGGATAGTCTAGATTTCTATTGGGATGAGCCATACTTGTTCAAGATCTGCACGGATGGTGTGATTCGAAGGTGTGTCCCGGAGGGAGAACAATTGAGTATATTGGAGGCTTATCATTCCTCCCCCTATGGTAGCCATCATGGAGGGGTGAGGACAGCTTCGAATGTTCTAAGTTGTGGTTTCTATTGGCCAACCTTGTTCAAAGATGCAAGTGATCTAGTGAAAAGATGTGATCAATGTCAATAGCAGGCGGGATTTCCAAGAAAGATGAGATGCCTTTAAACACAATTCTTGAAGTGGATATCTTTGATGTATGGGGTATCGATTTTATGGGTCCTTTTGTTAGCTCGTGTGGTAACACTTATATTCTTGTAGCGGTTGATTATGTGTCAAAATGGGTTGAGGCCGTGGCCTTGCCTAAAAATGAAGCTAGGAGTGTGGTGGCATTTCTAAAGAAGAGCATTTTCACAAGGTTTGGTACACCCCGGGCAATCATTAGTGATGGAGGATCGCATTTTTGCAATAGAGCTTTTGCTGCTTTGCTTTCCAAGTATGGTGTCAACCACAAAGTCTCTACACCTTATCATCCTCAAGCAAGTGGCCAGGTTGAAGTGTCTAACAGGGAGATCAAGAGCATTTTATCTAAAAGACTGTCAATGCCAATAGGATCGATTGGTCTAAAAAGTTAGATGATGCTCTATGGGCCTACCGGACAGCTTACAAGACCCCAAGTGGTATGTCACCGTACCGGTTGGTGTTTGGGAAAGCATGTCATCTACCAGTAGAGTTGGAGCATAAGGCCATTTGGGCCTTGAGGAAGCTTAATCTTGAGTGGGATGTTGCGGCCAATCTTCGTGTTGAATAACTCAATGAACTCGATGAATTACGGTTTCATGCATACTCTAGTTCGTCCTTGTATAAGGACAAGATGAAGTACCTTCATGACAAATATGCTCGTGGAAAGGAGTTCAAAGTTGGTGATTTGGTCCTCTTGCTCAATTCTCGTCTAAGGTTATTTCCGGGAAAGCTGAAATCAAAGTGGAGTGGACCATTTGAAGTTGTGTGTCTGACCCCGTTTGGTGCTCTAGATTTGAAGAACAAAAGTGGTGAAGTCTTTAGGGTGAATCGGCACCGTGTCAAGCATTATCTTGGGAAGTTTGATGATAGCCATGTGGTGGCTGTTGTTCATTTCAAATGATATGATGGTAACCCGCATCGTGCCGCGACGTTAAATCAGGCGCTTCTTGAGAGGCAACCCATGTGTTATTCTTTTTGTTCTCTTTGATTTTCTTGGTAGTATAGGATTATTTTTTGGGCTAACTGGTTGTGAGATGTTGCAGGGATTGAGTTGATGCAGTGCAAAACATTGTGGAAAAATTGTTCAGTCTCTGAAGTTGCCAGTGCGACCGCACTACACTTTGTGCTGTCCGCATTGGTAAGAGCTAATGTGAGGACTCTCTGAAGTTTCCCACCGCGGCCGCATGGCATTTTGTGCGGACCGCGGTGGAGCTCAGCGGTCGCGGTTCCTTCTGTGAAGACCGCGGAGGCTTGCTGTCTCAGGTTTGATTAAGGCTACCCAGCGCGGACCGCGGTCCATTTTGTGCGGCCGCACTGGAAGGTAAGAATGGGTCCCACGGTTGTTCTATAAATAGACCTCAGGGACCCCTGTTTACACTTTTCACGAATTTGTAACTCCGAGAGACTAAAACATTGTTCATCCCCCTTCCTTGCTCATAAATTCTTGTTTGCTTTGTGTGGTTCTTTCCTGCTCAATATCTGGTAACATTTCACCCGTGCCTTTTAGTTTAATTGTTTAATTTCATTTCATTTTCAATTTTATTATCCTGTAGCTTCTTTTTCCTCCCGTATTTCTTCAATTTTTAGGGTAGTTAGTTTTAAATGTTAATTTTTGCAGACTTAGTGAACATAATTGAACTGGGTAATTGAGTAGGGACCATATCTAGGTGAAAATTTGAACTAAAATGCAAAATCCCAAAACCCAAACTCAGTGCCAGGTTTGGGCACCCACCGCGGACCGCGGTCGTGTTTGTACGGTCCGCGGTAGCCTCAACGCGGCCACATTACCACATTGTGTGGGCCGCAGTGGTGAGATTCAGAGAGTTTCTTTTGGGGACCTTAGACCTATGCGGACCGCGGTCATTTCTGTGCGATCTGCGGTGGCCTTAGTGCGGCTGCACTGCCATTTTGTGCGGTCCGCACTGGCCTGTCCTTGCAACTGTGTCTGTAACTTTCTGCTTCTGTTCTTAAATTCATTATACACATCTGTCTCACTGTCTCTGCTGATACTAACAAAGTTAGATGTTTGTTCTTGCAGACAATGGTTAAACAGCGAGGAGGCAAAGGATCAAAACAACCCGGGAGAGGTGATTCCTCCCAAGGGGGCAAAGGAAAGAGAATAGTCAAACTCACTCCCCAAGCTAGGGAAAACATAAAACAAACCAGGAAGCTGATAAAAGTCGCAGATAGAGCTGCTTCCCATTCCTCGGGGAGTGAGTATCAACCGTCAAGGGATGTCTCTTCCGACTCAGTCCCAACTCATTTCGTCTCTAACTTCCAATTGACAGATGATACTCCTCCACCATCACCCACTATCCGGAGGCCGGTTAATGTCGTTTCTGATTCATCTAAGGGTTCAGCAGCAGGTAGTGGGGACGACTCCACCTCTCCCACAGCTTCATTATCTGGGGAGAGTGCGGGCGGAGATGAGGAGGAGGTGCAGGGAGCTGGGGGTGGTGAGCCTCAGGTGGGAGGCATTGCCCAAACTAGGAAGCCTGATGAATGGGAGGATAGATTTGTGAGCCAAGTGGCATATCATAAGTTTAGGGAGTGGTGGCCGGTGAGGCATTTGATACCGGAGAGGAGTTTTATTGACAAAGACTTACTACCCCACAACCCTAACGTACAGAGGCAATTTAGAACTAGACCGGGCTGGGAAATATTTATGGAGAAATGTATAGATGCAAATGAACATATGGTCAAGGAATTTTATTGTAATGTGGCCCATATCGCAAGGGCTCCAAAGTGACCAAGGTTCGAGACAAAAAGGTGTTGTTCGACGGGCAGTCTCTGAATGATTATTTGGGCTTCAATGAAGAGGACGAGACTCTATATCTGGCAAAGTTGGAGATGGGCGAGGGGGTCCGTCCATGTTTAGCTCAGTACCTGGCAATCCTAGGTATCGTTCCTGAGTGGTTGACTGCGGGGGTTAAAATACTGAGGAGGACCCTGAACTTTGAAACTAGGGGTTGGGAGACCTTCGTTTGCAGCCGATTGGACCCTACTACACATGACCAGACTCTTCCTCTCCACTGGGCTGTGTTGGTTGCATCGATCATGGCGGGATACCCTATTAATGTGGGGAATGTGATGTCCCGCATCATCTCATTAGTGGGTGCGGAGCATGACCGGAACTACCCTTACCCCAACACCCTCTCTATGTATTTCTGGGACTTGGAGGTGGAAAAGAAGTCCTATGATGTCAAGGCCAAACCAGTAGCCCCGTTCTCGTGGTATAGTTTGAGGGCGCCAGACAACCCCAAGGACAAGAACTACAAGGCCCCTGCTTCTGCCCCAACTGGCCAGTCTGAAGAGCTAGTTGTGGTAGAGGCCTCCACTGAGCCTTCCTCCACAGTTGCTGCCATGCCTCCCGGACGTTCCACTACTGCCGACTTGCCTCCAGGTCCTTCTACCTCAGCTGGCCCGGAGATTCCATCTTCCCGGGCCCATCCTATCACTGCTCACCGGCTGAGCCAGACACTTCAGAGCCTGAACAACTGGATGTATACTGCTTCATCCAAGTTTTCTACCTCGACCTCTACCATTGAGGCTCAGTCGGCACCACAGCCAGCATAGGTCCCACACTCCATTGAGGATACATTGACGAAGATTCTAGAAAACTAGGAGAAGATCCTCAGTACTCAGAGTGCCTTGGTTAAGGCAGTGGATTCACATGGCAAGTCTCTCAAGGAGCTTGCCAAGGAGCACAAGAAGATGCGCAAGACACGGGCCTCCAAGGAGTCCGTGAAGGAGCTGAGGGCAGTTGTGGATAGACTGAAGGCAGACCAGCTGCCATTAGACTTTTTGTTTGAGGACCCAGCCCCAGCAGCAGTTCCAGTAGCAGCCACAGATTTGGAGCAGACACAGAGGCCTCCAAAGAAGAGTAATAAGATCCCTGGTGCAGATGATGCCATCATCCAGTTGGCGGACCCACCAGAGGCTTCCACCAGTCAGCCATAGGATGTACCAGATCCCCAGCCGGTCCAGGTCCAGTCCCAGGTCCCAGCAACTGAGTAGCAGGATATCGGGATCCAGTCTGAGGTTCCCGAGCACACAGAGGACCCAGGGACCACTCATGATCCTATGCAGACGGACGAGGCTTAGGGAGTCTTCATATCCTTTCCTTATACTTTTTGGTGCTTATTTGCTTTAGTTGGCATTGGGGACAATGCCAGCTTTTATTTGAGGGGGTGCGCCCTATATTTTTGTTGGATGACTGTATATATGATACACTTTTATGCTTTCTTGATTTTTCACATTTGGTCTGTATATAATTTTACATTTAGTTACTTTTATCGCACTTTTTATCTTTCCTTTGGTCTGTATATAAAGTTACATCATTGTATATATTCATTCCCCGTTGTATATTCAAATCCCCTATTGTACATATTCATTCTATTTTCTATTTTCGTAAAAAAATTTCATTTTTAGATTCTTATATAGGCTCGTAGCCTTTTGTTTTGTTTTGAACGTTTTAATAAGCCTTTGGTTTTCGTAATGCCACGGTTATTTCCAAAGGTAGAGTTTTGTGTGAACCGGGTGGCTCTTCCCATGATAGATGGCGTGACAACCTTCTTAAGGGTTTGAGTCCATTTTTGTTTTTGTTTTTGGTAGTTTATAGTTAAGGGTACCTCAAGCAAAGCTTCACTTGGGCCTAGCACATTTGCCTTTGATCCCATGGTCAAAAACAAAATGTTGTGTTTAGGATGGTAAAAGTTGTGGCCTTGAGACTCTTGCGTTGGCCGATAATCATCAAGTGATTTTTCGGGACCATTGTGTGCTCAAATCGTATCTAAGGTCGTTGTGGGCCCCCAACTCTATGTCTTTAGCAATCCTTTAGCTTGTGTGGTGAGAAATCGAATTGCAAGTTCAAGTCCCGAGCCATTGGTCTAGAACTTGCCCTGAATGTTTGTTGAGGCGAAATCTTGAGTGAAATTTGACTTGAGAAGTGATTATAGGCTCTCCTTGATCCAAATGATAGTTGAAAAAATTCCATAGCCTACCAATGATATGATCCCTAGTTAACCTTTTTGAGACTTAGACCTTTGTCTTTCAAGAACCATGTTACAAGCCTATACCCATTCTAAAAGATACCCTCTCTTGGCACACGATCTTTTCTTGAGCATATGGCAAAAGTATAAGTTTGGGGGGAGAGACGAGGATGACAACAAAGTGGTGTAAGGCACAAAAATGAAGAAAAAGAAAGGCAATGAAAAATAAAGAGAATCAAAAGTCAAAAAGAATGCTCAATGTGAAAAAGAATAAAAAAGGGATTCAAGAAAAGCAAAAGAAAGAAAGGTGTGGAAAGTTGAAAAAGGAGAAACAGTTTGAATTGCATAAGAAAGAGTTACAATGGGTCTCTCTAACCCCTTGGAAACAGGTGAAATGACTCAAAGAGTCAAGTGAATTGTGCCAAATGAATCAAAAGAAGTGCTTAAGGGAAGATGGAACCCGCTTAGACCAAAACATTTCCTACCCTGAACCAAAAGCTTTCACAATGACTCCACAAAAGCCCTATATGATCTTGAGTTGAATGAAGCTTACATTAGTGGATACTTACATAAGGGGCAAGCATATGGTACCTAAAGCCGGACTTGTGACCTTTTCTTGAGAGAGATGAGTGAAATCCCATTAACCTTGGTTTGAGTGCCAATACTCTTAAAGGTGAGGTTTGCTTAGGGAGAGTTGAGGATGTGTGAGTTTGGGTTCCACAATGACCAAAGTAATTGAGAGAGTTCTTTGATGTAATGAGTCAACTCTTGAAGCTCTTGTGTCACACTTGATCCATGGTTTTTCAAAGGTTAAATGTTGTTAATGATGCATTCGTATAGAGGGCAATTGTTAGTACCAATTGATGCTTGTTGAGGTTACTTTAGGATAGCTGAAAATTCTTGGATTTTCCCTTAAGGGGTGGGTCTTATTTTGTTTGCTTGAGGACAAGTAAAAGCTTAAGTTTGGGGGAGTTGATAACTAGGGATTTTGACGTGTTTTATGCCCCTTCTTGCTTACGCTTTGATTATAAATTGTTACAAAATAGTCCCAAAAAGGCTCATAAGCCGTGCTTGATTGCCGGTTTGATCGATAAAGTGATGAAATATCAAAGATCGGCTCAAAAGGAGTGAAACCTGCACAAGTATAAAAGACAAGGCAAAACTCAGGAGAAATGGCCTAGTGCGGCCGCACTACACTTTGTGCGGTCCGCACTAGGGAGATTTAGAGAGCAGATTGTAAGGAATAAAACCTAGTGAGACCGCAGTCCATTCTGTGTGGTCCGCACTAGGTAGTTTCAGAGAATGGCAAAACCAAGCTTCAAGCACCGCGGCCGCACTTCCATTATGTGCGGTCCGCGGAAGAGAACTTCAGAGAGTTGAAATTGCCAAGGTTCAAAGCCATGCGGTCCGCAGTCATGTTTGTGCGGACCCCGCTAGCTGCCTCCGCGGCCGCGGTCCACTCTGCGCGGTCCGCGGAGCCCAAGTTCAGAGAGCCAGGATTTGAAGTCTATGAGCCTAGTGCGGCCGCAATCCATTTTGTGCGGCCCGCACTGACCCCGCAGGGACATTTTTGTCTAGTTTTTCCAGCTTAGTATAAATAGAACTTTTTTCCATTTTTGAGGGCATCAGTTATTTTTTATTTTAGCAGCTGCGCTCGTGAGAACCTCATCTGTAGCCATTTTTGTCACCTTAGCTTACTTTTAACGATAGATTCTTGTATTTTACTTTAGTGTCTAATTAATATGTCTTCTTTTTCATCTATTTCTCTATTTTCTTGTTCAAGCATGAGTAGCTAAACCCATTAGCTAGGGTTGTGGCTCAACCCTAGTGTGGGTAATTGATGGGTGTTGTGATTTAAGGTCAGATTGACTATGGGTGTTTGTATTTGGGTCAATTTTATGGTTTAATTTATGAATTAGTGGTTGCAAACACTGGTTTGTTCTAAGTTGACTTGGTTCTTCTTGAGAGAGAGAGCCTAAGCCTCCAAAATGATCCAACAGGGAATTGGGATGGACTCAACAGAATTGATAGTTCCAATTAAAGGGTTAAATCTCGAGAGAGTAATTACCCGACTTGAACCCTAGTTGCTTCAGCTAATTTGCCTACCCATTTGGTCTCGAGAGAGTCAATTGGGCAAAATCACTCTCTCTACGGAGAGGTGTGAGAGTGGGTAGAATTGTGCAACAGTTATACATGTTTCCCCAATCATGTCAATCAAGCCTTAGAAGCAATTACCCGTCAATTAGCCACCTAGGTAAAAGTCACTACCCTAGTGCCCCTTAATCCATTAGATACAACTCTTAGCAATTATCTCTTAGCGTAATCTAGTTTCAATTCTAATTAGTAGTTTAATAATAGGAGTTTATAAAAGAAAACCCAAAAATGTTGGAAGTGACATTTGGAACAATTACACGATTCTAGAATAAATAGATACATCTCCCTTCCTAGATCTCTGTGGATTCGATCCCGACCCAAAATCGGGTAAAAGCTATTGCGACCCTCTCTCGCTACTTTTTAGTGGTGTGGAGTTGGCAGCGATCAGTATCATATCATGGAAAATGGTAGTCATGGCCCTCATATAGGTGGCCCATGCATTATTTAACCCAAACGACACCATCTTGTAGCAGTACATCCCCCACAACGTAATTAATGCCGTTTTCTCAGCATCTTCTTCATCCATCCAGATCTGATGATAACCCGCGAAATAATCTACAAATGATTGCAACTCATGCTTGGCGCAATTGTCAAGCAGGATGTGTATGTTTGGCAAGGGAAAGTCGTCTTTTGGACTGGCCCGGTTGAGATCCCGGTAGTCGACACAGACTCTAACCCTCCCGTCCTTCTTCGATACTGGCACAATGTTGGCTAACCACGTTGGATATTCCACTACCCTGAGAACCTTAGCTTTGACCCGCTTAGTGACTTCTTCCTTGATTTTCAAACTCATGTCTGGCTTGAACTTTCTGAGCTTCTGTTTTACTGGCGGACAGGCTGGATCGGTTGTCAATTTGTGAGCCACAATAGATGTACTCAGACCAGTCATGTTGTCTTACGACCAGGCGAAATATGTCCTCATATTCTCTTAGAAACTCTGTGTATTCTTCCTTTTTTTGATGGTGACAAATGAATGTTGATTCGTGTTTCTTTGATGTTTTTTACATCTCCCAGGTTAACAATCTCAGTCTCGTCCAGGATGGACTTAGGTCTGTTCTCAAAATTCTCAACCTCTTTAACAATCTCTTACGGTATATAATCTTCATCTAAACCTATGTCCGTTTGTTGCGTTGTCTCGTTGCATGTCACAGTCATTGGTTCATCAAGATAAGTAATAGTAATGCTGTATAAGTAAAGTAATGAGAGAAAATAATAAGAGTAAGATTTATAATAAAACAAAAATGCTTGGATAAATTCCATAACTGTTTTTTAACATTTGAGCTCTTTCTTGCAAAAAAAATGCGGAAGGAAAGTAAACTAGTAAAATATAATAGTGCATGATGCTTGTTCAGCCTTGCTACCCCGAGGCTCGTCGGGCTCTGGTGGTTCTGATAGTCCAGTAATTGAGGCATGCTCCTCGGCTTACAGCTTGTATGGAAGGGCCTTCCTCCCCCTCCTTCTCGAAAACGACACAACAATCCATATCATCACCTTCCAGGAACAAATTCCTCACTGCTGCAAGTGCTTCTTCTTCTTCTGACCCGTAGATAACCTCGGCCGGCTGGAAAGTCTGCTCCAAACGGGGTTTTGGCTGCTCCAAAGGATAGTAAGGACCGCACCATGGTGGCGACTAGTGGTTGAATTCCTCCCAAGTATACTCATATCCCAACCTGAAGGTGGTGCCATGTATCTTGAGCTTGATGGGCTTAGAGATTCCTTGGAGGTTCTTGCCAAGTCCCTTGCCAGGTTCATATCCGCTCCAGTTTAGTATGCTTTCAATTTTGTTGTCCCACCACTTATCCTTATCAATGGCATTGACTCGCTCGATGTGGTGGTAAGTTTCCCCGCCTATCCTTCCTATGCCTCCTATTGTTGGGATAGTCTGGCGACTATATATGGGATTGCTACCATCGTCGTGAATGATCACCTCTTAGTAGTTCCACTCAAACTTCACTGCCTGATGTAGTGTTGATGCTACAGCCCCAGCGATATGAATCCATGGTCGTCCCAACAACAAATTGTAAGATGCCGACACGTCTATCACTTGAAAATCAACATCAAACCAAGTAGGCCCCATCTGCAAACACAAGCTAATTTCCCCAGTGGTGGACCTTTGAGNGAACATCATCTGTAGCCCGATTTTTGTCTACCTTTAGCTTACGTTTTTAACGATTAGATTCTTGTAGTTTTACTTTAGTGTCTAATTAATATGTCTTCTTTTTCATCGATTTCTATATTTTCTAGTTTAAGCATGAGTAGCTAAACCAATTAACTAGGGTTGTGGCTCAATCCAAGTGTGGATAATTGATGAGTGTTGTAATTTAAGGTCAGATTGACTATGGGTGTTTGTATTTGGGTCAATTTTATAGTTTAATTTATGAAATTGGTGGTTGCAAACACTGGTTTGTGCTAAGTTGACTTAGCTCTTCTTGAGAGAGAGAGAGCCTAAGTCTCCAAAATTGACCCAACAAGGAATTGGGATGGACTCAAGAGAATTGATAGTCCCAATTAAAGGGTTAAATCTCGAGAGAGTAATTACCCGACTTGAACCCTAGTCGCTTGAGCTAATTTGCCTACCCATTTGGTCTCGAGAGAGTCAATTGGCTAAATCACTCTCTCTACCGAGAGGTGTGAGAGTGGGTAAAATTGTGCAACGGTTATACATATTTCCCCAATCATGTCAATCAAGCCTTAGAAGCAATTACCCGTCAATTAGCCACCTAGGTGAAAGTCACTACCCTAGTGCCCCTTAATCCATTAGATACAACTCTTAGTAATTATCTCTTAGCGTAATCTAGTTTCAATTCTAATTAGTAATTTTATAATAGTAGTTTATAAAAGAAAACCCAAAAATGTTGGAAGTGACATTTGGAACAATTACACGATTCTAGACTAAATAGATACATCAACTCCCTTTCTAGCTCCCTGAGGAATTCGATCCCGACCCTCATATCGGGTAAAAGCTATTGCGACCCTCTCTTCCTACTTTGTAGTAGTGTGGAGTTGGCAGTGATCAGTACCTTACTCAACCGAGTACCAACGTAACGTATCTTTCTTATGACATCATCATATACACGTGACATACTGGCCTAATGATTATTTATAAACTCAAAACATAGGCCGACAAGGCCGTACAATCTTTCACGTACACGACATATGTCTACAAGCCTCTAAGAGTACATAAATGTCATAAAGGTCGGGACAGAGTCCCGCCATACCAAACAATACACGTCTAAATCATACTAACAAAACAAGCAACTCCGAAGCAAATGGAGCGCACCAACATCTTCCGCTGAGCTGATAGCCTACTTGGTGGGCTCTCGACCTGTCTATCGGGACCTGCGGGCATGAAATGTAGCGTCCCCAGAAAAAAGGGACGTCGGTACGAAAAATGTATAGAGTATGTAAGGCACATGAATAAGTACATAACAGACATGGAAGAAATATAGAGAAAATGACTCAACCTGTAAGTCTGGATAACTTTGTAAATCATAACATAATTATAGTGTCATGCATATGCGTATGAATGTCATGTCGTGCATAGGTACATGTGTTCTTAACATCATCAAGCCTCTGAGGGCATCCTATCATATCCTCTCAGCCACTGTGGGCACAATCATCAACGTATACCAGCTGATCCGGTGGTGGTGCGTATATAACGCTGTAACCTTTTCCCATATATATATATATATATATATAACGTCGTCTGAGTCATGGTCAATGTACATGTATAAATGCATGAAATGCATAAGAAATACGTTAATAAGATTTTCTCGGAATGCCATATATATATATATATATATATATATATATATATATATAACGCCGTCTGAGTCGGTCAATGTACATGTATAAATGCATGAAATGCATAAGAAATACGTTAATAAGATTTTCTCGGAATGCCATAAAACTCAATATGCCTTTCAGATAGACTTTATCAAATGCATATTTTTCTGAGACCCATGAACAGAAGATAATAATAATTCACATGGAGAATCAAGAATATAGATACCCCTAGTATTTCTATGAATAGAGTAATTTGTGGAAACCGTGTGTTTGCTCGTTTCTTTTGTATATTTTGGATCATGCCAAAAAGAAAGAAGGGATGGCCTTAACATGCCCGGAGTAGGGGAAAATCCGTATGATATTCTTGAGAAAAATTGCACCGGAGCTTCTGAGCCAAACTACAAACATCATGAACCAGCCCAACTAGGATGAACTCTTAACTTTTTCATGTCGATATGCAGTCCGTATACTGCTTCAACTCAAGGTTTCCTCGTGAAGAAGAATCGGAAAATAAGAGAGCACTTTCCAAGTTGATGACTTGAAAGAGAAACATTTGATAAGTAATGTGCATGGTTGAAAGTCTCGTTAGTATATATGTCATTTAACAATTCTATGACATGATATTCTTTAATAAATGGAATGGCTCACATTTTAAGACTTTGCCAAACCACACATCTTCATTTCTTGCCACATAATATAATGACTCTAAGAGTCATTTTAATTAATTCATATGGCTGCCACGTGGAGGTGGGGTGGGGTTTTGATCTTATCCTAAACTCATTAGTTAATTAGGTAATATTTTGTTACCCGGTAATTAATCAATTACCCACATAATTAAGAATTGTCTCATACTTAAAATACTACTCACTTTTAACACACCTTACACACTTTACTATCATGGCTATGCGGTATCTTGTATTGTACTAGTCCATAAATATCGGGTATTTTGGCTCGGGCCATATTTTATCCCAAAATGTCAAACTTCGGCAAAACTCATTTTCTTTGATTTGCTTACCCTCTCACTTTCACGAATTTACTCTCATCACTTGTTTGAAATAGCATAATGCTTATAATTTTCAAATAATCTTGTCCTTGAACTTATGTCAATTATCTTACAACAAATCCAACGTACAATACTACATGGTGTATCATCGTCGTAATTTAATACTACTGAGCGTAACATCATCGTAATATAATATTGCGAGGCCTAACATCATCGTAATAAAATACTGCAGGGCATAACATAAACTACGGCCTCAGGCCCAAATACAGGTGTTCAACATTCAGGAACTGAGAATCATACTGAAATACTGAATCATATTGAGTTACACGATACTCGAATGCTAAATAGAACTGGACTGAGGCATGTATTCATGAACTGATTATGAAAACTGAAACTTCAACTGTTTATGACATGCTGAGTAATCTAGACTGAGACTCATGGGCATCAAACCCAAGTTTTTATATTGATTATTCACTGATTTCACAACGTTTAGAATGAAAGTCGTGAATGAGTTACGAAGCTAGAGAATAGAAGTTCTACGAATATTCATGGAACTAAGCCATAATTACTTTCTGAGGAAACTAGTAATAGTCATAATGAATGGGACGTAGGGAGAATCATAGACATTCCCAAACGTAAAGAGAGTTAGCCTCACATACCTCAATTTTGCCCCTTAGTGCTACTACAATGATCCACAATACTAAGAACCTTCAATCTACAATAGCAATATCCAATTGAACCAATATTAGTAACAAATTTCATAGCTTAAGCCATTTAGGCATATTATCAAACACCTTGTAGGCATAAATCTCTACATCTCATCACCATATAATTAGTTCATCCAACTACCACCATTCATCAACAATTTATCCCACCATCATGATTAACCAATTTATAACTTCCAACATCACATATATGACCATCCATCCACACCCAACCAACAAAATTCCATCAATTAATCATCTTTAAATCTCAACAATAGTTATGTAATTAAATAGGGAACTTATGGCTTCCAATCACCATACCAAGAGTTTCAATACTTATTCCTACTCATATTCCCTTAATAAATTCATACATGTAAGTCTAAGGGTGTAGGATTACCTTTTTGAAAGAAATCTTGCAAAACCCTCCTTTGCGTTCTTGAAGAAATCTCTCGAAGATCTAAGTATTTTATGTATAGAATTCATCAATATTAGTGTAGAAATTATGGAATTTCACACCAAGATAATGGGGATTGCTTACCTTGAAGATGGGAGGGGTTGGAGGTCTTGAGAGAGTGGAGGAAAACCCTAAAAGTCGTACAAAAGAAATGGGGAAAATAAATTCCGAAATTGTGTTTATAAGCCTAGATTTCGGATGTGGACGTGGATGCTTCGCATCCCCACTTCACTCCTCTCAGGAGCTCGGATGCTGACCCGGATGCTATGGTAGCACTTCACTGCCAGCTCCTCTTTTTGGACGCGGCCTCGGATGCTTCGCATCCGCGCAGTCCTCCACTAGCCTTTGGTAATTTGGTCATAACTTCTTGTAGGAAAGTCCAAACGACGAACGGTTTGAAGCGTTAGAAACTAGACTCAAAGGCCTTTCATTTGGTAGGCTTTGCATCATCTAACACCTTATTTTCTGTAGATATGCTCGTCGAAAGTATGGTCTTGTGCTTACCCATTTGGAATTTTAGTCTTTCATGTAGTTTTCCAACTTGGCTTAGACATAGGTCTGTCTTTGGACCCTAAATAACTTATGATATGCCTCGTACACTTACTATCATAACAATTTGATTACCATTACGTTGATACTCATTTAATGCATCCACAACCGGTTCAATTTTACGGGGTGTTACACCTTTTCGTTTAGCATGATCCAAGTAACGATATGTATACGTAATGCTATTCTATAAGTGATTCTACTCTTAGCAGTTAAGGAAGTCTATGTTATTCATTCCGGTAAAGTGATATTCAAGCATGTCTAAGTACGTGAAGCGGGAATCTCAATCAGCAGAATATCTTCTGGATATTGGATGCAAAGACATGATTAAAATAGTATCATATTGCAACTGGCATATGCAATGAAAGAGAATTATATATACTTATGTTGGTATTTGACCGTGAGAAGTCATTTTGGCTGCTCTTAATTCCTAGAAACAAATAATTAACTTCTTTACTGTTTGCTCTTTCTTTCTTCTCCTTTCTTCTGAATGTTCTCAACGATCAGCAAAATTGATGTTTTTGAGCTTGTAAAAATATATCTTTGAGCAACATGTATCTGCTTGTTAATACTTCCACGCTTTAGCATATTTGGACCTTGCCCAGTCTATACCCAGTCTAAACGGTAATAACATCAAATACACTCTTTTTAAATTTCTTTTCTTCCTCGCTATTTGTCTGTGCAGCTACAGTTATTCAACCAAATAATTTTTAGTTTGTATATTTAAAACCTTACAAACGAAGAAGGAACTAAATAGCACATGGTTGTGCCAGCAAAATGTATCTCTTTTTTTTTTTATTCATACATGTGGATTGAAAGATAAACATGAGAGTTATGGATTTTGGGTATTTTTAGGAAATTCGGTCAGTCAATGGATATTTTAACTATTATAGTTGGTCACTTCAGGTGCTCATTGTTGGCAACAAAATATTTTGTTAAAATATCATGGTATAGCCAGTTTTCACACTGGTCAATGAAAAATAGCCAGCGTTTATCAAGTCAATGAAAAATAGCCACTATTTTGCTGCAACAGGGACCGGTCCAGTATAATATACGGGAGTTCTGGTGCATTTGTGTACGAACTCCAGCATATTATGCTGGACCGGTATACTTTGCTAACTCCTGTAAAATTTGCGGGAGACTGGAGCACCAGTGCTCCAAACTCCAGTATATTGTACTGGACAATTATACTTGCTGGAACTCCCGTAAAATTTGCGAGAGTTCCAGCATAATTATGCTTGAACTCCCGTAAAATTTGCGGGAGTTCCAGCATAGTTATCCTGGAACTCCCGTAAAATTTACGGCAGTTCAAGCATACTTATGCTGGAACTCCCGTAAAATTTGCGGGTGTATTTTTCCGGATTTTGAACAGTGTTTTCGCTCAGATTTAAAGTGGCTAAATATCGATGACTTTTGAAACTTGGCTATTTTTCAACGACCATTGGTAAATCTAGCTATTTTTGAATTTCTCCCAAATATTTTTCTTCAGAGCATTAGCCCATTTTATTCCTAGCATGTTTTAGATAACATACTTTAGAAAACCGAACTTCTTTTAGTCAACTTTTAACTTTTCATGATATTAATTAGAGGTATAATAGTCTTATGACGTACCGAGAGATTTTATTAACGTATTTCATGTGCATTTCATGCATTTATACATGTACATTGACCCATGAACAGATGGCGTTATATACGCGTATATATGCACTACCAAAAAAATGTTATTTTCCGACTACAGATTCCGACTACAAAATAGTAGTCGTAATTTTCCGACTACAGTAGTCGGAAAAGTATAATTTATTTTTTTAATTTTTTTTTTTTACTTTGTAGACGACTGCCTTTTCGATTGTATCAGTCGTAAAATTTGGCGCAAAATCCCGCGAATTAATTTTTCCGACCACTATAATTGGGACAAAGTCAATAATAAAATTTGACCAATCTTCCGACTACAGTAGTCGAAAAATTAAAAATTAATTTTTAATTTTCCTTCAAATAAAAAAGGCATTTCCAACTACAGTAGTCGGAAAAGTAAATAATTGCACAAATTTGAGGATCACAATTTTAATTAAAAAGTCGACTAAAATAAAAAATAAGTTAACAAAACTTGAGCAAAATAAAAAAGAAATTTCCGACTGCAGTAGTCGGAAAAATAAAATAACTACAAATCTAGGTTTTATTTCGCTCATCTCCTCTCTCTTTTCAGTCTCCTCTCTCTCTCACCGCCTAACCTCCTCTCAACCACTCTGCTGCCACCGTCACTCCACTTCGATAAGTATTTCTAAAGGCATATCAATTGAAGTATATTCTTATATGATCAATCAAAACTCATTCCCAAAATAAAGAAGTTAAGCTTCTTCCAAAGTATATCAATTTTTTGGATGTTGATGATGTCAATGAAATATATTGACAAGAGGAAGACGTACTTATTAGTCATAACATCTGATGGAATTTCTTTTCCTTATGCGTTTGATTTCTCTAGGGAAATAAATTTTTATCAGAATTTTCGAAAAGTGATAATATCTGTTTTACAGTAAAGTAAATTGCAAGTTAAAAGAAGGTAAGTGACATATTAAGTTGTTGTATTTTAGTGCAAAAAAATATAATTTTCAGGAAAAGTATAAGAGGTACTTGGAAGGTGGTGTTTATTGAAATTGTTATGCTAAACCTTACTTTTTGGGCAAAAGTATCTTAAGGTAGCAATTTGTGTATTCTTGTAATTTTAAGATAAAATTTTATACAGATATTTTTGGATGTTAATTGTGTGATCATGGTCTGGCAATTTGTGTATAGGAATTCTCCAACAAGTGGAAGTTGCGGGCTGCAAGGCAAAGGGAAGATAACATTTTGGTTAGCAATTTCACTGTTATAAGGTACGAAACCTTTACCAATTTGCAATTTCTAACTAATTGATTGCTTTTACATGTTCAAAATCAATTTGAGTATTAGAATAAACTATAACAGTTGAATTGGTTTTTCTTCATTGGAGCTATTTGTGTTTATCGTTGTCATGTTTCGTTCACCTCTATTAGTCCGCGACTAGTAGCTTCGCTTGATTCTATGTATGATCGTGCTAAATCAGTTTGTTTCTAAGTTCTAGCTAATTTGTTTTCAGTTTGAACTAAAACTATAAGATTTGGGTAAGCTATACTCTAGCTCTATATAAAATAGAATAAAATAAAGAGAATAATACTAAAGGAACGACATATTTTTTAGTCACCTAGCACAAATTAGCTTTGCCGCCGCAATGGATAGTATTGATTTTAGCAATGGTGGCTGAGGCAGGACAAGTGGTCACCATATGATAATTATCTTATGCAATGACGACATTAGCAATGGCTACTAAATATGACAAGGCTAACAAGATCAATGTAAGGTACATGAATCGTTTCGTGTCAGTTGCCAAATGCTCTTTCTTAGGGAATATGAGTTCGTCGATATTGGCCCTCAGAGAGAAGTTTAAGAGAGGAAACACTAGCATTAGGTGAAGCGCATAGCTCAAGCGAACCACATCATTTAGAGTAGGACTGATTGCAACATTGCCAGAGGACTTACCAAAATTTACAAGTATATCTGCATTTATTGAATCTCCAAACAAAAGGTATCCAAAAATGCCAATCGAAAAATATATGGCTGCACAAATTACTAGTGAAATTTTGACAGCAGTGGTCATAGCTCCAGGTTTCCCTAGCTCAATTCCAATAGGATGAACTGCATTCAAGTTTTTATTTCAAAAGTTTGTAAATTTAACATCTAGAGTATGATCAAGTATCTAACTAATGTAGTAGCTCTTACCGTTGAAGTGAAATGCAAAAGCTGTTACAATGACTGGGATGGCGGTGAAAAGATTAAAGAAGGAACTAGTACTATTCAACTCCGGTAGCATTCTTGGCCTTACTATTTGCCCTTCTGCTATTGCAATGACTGCCATTACAGTACATATACCGACAAATACAATTGCTAGGAGAATCGCTACTGCTGAACTAAACCATAATGATTCTGCAATCACAAGCCATAGAAAAGCAAACTACTAGTAAAATCTTTTTACTTGTTTAAATATTAGTCAAGTAAATCTGACCGAAATTCAACAACATTGGACAGGATGTACTGACCTACACGACGGTAGAGGACTAGAGGAAGCACAACAAACAAGAGAGTGAATAGGATCGATAGATAACAAGAATTCCACCATTGAATCCCAAACAATTCTTGAAGAATACCAAGATGTTCTCCTATTCCAGATAAGACATCTCCTGATCATAGAAATTACAACAAAAAAGAAATAAAAGAACTAGTAGAATCAATCATTATTCAGCTTTCTAGCATATCTACTGTCGTCAATGCATAAGATAAATACCTAAGAAAAAGTTATAAATTTTTTAACCTGTAACTAATAATGTGGCTCCGCCCCTTTTTTGGACTCTTCTTTTTTCTTTTGTGTTCCCTGGAAATCTTAAGCTTGATTACTTATTTATACTTCCAAATTCAGGGGCAGATGAGGTAAAAGGTTAGCTACCATTAGTGCAGGAGACACATAGTCGATCTTAATATACTCGTGAACACCCCCATTCACACCTTTCATTTCTTGCTGCTGCTTCTGATCCTCAACTATGACGCCACTCATTTCTTGGTTCATGTCGTAAACCAACATGAAGCTTAAGATCATTCCTTTTAGTATAAACTTCTCGAAGTCTTAAAAAATGAACATATGAAGTTGTCCTAGGCTGTTTTTCTATGATCAAACGATCAGTTACTCAATTACCTTGTTAATCATCTTCTCGTATTAAGATTAGAAAAAAACTATTTGGTAGCTTTAAGAATACATTACCTTGTTTTCCAAGAAAAATTTTGACGCTGCCAAGGGTAAGAATATTCGTCAAGAGTCCAAACTCTAACCTTACACAATAAAATATACCCCGTGTATTTTCACAAGTAAGGTCCGGGAGGCACTACAAGAAAGTAAGGATATGACGATATTAAATAAGTGTCATACGCAAAAATTACTTCTATCTTGTGATGGTAGAAAGCTTGTTTTAGATAGATTTTTGTCTCAATGAAAGTAAAATCACAACAATTATAACAAAAAATTACGTAAAGAGAAATAGTAACAACAACCAAAAAATAGAGATCTAACCTTAATTACACAATATCATTAGAATACAAGTGTCACTTGTAAGAAAGTTCGAATTTCCGATATGCACTAATATACTTTATTTTCATTGTTGTTGAAGGAGGAGAAGTTTCTAGTGAAATAAAAATTATTTCGAAAATATAACTTCTTATCAAATTTAATTAGCCGCATCAATTTGATCAGCTCTATTTTTCGCTCTTGTGGCAGACACTTGGCTTGTCAATTTTTTTTACAAGATTGTAATTTCATATAGTAATAAATATGACATTCGACCACTTTGTAGCTTGAGTTGCTTTGCACTCTTTAACATTATCACCTCAATTTTGTGTCCTGTTGTGTCCATAACTTTTTTTGTTAATTCTTTGTTTGAGCCTTTGAGGGAAGAGATGTTAGCCACATAGTGTTAACCGTTGTTTACTTTGTTGAAGGTATTACAATTATTCAAAGTAGGAATCTTTAGAAGAATATCTCAATAGTTTTTTCTCTTGATGTAGATGGAATTTGAACATCGTAGATGGATGTATAATAGGACTCATCCTAATCGTGCGGGATTGAGGGAGGAATTTATAGAAGGAGTTGCGGGGTTTATTGCTAAGGCGAAATCGCTAAATGATTTTCTTATTGAAGGGACAATTAGGTGCCCTTGTATTAAATGCAAGTGTGTCAAGTAATTGAGATCAGATGTAGTTGAACTTCATATTTACAAGAATGGATTTATAGAAAATTATTATGTGTGGACTGTTCATGGAGAGAATCATGATTTTCATAATTCTTTTGGTGGTGAGGGTAGTCCCAGAGTAGAGAATAATTTTGAAAATTTTCGATTCAATAAAATGATGAGAGATGCTCTTGAGATGTTCCGAGGGGCTCAATCCGAACCAAATGATGAGGCTAAGCGCTTTTATGAACAACTAGAGGAAGCTAGTCGTCCATTGTATGAAGGCTCAATGCATTCCAAGTTGTCTGTTGCAGTTAGACTACTAACTATCAAATCCGATAGTTCTATTTCTCAAGCGGGCATGGATTCTATCATTGGGCTTATGAATGAACTGAATCCGAATAAAATTGACTTACCCAAAGATTTCAATACTGCAAAGAAATTGGTGTCCAAGTTAGGACTTTCATCAGAGAGGATTGACTATTGTGAGAAAGGATGCATGTTATTTTATAAGGATGATACGACACTACAAAATTGTAAGTTTTGTAACCAACCTCGTTATAAGGAGGTTACAAATGCTAATAAGAAGAAGATTCTTGTGAAGGCGATGCATTACGTACCCCTTATACCAAGGTTAAAGAGGTTTTAAGCATCAATGAGCCCCGCTCCTCATATGAGATGGCACTATGAACATAGAAGGCCAACCGGTGTTCTATGTCACCCGTCAGATGGAAGCATGGAAGCATTTTGATAGGATGTTCCTGGACTTTGCAAGTGAACCAAGAAATATTAGGTTGGGATTATGTGCTGATGGATTCACTCCATTTGCAGTCTCTGCCGCACCATATTCATGTTGGCCAGTGTTTGTTACGCCGTATAATCTTCCTCCAGAGTTTTGTATGACAAGTCCATATTTGTTCCTAACTTGCATTATTCCAGGTCCACGCAATACAAAAAGTTTGATTGATGTATATATGCAGCCGTTGATTGATGAGTTAAAGTTATTGTAGCATCACGATGTGGAAACCTATGATATATCAACTATACAGAACTTCAGATTGCATGCTGCTTTAATGTGGACTATAAATAATTTTTCTTCTTATGGAATGTTATCCGGGTGGTCTACTGCTGGAAAGTTAGCTTGCCCGACTTGCATGGAAGACACAAAAGCGTTCACTTTGAAACATGGAGGTAAGAACACATGGGTTGACTATCACCGTCGTTTCTTGCCAATGGATCATGAATTTAAGAGAAACACTAGTGCATTTATGAAGAATCAAATTGATTATGAAGAGCCACCTTCGGTCTTGTCACCAGAAGAAATTTGGAATAGAGTTAGGGATCTACCTAAGGTAACAGAGTCTCCATTGCCTAATAAGATACCTGGTTATGGTATTACCCATAACTGGACTAAACAGAGCATATTTTGGGAGTTACCTTATTGGAAGCATAATCTTCTAAGGCATAATCTTGACGTCATGCATATTGAGAAGAACTTTTTTGATAACTTGTTTAATACTGTGATGGATGTCAATAACAAGACAAAAGATAACTTGAAGGCCAGGATGGACTTGAAGGAATATTGTAGGCGAAGTGAGTTGTACCTTACATACCTGAATAACAAGATTCAGAAGCCCAAGGCCAGTTACACATTCACTTTGGATGAGAGAAGGGAGATTTGTCAGTGGGTTAAGAATTTGAGTATGCCAGACGGATACGCGTCAAACTTATCTAGGTGTGTTGACATGAAAGAAGGGAAGTTGATGTCAATGAAAAGCCATGATTGTCATATTTTCATGGAATCATTGATGCCTATTGCGTTCAATGCCTTGCCTGATAGAATATGGAAGCCTATCACAGAGATAAGCTTATTTTTTAAGGAGTTGTGTTCTAGCACATTGAGGATGGAGAATCTAACTTACATGGAGAGTAATATTCGCCTAACTTTAAATAAGTTGGCGAAAATTTTTCCTCTTGGTTTTTTCGATGTAATGGAGCATCTTCCAATTCACCTTGCGCAAGAGGCACGACTTGGAGGGCCAGTTCAATATAGATGGATGTATCCCTTTGAGAGGTAATAAATGATTTTTAGTCATTTGGCCTTTATTTATTTTAATTAAATATTGTTCTGTCTAAGAAGTCGTAATATGCAGGATTACTGGTGTAACCGCACCTGCGGTTCTTGGGCCGCAAATGCGAACTCGCAGGTGCGAGAAGTGCATCTCAGGTGCGGAATCCTTCACAGATGCGGACAATTTTCCGCAGATGCGGTTCCGCAGGAGCGGGTCCTTTCTCACAGGTGCGGCCCCAGCAGGGCCTAGCCATTTCCGCAGAAGCGACAATTTTTCCGCACGTGCGGTTTCGCAGATGCAACCCCTGAGCCGCAGATGCCGAAGTCGGGCAGTGAGTCTTTTTTAAAACATAACTTCAGCGATTTTCTTTCAAACTTTCACAAAAAATAGAAGAACTAGGGCGATTTTCTCAAGAGATTTTCTTCCCAAATCACAAGTAAGCACTCACTAACGGATTTCTTTCAACTATCTAATGTTTTTCATCAACTTTTATCAATAATTCTAGGGTTTAATGGTAGAAAATTGGGGAATGGGGTAGAGTTGGCTTTTTGATTATTTGGGAATTTGACCTCGTTTTGGGGTCGGATTTCAAAACAAATGATATATTCGGGCTCGTTGGTGAATGGGTGATCCGGTTTTGGTCCGAACCTCGTGTTTTGACCAAGCGAGCCCGGGGTCAATTTTTGAGTTTTTGGGAAGAATGATTAAAAAGCTATAATTAAGCATTGAAATTGGATTGTTTAGCATTTATTGATGTTATTAAGTCGATTATGTATAGATACGATTGTGTTGGAGCCAAATTCGAAAAGGAAAGGCGGTATTTGAGGATTGAGTTGGTCGTGGAAGTTCGACGTAAGTGTCCGGTCTAACCTTAGCTTGAGGGATTAGGAGTTGTGTCCTATTTGCTAATTGCTTCTTGTTGAGTACGACGTATAGGCATGGTGACGAGTATCTATACGTTAGTGTCGAGCATGACCGTGAGTCTTGAATTGATAGATGTTGTGTTCTTAAAAGTTACTACGGATGCTTTAATTGATGATTCTCGATATTGAGCAAAGATTTAGTTTATTTTCGTGGATTTTATTTATGATTGAGTGTTGGTACTAATTGAGCTGAGTAGGAGTTGAGCTAGGATTGGTTATAGCTGATTCTCCCTTGCCGGGATGTTTGTCTTGATATTGTTGCTCCCTTGCCAGGAAGTTACTACATTGCTTTTGTTCCCTTGCCGGGAAGTTATTATATTGCTTTGTTCCCTTGACGGGATTCCTTGTGATTTTGTGTTGGCTTGTAAATGGGATCGGGTGGTACGCCTACCACGAGATATGATGAAATGGGATCGGGTGGTACGCCTACCACGAGATATAATGAAATGGGATCGGGTGGTACGCCTACCACGAGATATGATGAAATAGGATCGGGTGGTACGCCTACCACGAGATATGATGAAATGGTATCGGGTGGTACGCCTACCACAAGATATGAGGAATGGGATCGGGTTGCACGCCTGCAACGAGAAGTGGACCGAGATTGAAATCTGCCTTTGTTTTTCTTTATTCTTGTTAGAAGTTAAATTTTAGTTTCTTGATAATTCTCTTGAGATTTTGTTTTATCTGTTATTCCCCGAAGCATGTTTCCCCTTCCTAGCTTTAATTGTTTGTTCTAGTTTATTTTTTCGCTATATATACATATATAACTGCACAGATTTATCTGGAGTCTGGTCCTAGCCTCGTCACTACCTCGTCGGGGTTAGGCCAGGCACTTACCAGCACATGGGGTCGGTTGTGATGATGCTACACTCTGCACTATGTGCAGATACCGGAGCAGTACCGGGGCAGCAGCAGTAGCTTGGAAGCCAGCCTTCAGTCCATAGAGATCCCGAGGTAGTCCTGCAGGTGTCCGTAGGCCCGGCATCTCTTCTATCTACTATCATGTTCTATTATCACTTGTATCCGAGACAGACTGAGTTTTTTTCTTTCAGACATTTGTATGTAGCAATCATAGACAGTCCGTGAATGTTGTGACACCGGTTTCTAGGTAGAGACATATATTGGCTATACGTATCGATTTTTGGTATTATATTTATCTAAGTCTTCCGCTTAATTTCATCTTTCGCTACTGTTTAAATATTGATCACTTGTTGTTACAAGTGTTAAAAATGAAAAGGTTAAAGATTTCTAAATTTCGTGGCTTGCCTAGCTTCTACGAGTAGGCGCCATCACGACTCCCGAGGGTGGAAAATCCGGGTCGTGACATGTGGGTGAAAGGTGAGGAGGATGTTGATTATTTTGGTGTGATTCAAGAGATTTTAGAACTCGAGTACAGTGTTGGTTGGCCAAAGAAAAAGTTGGTACATTTTCAGTGCATGTGGTATGATCCAGCACCAAATAGAGGTACGGAGGTGCACCCCCAGTACCAAATAGTTGAAATTAAGCACACGAGGGATTATCCATTCTATGATCCATTTATCATTGCACAAAATGTAAAATAAGTGTATTACACTCCTTATCCTTTGTGCAAGAATAAGTCCTCATGGAGGGTTGTTATTAAAATAAAACTCGTGGGTAGAGTGGAAGTCGAGGATGTTTTGGATGTAGCTTACCAAAATGACATTTCAAGTGTTGAAGCATTGGTAGATGATGAATTAGCAGGTGAATTACACCATAGCGAAGGCATCTATGAAGAATTTGATATTCTGTCCTTAGATCAAAATTAAATGATGATGGGGAAGGAACATCCAGGGCAAATGAGGAGGAAGACCCAGCCAATGAATATGAAACAAGCGATGAGGAAGAATTACCTGATGGAATGAAACAAGCGATGGAGAAGAATTTCTTGATGACTATGGAACAAGCGATGAGGAAGAATCTATAATGAATATGAATCAAGTGAAGATGATTGACTTGTTGGGTTTTTATTATCTCTTCAAATTTTATATTATTCCTTAGTTATCTGATATGTTGAAGATCGGNAATGTTCACTAGAAAGCTTAATTTCTCACTTTTCCTATGTCCTCCGGCTAAAAGTACTCAGTTTCCCACTCTTCCCCTTTTTGTGTGTGTTTGTTTGATGCTTGATTATATTTCTGTCAATTTTGGCAATTATATTCCTCATCTTAAATAGAAGAAGTGCTTCAGCTAATGTTTCAAGCTGAAATATGTTACGAACTTGTGAGCATGTTGGAGTTGGGAAGTGAGAAATGCTAATAGATTATTGATTATGTTTCTTCTGATCCGATCTTTGCTTATAGTCACTGGGTTTTAAGTTGATAAGGTAATTACACATGATATGATTGTTAATGATTGGTTCTGTTATGTGAATGTCGGTTGGTATGGGTTGTTTCCTGGTGGATGAATCTTGTTGGTTTTGATTATATTTACTTTATCATCTGTGAAACTGTTGGTCGATTAGTGAATTGGTATAGGAGATTCGTTTGACAACTGGAACTTGGAAACTTTTGATAAATTAAATTGGTATACTAAATGTCTTTGACACGAGTAACGTAACAAGTTTGAACTTTATATCGGTGTATTGAGGAAGAAGAGTTTTAATAGATGTGGCATTTATTTGGACATCACTAGAAAAATTACATTTTATTTGCAGGAAAAGTTAAAAGGGGGACCAGTGTCTGATGCTGAGGTCTTTGCGGAGACACATAAGAAAAAGAAGAAAGACGGTTCAAGGGAAGGATGGATTGAGACACGTGCATCGGAACAATATGTAAGATTATAACTTTAAGACTATTTTCAGAGTTTTTAGCCAAAATTGTCCCTTATCTTCGGGAGTAGATCTAATTTTGTCCTCATACTTCCTCGACGCACATTGAAACTTGCCATCTTTTAATAGTACATTTCCTTCATTCTTAGTTTTATCACATGCTTCAATTTTCTCTTTTGTGTCCATCTTCCAAAACGGTTTCTCCTGTATGAATCAAGAAATTGGTTTTTAAAGAACCATTAATTGATCACTTAATTACTGATCATTCTTAGTAAATTTATATTATAAAAAGTCTAAATTAAAGCAGTAGCTCTAATATGTGCAAAGTCTCTAAAAAGATTAATTCAAAATACTCGGGAAATTGTATTTTTCTTGAGAAAATGTTTACTTCAAGAGAGTGTAAGAATGTGTTCACAGACAAGCTTTTCCACCACAATCATGTTGCGCCATTGTAGGATCACAGGATGGAGGATGGTAATTACGAGTCAGATAATAAAAGGATCGAGGATGGTAACTATGGTCCACACTCTAACATAGTATCTCTAGTTACCGGGTGTATGGGATTGTACTTTGTTTCCTTATCAAAAAAGTATCTCTAGTTAACCAAGTTAACTGGACATCAGCTTGCCTAAATTTTTGCTCGAGGCATTGAGAGAGTACATGTGAAGGCAATCTTAAAATAAGAATCTTTGACATTTAATTTCATGGTTGGTATTCGGTGAACATGGAACTTTAGCTGCCAATATTCCAGACTGTGTGGCTCATTGGTTCTCACTTATGTGATGAGTTCCTACATTTCAATTTCAAATTGTTATGAAAATTTATTGAAGTTTTTCAGTGTTCAAGAACTCTAAATGACTAATGTTTGATTCATTACAAATAATATATGCTGGGTATGTGAAAAGAGAGGATATACAAGGCCATGTTGCATACTAGAGCACAAAATGCTAGTGAATTCTGCCGCATGAATTTTGCCATTTGGTTCACAACTGAATATAGGAGCAAATTGAGGTTAGTGTTGGTGCACTAGTGTAGTGTATACCTTTTAGGGGATGAGTTTTATTTGTGGTTTTTTATTTCCTCTATATCTATTTCCTTTTATTGGAACAATCAAGACCGAAAATATTGCAACAATCGTAGTATTTTTATTTCGAATATTTGGGTGTTACAACCTCTATGAATCCTCTGATTCTTCTTTCCAATCGTAAATAAATTCAAGGACCTTTGAGCTTGATCTTGAATCTATGTTTGTTGCCACAAACGATGATCTTGAATTTAACTGGCACGAACTTTGATTTGAACTCGCACTCCTTGAACCTTGATTTGTTCTTCGATCTTGAGCTTGAACTTGATTTGTTCTTCGTTCTTGAACTTGAACTTGATTGCTTGAAGCTTGAAACTTGTGGAGGAATTTGTTGTGTTTGATCCACGACTCTCTCTTGCTTCTTGTTATAACTTCTGGTCTTTTTTCTGGGTTATGAAGACCCCTATTTATAGTTGTGGAAAGGAGGAGTTGTGATAAGAACAAACTCTTTCCAACCAATCAAATGGAAGTGTGAACTCTTTCCAACCAATCAAATTGAAGTGTGACATGGCCGCATTTGATTGGCCAGAACATGTCACTTGCACACGTGGCGCGATTTCATTGGCCTTATAGTGTGACTTGGCATGCCTTGTCATTTTGACACGTGGCATGATTCTATTGGCTCTTCCGTTTGACTTGGCACGCCATGTCATTTGACACGTGACACCAAACAGGGCCTCCAGGAAGATGATATCTTGGGCCTAATGAGGTGGACTCATCATTTGTAGCCCAATTAAATGGGCTGGCCCAAGAAATTGGACTTTTATAATTAATCTAATGAGATTTTTTCCTTCCTATACCATATATGAAACCTTATTACCAAAAATGTGCATAGTTTCATATTTACCCGCCATGTTCACAGTTTTTCTACAATTATTATACCATTCATTAAATACTAATTATTAGGAGCTGATTCCTTCCTTATTAGGCGCGCTACAAATCAGGAACACAATATTCTAATTGATTTAGCGACCTTCAGATGAAATTTGAAACGCAAATCCTATATCTTCAATTTAAAATCAAATTACATAGACTCTTTTATGCAAAAACTCTGTTCTTCGATATTTTTCCTTGAGCCACAAATTAAAAAAAAAGACAAAATCGTCAACAAATTCGAATCAAATTGTAGAAATCAGTTCTGCAAAAGCTCAGTTCGTTGACATTCTCTCTACATCTCTCTCTATTTCTCAATCGCAAATTTCAATAATACAAAGCAAATGAAAAGAGAGCAGCAATTCCACCATTGACAGCCATTAAAAAGCTTGAAAGCTTTGAATTCAAATTTGGGGTTTCCAAAATCATTATTTGTTTGGATTGGGGGTTGTTGAAAATAATTGGGAATATGGTTTGGAGTTTATATCTCAATTTTGAGGGGTTTTGGTGAAGATTAGACTTGATTTTGACTGAATTTCAGGTTGAAACTCGAAGAAGAAGAAGAAGAAGACGTATATTGCAGAAATTGTAGATAAATTGAAGAAAAATTGTAGACTGTTGTTTATTTATTTTTCTTTTTATTCATTTACTTATTGTATGAAAGTTGAACAACATTGTATAAAAATTATATTTAAGCGGATGATTTAGTACTGTTTTGGAACAAAAATATGTATTTAGAAATGTGAAACATACATTTCAGGGGAAGCATGTTGAGTCCAAATATGTACCCAGTTTGTAGATATTTTGTAGATAAATTATAGATTATTTGTATTCTGATTGTAGATGCTTTATTTTCTGTTTTCACAAATCAAAAACGACTAAANAATACAATTATTAGGAGCTGATTCCTTCCTTATTAGGCGACGCTACAAATCAGGAACACAATATTCTAATTGATTTAGCGACCTTCAGATGAAATTTGAAACGCAAATCCTATATCTTCAATTTAAAATCAAATTACATAGACTCTTTATGCAAAAACTCTGTTCTTCGATATTTTCCTTGAGCCACAATTAAAAAAAAAGCAAAATCGTCAACAAATTCGAATCAAATTGTAGAAATCAGTTCTGCAAAAGCTCAGTTCGTTGACATTCTCTCTACATCTCTCTCTATTTCTCAATCGCAAATTTCAATAATACAAAGCAAATGAAAAGAGAGCAGCAATTCCACCATTGACAGCCATTAAAAAGCTTGAAAGCTTTGAATTCAAATTTGGGGTTTCAAAAATCATTATTTGTTTGGATTGGGTGTTGTTGAAATTAATCGGGAATATGGTTTGGAGTTTATATCTCAATTTTGAGGGGTTTTGGTGAAGATTAGACTTGGTTTTGACTGAATTTCAGATTGAAACTCGAAGAAGAAGAAGAAGAAGAAGAAGAAGAAGAAGAAGAAGAAGAAGAAGACATATTGCAGAAATTGTAGATAAATTGTAGATTATTTGTATTCTGATTGTAGATGCTTTATTTTCTGTTTTCACAAATAAAAAACGGCTAAAACTTCTACAAATCTTCTGAAAAAATACAATTATGTCAAAAATACCAATTATGCTACAATTGAATGGGAATTGGGATATAAAAATTTAATGTACCTAGTTTGTAGATATTTTGTAGATAAATTGTAGATTATTTGTATTCTAATTGTAGATGCTTTGTTTTCTGTTTTCACAAATCAAAAACGACTAAAACTTCTACAAATCTTCTGCAAAACACGCAATTATGTCAAAAATCCCAATTAAACTACAATTGAATGGGAATTGGGATATTAAAATTTAATGTACCCAGTTTGTAGATATTTTGTAGATAAATTGTAGATTATTTGTATTCTGATTGTAGATACTTTGTTTTCTATTTTTATAAATCAGAAACGACTAAAACTTCTACAAATCTTCTGCAAAAAACGCAATTATGTCGAAAATATCAATTAAGCTACAATTGAATGAGAAATTGTACCAATGTCGAAAATACCAATTAAGCTACAAGCTACAATCGATTCAATAAGTCCATTATATTTTGATATTTAATTAGAAGGATAATTATAGAATACATATATAGAAGGTATTTTCTCATTTAATGTCGTGACTGAATCTCCTAGTGAGGATTTTTTAACTTATCTTACACCTAGTACGTACAAAAATACATACAGCGACACCATCATATTTTAATGTATATACTTAGAAGGCAGAAGGGTAGTTGTAGAATAAATAGAAGGTCTTTTCTTATTTGGTTTATATTAATAAGTATGTTAGAAAAAAGAAGAGTCCTATTTTCATATTTGTTGCAGAAATTAAAGTGTTTTTCGCATTAACCGAAGATTGAATTTCTTCCTATTACAGAATATGGCAGTTGCAAGTTTCCGACAGGATATTGATTCGGTCCGAGCTTTTGAGGAAAAATTAAAGCTACAAGCTACAAGCTAAAATACACTATGGTATAGAATTGGTAATTTGGTATACTAAGTGTAATTAAGTCAAACTTTAAACATCGAGGGTAATAAGGTTTCCTATGCGGCATAGGAATGTAAAAATTCTTAATCTCTAATTATATTAGCCCAAAATATTTATTTCAAACTAATATATTTAAAATATAGTCCACATAATTTTATCGAATTAAATTCGATAAAATTTAACTGCTTCCAAATGCCCCTACTTCAAGACTTGTTGAGGTGTAGCCTGTAGGCTTGTCGAAACCGAATCTGACCTTGAAGTACGGATTAATTCAGACATATTTCTTTGGACGATAGCTTAAATAAGAAGCATCAACTTTTATACACTTGAATTATCTCAAAGCAGCACTACTGGACCATGTAATTCATCAAATATTGTTTTTAAAATAGCATTTTAATTCATGGATACAACAAAATGGTTCCATTTGCCCATTGAAGTGGACGTGTGTGTCCTTTAAACGATCACTTTCTTTGCAATTGATATTGCATGCCAAGTTAAATCAATCACACTTTGAGTTATGTGCACCTCAGATCAATATAGTAGAATCCTACTGGAAGTCTAATAGCTTTGGTAGCTTTTGCTTGGTATGGAATAGCTAAATCACCGCCTCACATTGGCCTTTTCCAAAATGGAGAATAATTTTTGCAATCTGAATCCTTTTTGGAGTTCGATTACAGCCATCCCACATCGATATTTATTTCCCCACAGTCGCCTTTTGACATCTATAAATACCTTACACCCTTTATTGCATTAGTACCAATTTCAATGTTTGCAAATTGCTTTGAGTCTACTTTTTGATGACATGAAGGCATTGATGCGAAGGTAATTTCTTTTTCTTTTCTTGTGCTTTCTTCTTCTGTCTTTTTTTTGTAGGTCAAACAAGAAGGGTCGTCAAGTACTAAGTTGACGAGCAACTCCATGACGTCCCATCGAAGGATAAATCCGCAACAACTTATAGACGATTATATCCACAACAATTTATAGACGGGCGGATCTTGCAACAACCCATAGACAGATCAATTTGCAACAACTTATAGATAAATCCATAACTTATAGACGGACAAATCCACATCATCATATAGACGGACACACCAACATCAACATATAGATAGACACATCCACCTCAATATAGACGGACAAATCCATATTAACATATAACGGACACATCCACCTCAATATATAGACAGACAAATCCACATCAACATATAGACGGACACATCACATCAACATATAGACGGACAAATCCACATCATCATATAGACGGATAAATCCACCTCAATGTATAGATGGACACATCCACCTCAATATATAGACGGACAAATCCACATCAACATATAGACGGACACATCTGCCTTAATATATAGACGGACAAATCCACATCAACATAGAGACGGACATGCCAACATCAACATATAGACGGACACATCCACATCAACACGTAGACGGACAAATTCCCATCACCATATAGACGGACACACCAACATCAACGTATAGATGGACACATCCACCTCAATATAGACGGACAAATACACATCATCATATAGACGGACACATCGACATCAATATATAGACGGACAAATCTCCATCACCATATAGACGGACACGCCAACATCAATATATAGATGGACACATCCACCTCAATATAGGCGGACAAATCCACATCACCATATAGAAGGACAAATTCACATCACCATAAAGAAGGACAAATCCATGGCAACCTATAGAAGGACTAATCCTCAACAACATATAGAAGGATCAAATCTGTGATGAAACCAGCTTAAGGTGAAAAGGGACTTAGACGTCTACCTTAAGATTGAAAAATCATAGTTCCTTTTAAGGTCAAATCCGTGAGGAGACCAACTTAAGGTGCAAAGGGATTTAAACGTCCACCTTAAGATTGGAAAATTAAAGTTCCTTTTACGGAAAAACCCGTGAAGAGACCAACTTAAGGTGCAAAGAGATTTAAACGTCCACCTTAAGATTGGAAAAGTAAAGTTCCTCGACTTAAAGACTTGGTGGATTTGTAGACTTCAACTTGAAGACCGACAAACTTAATGATTTGACGGATTTGAAGATTTGGCGGACTTTGATGTATCAACTTGAAGAGCGGTTGACTTTAAACTTCAACTTGAAGAGTTAACAGACTTGAAGACTTCAGCTTAATGACTTGGAGGGCTTAAACAACTCAACTTGAATTCTGGTGATTTTAAGGACTTCAGCTTGAAGACCGATGGACTTGGAGGGCTCGAATACTTAAACTTAAAGACCGGCGGATTTGCAGACGTCAACTTGAAGACCAAAAATTTGAAGGTTTGGCGAACTTGAAGGCATAACGAATCACCAGGCTTCATTGCAAATACTTGGTAGCCTCCTAAAAGACTATAATCATTCCATTGAAGACACCAATTTACCATGGAAGCTTGCCCCTTTTAAATCAAATGAGATCAAAGTTCAATAGGAGGATGGCATTTCAACTTGATTTTACATTCCTTCATACTTCATTCGAACAACAATTGGGGCAATATGTATCTTTTGAACTTATGCGACTGAACTTAGAATGAAACTCTAAGCTGCCTATGTACCTCGGTGAAGATGATCAAGTCATACCGTAGTTCAGACTGGGTAATTCTTTTTATGTCCCAACTTTTGCCTAGGCCGCCTCTTTCGAAGTTTTCAACCTAGGAGACTCTTTTTTTTTTTAATTTTTTTTATTTTTTTGGGCTGTACACAATTTAGACTCATGCGGGCCAGGAGTGTAAAAATATGCAGTTTAGGCTCATGCGTCAAGGAGTGTTGCAACTTCAAGGATAATACTTCTTTAAAAACTTGCCATTTATAGGGCCGATTCTCATGCCATCTACATCAACCAACTTGTAAGCCCCACTCGAGTAAGCTTCTTGTACGAGATATGGCCCATCCCATTTCGAAGTGAACTTCCTTACAGGTTTATGGGAAGTAATTATGGGCCTTCATACGGCAAGAACTTGATCTCCTACTTGAAAGAATCTCGGGCGAACTCTTTTATTGAAGGCGCGAGACAATCGAGCTTGATAACATTCAAGACTCTGTTGAACTTCCAACCTCTTCTCATGAAGATCCTCCAACTCTGCTAATCGAAGTCGAGCATTTTCTTCATCAGTGATCCCTTCTTGGATAGCTAATCGTAATGAAGGTATTTGACGCTCGAGTGGCAGGACTCCATAGACAAGTGAATAAGGGGTTGCAAGCATTGGCGTGCGGTGAGTTGTCCTATATGCCCACAGAGCTTCTTCCATACGGTCATGCCAATCTCGTTTGGATTTGGATATGACTTTGTTTAAAAAGTTGCATAGAGTCTTGTTGAATGCCTCGGCTAGACCATTGGCGGCAGCATTGTACATAGAAGAGTTACGTTGCTTGAATCCAAAGAGATCACACATCTTGTTCATCAACCTATTGTCGAACGGCTTGCCATTATCCGTTATTATGTAACGAGGAATGCCAAAGCGATAGATAATGTTTACTCGGATGAAACTTGCAACATTTTCTTTCTTTACCTCCTTAAGAGAAACAACTTCAGCCCATTTTGAGAAGTAGTCAGTTGCAGCCAAGATGTATAGGTGCCCACCAGAGGACTTTGGTAGTGGCCCAACAACATCCAATCCCGAAGCGTCAAATGGCCATGATGCAACAATCGGGTGCAACACTTCAGGAGGTTGATGAATAAAATTCGCATGGAATTGACAAGCCTTGCATCTTCGAGCGTAGTCCAAGCAATCTTTTTATATGGAAGCGGAGCTTTGATCCAGACTTGTGTGACCCACATACTCCAAAATGTGCCTCTTGCAAAGCTTGGAGTGCTTCTTCTTCCCCTAAGCATCACAAAAGTATTCCCTCGAATGACCTTCTATATAGAGTATCTTTATAGTAAAGGAAGCGAGGTGCACGGCGACGGATTTCAGTCCTTCTCCTCGGATTTTTTGGAAGTATCCCATAGCATAAGTAGTCGATAATGGGTTGTCTCCATTCTTCTTTCCCAACTTCAGAAATAGCGAGAAGATGCTTGAGTTTATTTTCTTCACCTTTGGCCTCATCTAGCGGCGATACTACCCATTTTTGGCAGACAATAACTTGCGCTTGATCAAGAAGGATTAATGATGAAGCTAGGGCAGCTAAAGCATCCGCCTTTTTCTTTTCTTTCCTTGGCACATGCTGAATAGTCACATCACCGAGCCACCCCATTAATTTTTTAGCGTAATAATGATATGGGCGTACTTCAGGCTTCTTGACCTCGTAACTACCTAAGAGCTGATTGACCACTAACCGGGAGTCACCAAAGATTAGCAATTGCAGTTGCTTCATATCAATGGCCATTTCAAGACCAAGTATTAATGCTTGATACTCAGCAACATTGTTGGAACAGAGTTGTGTCAAGGTTAAAGAGTAGGGCAAGACTACACCTTGGGAAGTGGCAAATACTACGCCAGCACCAGCTCCTCCACGATGTGCAGCACCATCAAAGTACATCTTCCATGGAGGTTGAACTTCAACGATCATTGCATCCTCATCAGGTAGTTCGTCACTTAGCTCCCAGTCATCAGGTATTGGATGATCTGTCAATGCTTGTCCTTTTATAGCCTTTTGAGGGATGTACAAAATCTCTAATTGTTAAAATTGGAGGTACCATCTCGCTAGTCGATCGCTAAGAACAGGTTTTGACATCACGAACTTGATGGGATTTGCCTTAGAAACAAGGCGGACAACATGAGCTTGAAAGTAGTGCTTCAACTTTTGAATTGAGAAGACTAGCGCCAAACACAACTTTTCAATTGGCGAATAATTCAGCTTGTTTGGTGTTATCATCCTGCTTAAGTAGTAAAGGGAGTTTTCTTTCCCTTCACTATTTTCTTGCGCCAACAGCGCTCGAACAGACCTCTCTTGTGCTGAAATGTATAGTATTAGCGGCTTTCCAAGTATAGGGGCTGCCAACACTGGAGGCTTCATCAAGTAGGATTTAGTGCTCTCAAAGGCGTTGTTACACACTTGGTCCCATTTGAAAGGGAGACCTTTATTCATAAGGCGACTGAATGGTTGGCACCTCCCAGCTAGGTTTGAGATGAATCTCCTAAGGTATGCTAACTTTCCTTGCAGACTTTTCAATTCGTGAATATCCCCAGGCTCAGGCATTTTCAAAATGGCATCCACTTTGGCTTGATCAATTTCGATCCCTCGATGTCGGACAATGAAATCAAGGAACTTTCCAGAAGTAACTCCAAAGGCACATTTCAACGGATTCATCCTAAGTTGGTACCTCCGGAGCAATTCAAATACCATCCTCAAGTCTTTCATGTGGTCGCGCTTCTCTCTTGATTTCACCACCAAGTCGTCAACATAGCATTCGACATTCTTGTGGAGAAGATTGTTGAAAATATTCTGCATAGCCCTTTGGTAAGTAGCACCAGCATTCTTCAAGCCAAAAGGCATTACCTTGTAGCAATAAATACCCTTGGGGGTGCGAAACGCAGTAAGCTCTTCATCTTTTGGTGCCATGAGAATTTGGTTATAGCCCAACGAACCGTACATGAAAGACATCGCCTCGTAACCAGTAGTAGCATCGATCATCAGCTCTGGAATAGGAAGCAGGAATTCATCTTTGGGACACGCATTATTGAGGTCCTTGAAGTCAACACATACTCGAATCTGGCCATTCTTCTTCCTTATAGGGACAATACTTGAAACCCATGTTGGGTATTTAACTTCCCGAATAAATCCAGCTTCAATGAGTTTGTTAACTTCAATTTCAATCAGGGGAACCAAGTCCGGCCTAAAACGCCTTTGAGCTTGTTTAACAGGGCGAGCACCATTTTTGACTGCAAGGTGATGGACTGCTACTTTCGGGTCCAAGCCAGGCATCTCTTTGTAACTCCAAGCAAAGACATCCCTGAACTCTTTGAGTAACTCAATATAAGTGCTTTCTTCATCAGCTTCTAGTAAAGCACTTAGGTAGGTGGGTCTTGGTTCTTCATCGGTGCCAAGGTTAACTTCTTTTAAGGCATCAACTGTCGTCTTCACTCCTTCTTCAAGTTCAGGTGGAGCATCTTTCGCATCTTCATCTTCTTGATGGTCTCCATCATTGGAGGATATGTGATAACACGGCGAAAAATCCTCCAATCCCGCATTATTTTCCATCGAAGACGAAACACCATTCTCGATTTGTACAGTGACATGATATGAAGAACCTACACTTTCTTCATCTTCGTCACGTTCCTTAGTGTAGACCACAGTATATGGCTTTACCTTCAGTACTTCTTCACATGAAACCACCAGTTTTGTTTGTCGCCTCATTCTGGAAGGAACCAAACTTTGGAAATCCTTAGGGATCTCTTGAATTTTGGGTGAAGCGGGTGTTCTTGTATTTCGATGATTTCTCTGGAACTTATTCCCCTTCTTTAATGGACCCAATCTCTCAAATACAGAAGTTCTCACAGTTGATTTTCCAAGCCGATCAAAGACAGAAGGCTTGTTAGAAGCGGCTGATTCATCTTCTACACTGATATAATTGCTACTCCCCCTTCTTATTGAGATGCGCACTGGTGACGGTTGCTTGTATCCCAAACCTTCACGTGGTTGCCTCGTTGCAGCTTCAGATGGGAGCTTCCCTAACTTTGACGGCTCATTGGGATTGTATCCAGCTTTTGCAAATAGCTTGTAAGCGTTAGGATCGAAACCTTCAACTGTTCGCTTTGTAGGGAGTGCCACATTCTGCAAACGATTTTGGGCTACAAACCGTGCAAGCGGCTTTGGGGACAACTTTACTGCCTCAATTCGTTTTACCGGAAGAGTTAACTCCCTTAACGTCTTGGTTTGGAGATTATGTGATTCCCCCTCGTCTTTCTTCCTTTTAGGGACATATTGGAGCGCGGGACTTACTTTCTTTCCATAAGACGTAATACCCCCTTTATGAGATTTATTCACGTTGGCGGGTACCTCCTCAGTAACAGTTTTGGCTTTGCCAATAGTCACATCAGCTCTTGTAGTTATGGGTTCGTCATTCTTGCTTTTCGTACCATCATAAACCTTAAGCTCCTTCACAATGCGGTTCTTCAAGTAGAACTTTGCATCGGCGAAGTGTGACTCAGCCTCGGTGAATGGCTCATCATCAGCAACTACCGTCTTCTCGACTTCACCCTCGTAGTATTTTAAGCATTGATGGTAGGTAGATGGAAGAGTATCCAAGGCCTCCCAAGCAAAACATTGTATGAAGTCTTTGCGTCGATCACATGCAGCCATGCACTTGATTGCATATCTTCAATAGTGATTCCCAGCCTGATCGCACCTATGGCTCTTTGCCCCCCCCCTGGTTGAATCCTTGGATCATCACACGACTTTCTGAGAGTTCGTTCATGGGAATACCAAGTTCTTTCACAGTATGGATTGGCAAAATGTTCACTGAGGATCCTCCATCAACCAAAATCCGGTTTACCCTTTCATTGCGCATATAGCCAACCAGGTACAATGGGCGGTTATGAGGAGTGTCACCTAGTAAAAGATCGTCATTTGTGAACGTGACCTTTTTCTCACAAGCATTAACTTCTTGAGGAGTGGACTCGATGGGCTTTTCCGAAGGTGGTGCCAACGGTAGGTCATCACTCTTTTCTTCCCCTTTGTTAGCATGGCAACAAGAGGCATCAATGCCCTCATGGGAAATCTTCGTGCGGAACCAACTTGGTAAAAATTCCTCCAAGGTCACTGGATTTCGTGGCTTTTGAGGGTGGTGCATCTCCACTTTTGCTTTCTTCAAACGCTTAACTGGGTTCTTTTTCATTGGCCTTTTTACCATCATCTTCCTTGTTGGTTGTTCTACTGATTCTTTTCGTGGGCTCCTTTTGTGGCGCCTACGACGAGTCACCAACGTCCAACCTTCATCATCATCAGGTTGATCGTCTTCAACTTTGTTGTTCTCCAGTAATTCTTCATTTTTACTCTCTTTAATACCGCATAATTCATCCGGACTAAATGAGCCGAAGGTGATAGAGACTTGGTTTGCGCTTGCTTTCTCATCTTCCAGCACGATCTTCTTTTCGCGAGCCAAGTCCATGACTTTGTCCTTGAAAACAAAGCACTTCTCCAGAGGGTGGCTTACAAGTCGGTGATATTTGCAGTAGTTTGGGTCATTTGTTTTCCCAGCTTCATTTGGTCGCTTTATCTCTGGAAGCTCAATAAGATTTAACTCGAGGAGTTCTTCGAAAATGGCTGGCACATCAGAATCCATGAATGGGTACTCTTTCTCCTGCATCTCTTTTAGAGTCAACTTTCCACTTGGCTTGTCTTGAAAAGAAGTGGATTTCATACTCTGCTTCTTGCTCACCTTCTTCGTGAACTTCATAGGTGACGTATTGACATTCATAGCTTCTTTGCTTTCAGACTTGGGTACAACTTGCCCCACTTCCTGACTTCTTACTTGTGATTTGCTTTGCGAGGTTCATAGATGGGCAGCCTTTCATTTCCAGCGGAGGCCATGCTCAATTCCATGTCATGGGCACGAGTTGCAAGTTCTTCAAATGTGCCAGGCTTGATACCTTGCAAGATGTAGCGCAATCCCCAATGCATGCCTTGGATGCACATCTCTATGCCTGAAGCTTCACTAAGCCTGTCTTTGCAGTTGAGGCTTGCATTCCTCCAACGATTGATAAAGTCGATAACTGGTTCCCCCTTTCATTGACGAGTATTTGTAAGCTCTATCATACTCACCGTGCGTCTTGTGCTGTAAAAGCGATTGAGGAATTCTTGCTCTAGTTGATCCCAG
>NC_031998.1:26724769-26735470 GCF_001879085.1 Nicotiana attenuata | reverse complement strand
ATATATTTATATTACCAAGTTCCATACAAGATTTATCCTTGTTTTAACTAATGAATATTATAATTATGTCGGACAGTTACTTTGTGGGTACAAATGGGCAGAATGCTGTTTATCCTAGGTTTTCAAAGTGGTTTAGAGAATTTGTAAGTGTTACTTAATATAATAAATAGTTTTTGTTAGTTGCAAATCAATTACATGTATTTTAAAATTCTAAATTTTCTCTAATTCTATATAGGTTCATAATCCAGCTAATGGCATAAGCAATCAGCTTCTGTATGATATAGCTTGGGGACCTGATCCTAGAGTCAGAAAGATGTCTAGGTATTGTGTTAATGGGTACAAGTTCCATACAGAAGATTGGTCTAAGGGCAAGAAAACCAATAATAGTGGGGTGTGGGTGAAAGGTGAGGGGGATGTTGATTATGGTATGATTCAAGAGATTTTAGAACTCGAGTACAGTGTTGGTTGGCCAAAGAAAAAGTTGGTACTCTTTCGGTGCAAGTGGTATGATCCAACACCAAATAGAGGTACGAAGGTGCACCCCCAGTATAAAATAGTTCAAATTAAGCACACGAGGGATTATCCATTCTATGATCCATTTATCATTGCACAAAATGTAAAACAAGTGTATTACACTCCTTATCCTTTGTGCAAGAATAAGTCCTCATGGAGGGTGGTTATTAAAACAAAACCCGTGGGTAGAGTGGAAGTCGAGGATGTTTTGGATGTAGCGTACCAAAATGACATTTCAAGTGTTGAAGCATTGGTAGATGATGAATTAGCAGGTGAATTACACCATGGCGAAGGCATCTATGAAGAATTTGATATTTCTGTCCTTGGATCAAATTTAAATGATGATGGGGAAGGAACATCCAGGGCAAATGAGGAGGAAGACCCAGCCAATGAATATGAAACAAGCGATGAGGAAGAATTACCTGATGGAAATGAAACAAGCGATGGAGAAGAATTTCTTGATGACAATGGAACAAGTGATGAGGAAGAATCTAATAATGAATATGAATCAAGTGAAGATGATTGACTTGTTGGGTTTTTATTATCTCTTTAAATTTTATATTTTTCCTTAGTTATCTAATATGTTGAAGAATTATTTTATGTTTTTATTATGTCGTTAGGTTTTATGTTATTCTTTAATCATTTAATTTGTTGAAAATTACTTTATGTGTTTATTATTTCTTTAATTTTTATGTTTTTTCTTAATCATCTAATTTGTTGAGGAATTACTTTATGTTTTTATTATTCTTTAGGATTTTTATGTTTTTTCTTAATCTTCTAATATGTTGAAGATTTTATCTCTTTATGTTTTTATATTTTTTCCTAATCATCTAATTCTTTATGTTTTTGTATTATTTCTTATACATCTAATATGTTGAAGATTTGCTTTATGTTTTTTTACTATGGTTGTATTACGTAGATGGCATCTGGGGGTAGCGATCGTCGACGTCGTAAGGGTAAGGGGACTCAATTACAATCTCCAACTGCAGGTCACTCTCCTCCACATATGGGGCCTCCTCCTACTTTTCCTCCTCAGTCAACTTCGTTGCCACCTACATTTTTTATGCCCCCACCTGGGCCTGTCCACATTTCTGTATTTTCAGTTGACCCGAACTCTGGCTCTAACCTTAATTTTGTTCCCACACCAAATGTAACTTCTTCTCCCGGTTTTCATATTAGTCAACAAGGTAGCTCCTCAGCACTGCCTACTTTATCGACTCCAGCTGCATCTCCGGCATCAAGCACATCTAGCGTATCTAAGTTAAATATTGGAGTCTCTGGCACACCAACATCACCATCCATTGGTAGTGCTACACCAGCAGCTTCTCGAGGTCGAAGTGGTAAAGTGACTCCACAATATGATGCATATAGTAGGCTGATTATCGTTCCGGATGAGAAAGATGGGTAAGTAATCCTTATGTTTATTTTTATTCTGTTGAATATACATTTTACATATGTTAATTTTAATGCAGGTTTTTTCCTTCATTTGCTGCCGCGCATATGGTTACAGAGTCTATGAAGCCGCTTTACGATGATGCTTGGGGTAGATGGAAAGACATTCCATATGATATCAGAGATAAAATGTGGAATCAGTTTAGGGTACGTATAAACCTTATTTTCAAATTATATATCAAATATCCAATCTCACTCTACTTTATTTAATATTTTCCAGACTAAGTGTGTGTGGGAGCAACGATATGATAATGAAATAAAACATGTCTACGAGAAGAAAGCAAAAAAATTGATTCCAAGTTCATTGTATGAAGCTCGAGAAAAGAGAGAGAGAATCCTAGTTGGATAAGAGAAGATGTGTGGATAAAAATTTTAGCAATATGGGATAGTCCTGAATTTAAGGAGAAGAGCGAACGAGCAAAGGCATCCCGAGCCTCTCTAAAGGGTGGCTCGTTGCACACCGGTGGATCTATGAGTTTTGCTGCGCATCGACAGAGATTGGTAATGTTCACCAGAAAGCTTAATTTCTCACTTATTTTTCCTATGTCATCCTCTTCTCAACTCTTCTTTATAAATTATTTAAAAGCTTGAAAATTTCAAAAGAAGATTTAATACATTCATGTGTGACTATACCAAAGAATTATTACGTGTTGTAATAAGTAATTAAAAGGAATTGGAGATGATATTTAATGCAATCATATGTCTTTTGAAGACTTGGAGATGATGATGAGACTTGGTCTCCGCCACCTCTGCCATCGGAGCATGTTCAGCAGCTGAAGTCACTTGGACTTCTGTAAACTTTGAGGATTTTGACATAAATGAAAACTCCATATTATTGGGGCTCATGTGATGTGGTTTAGTATAAGCAGTTAGATCTGCAAAATAGTCTTCTTACTGACTAATAGAAAATGCGATTCAACTCGATATTGTTCGATTATGTTCATAGTTTGAGACTGATCACATGTAATTGTTGTCAAAACTGATTGTTAACAATCTAAATGAAGTAACAGCTGCAATCTTGGTTTATAAGTTTCTTTCAATCAGCCCCTTGTAGTAAGTTCTCTATTGATACTTATTTCTGTTTCTAAGGGTTCGTTTGGTAGGGGAAACAAGTTATCCCAGAATTATTATGATGGGATTGTAATACGGAGATTGGATAAATGAATATAACTATTACTCTGAAGGTTGAGGTATTCTGAAAATGGATTGCTAAGGATGAAATTCGTGAATTGGTGATTTTCCAAACTAAATGGCTTAACAGAATAAGCAAGGGAAGCAATGTAGGGAAAGAGAAAGTAGGGATGCATGCTTGCCTTACAATAATTTGGTCAGCTATTAGTGCACAAAGGACTGTTTGATTTTCTTGCACCTTTTACAGTGTCTTTTTTTGAGTGATGAGCTTTCGAGAGTTTTAATATGTATTAATAAGTAAGATGTGTATGAAAGAGTCTACTGGTAGGCCTGGTTGTGTATATTACTAAAAATGGATAGGCTGAGGATGAAAGGTTTGGAGATTTTGATTCTTGCTAACAACCAATTTAGTGGCAATATACCTTCAGAATATGTAGACCTTCTTAAACTTCAGGCTTTTGATCTATCCTCTAATAGGTTAACAGGTTTAATACCACCAAGTTTTGATAAGCTAAGGTCATTATTGTGGTTAATGCTCGCAAATAATTCATTGAGCGGTGAAATCCCACTGGAGTTAGGGAACTGCAGCAGCTTGTTATGGTTGAATCTCGCGAACAATCAACTTTCTGGTTCAATTCCTTCTCAATTAGCAAGTATTGGTACAAATCCAATGCCTACTTTTCTATTGAATAGGGAAAAGGATGAGGTAAGTGCTGGCTCGGGATGAGGAGGCGGATACCAGCTGACTACCCTCCATTTATCTTTATATAACTATTAGTTATTTTAACTTTTATAACTATTAGGAGTATAACTTATCTACACATGTAGAGCTAACTGCAGCTATAGATACAGATGATAGTATCTCTCAGAACACTAAGCATATGCATCAGTGTTTGAAGGAGATAGGCTAAATGAGGTGATAGCTTAGTGGCTCTTGCACATTTCGATTAAAATTTTCAGCTTCCCTTATATTATCACAGCTACCAGTAGCGGTAATACTCAAATTTGACTGCATCTTTCCCACTCACATTAGGATTAGTACATTTTTCACGCACCAATTTGTCTGAAGTTTGAGATGGGATATCCTGCATTGATGTATTAATAGGTACAAGAGGACTTTCTTATAACACTTACTGTTGCACATGAGGCCAAATGTTGAACATCAGCACCTATTGAAACATCTTGGTCAAAGATACAACAGCCTCAACTCCAAATGCATCGATAGGCTGATTGTTGGTGCGCGTGAATTCCACCAGCCTGCATCACAATTAAAACTTTATGCATCGATGAGCTCATTGTGATGGTATTTCTTGAAAGATATATAAAAAGCTGAGATATAAGATAACTTTCATATAGTGCAGAGGTTGCCCACCTTTTGTTTCACTTCCTAAAGCACTATTCTCATGCCCTTGTAATCAATATCTGATAAGTTATACTCCTTAAATTATCAGATAAGTTATACTCCTAATAGTTACTACTAGTTAATCCTTATATATGTACACTTCCTCTTGACTCTTGTCGCATTATGCACTCTTCACTTGAGACACAATGTTATTAATGTGGTATTTACTTGGACATCACTAGAAAAATTACATTTTTTATTGCAGGAAAAGTTAAAGGGGACCCGTGTCTGATGCTGAGGTCTTTGCAGAGACACATAAGAAAAAGAAGAAAGACGGTTCAAGAGAAGGATGGGTTGAGACACGTGCATCGGAACAATATGTAAGATCATAACTATAAGACTATTTTCACTTTGATTTTGATTTATTTATATAATCCTTATTACTTTTATTTCAGGATGGATATCATAGAAGCTTGGATGAATGGTGTCAGACGCAGCCTACTTCTGATGATGGTACCCCAATCCAACCGTCACCCGATGTTATGACTTCAATATGGACGGATTTTACGGACTTGGAGTACAACGACCTTCCTCTTTTCGTCCATCGCCATTAGTTTCGGATGCTCCTACTGCGCAAAATCAGGAAGAAATTGGGAGCAATGCAAAAGAATATTGAGTTGTTGTCGAAACGATGTGAGACGGCCGAAGCTCACATTGCTAGAATGGATAAATACATGAAAAAAACACATGCCCCACTTTTATGATGATGAAGAGACTGATTCTGATGTGTAGTAGTGATTTAAGGCTGATTACTGTTCTTGGATGTTTAAATTTATATTTAGACTTTATGGTAGATTTTAATGATGTGGTATATATATGCTTAGACTTTATTATATTAGTTTCGATATGTATTAGCTACTCAGACTTGATATTGAATATTTAGACGTTGAGTAATGTTTTGGTTTGATATTATGGGATTTGAATGTTTGTTTGTTGATGTTGGAATTTATTGGTTTGATTATTAGATTGTTTAGTTGGAATTGGTTGTGTAGTTGAAATTGATTTGTTGAGTTGGTTGTTTAGTTGGAATTGGCTTGTTGAATTGGTTGTTTATAATATTTTGCATTTGACAGGTGATGTGGTAATAAAATGGCAGCATTCTGTCAAATTTTAACTTAGTTTTCCGACTACTGTAGTCGAAAAGTGTGCCCAGCATAATGCTTTTCCGACTACAATAGTCGGAAAATGAGGCCAGAATAATACAGATTCCGACTACTGTAGTCGAAAAATGTAATAAAATAACTAATATATAATTATTATTTGTATAATATCCAGTAGTCGGAAATATTTTTTAAAATAAATTATAGTTTTTTCTTATCTACTTCAGTCGGAAAATAGCTGCATTTTCTAATTTTTGGTGGAAAATATTTGCCGACTACTGTAGTCGGAAATTTTCGACTACAGTAGTCGGAAAATATTTTCCGACCAATCTTTTTCCGACTACTCTAAATCAGTCGGAAAGTAGTCGGAATAGGTACTTTTCCGACTATTTTTCGACTATTTTGGTAGTCGGAAAATAGCGAATTTCTTGTAGTGGTATATATGTATATGGGATATAGGAAAGGTTATGGCGTTATATACGTACCACCACCTGATCAGCTGGTATACGTTGATGATTTGCCCATGGTGGCCGAGATGATATGATGGGATGCCCACAGAGGCTTGATGATATTATGTACGTACAGACCTATGCATTACATGACATTTATATGCATATGCATGACATTATAAATATTTCATGATTTACAGAACTATCCAGACTTACAGGTTGAGTCCTTTTCTCCATATTTCTTCAATGCCCTTTATATATTTATTTACATGTTTTACATACTCAGTACATTATTCGTACTGATATTCCTTTGTTGGGGACGCTGCATTCATGCATGCAGGTATAGATAATCAGTTTGACGAGCCCTCATAGTAGACGAGATTGGCATTCAGCGAAAGATCGGTAAGACTCCACCTCATTCGAAGTGTAGCCGAATCTATAATTCATCGTGTCAGAGTTCTACTACAGGCTTATGGGTAGGCCAGTACCCTGTCCCATTTGATGTCAAACAATCTTAGAGGCTTTGTAGACAGAAGTTCATTTTGTACAATATGTCAGAGGCCTTGACGGCTCATATGTATTCATGTTTTAAGAACGACGGTTCATCAATATAGCATTTGCCCACTTACAATTGTACATTACGAGTTCTGGCCATGTTGGCCCATGATAATTACAAAAGAAATGAATGAGTTACAGAGTGATTCGCTCGGGCCACTACGGCACCGGGTGCCAGCCACGCCTCCCAGGTTTTGGCCTTACACGATTAAAACAATAAAAATAAAACTAAACAAAATATTCACGTTCTAATTTGCGTTTCAAGCTAAGTGTCCAACCCCACGACCTAATACTTGTTTTACTGTCTAAGCCATCACCCAATTCAATTAATAAGTTAATTTAACTTTGGAGTTACCAAAATAATAATCAAGATGCATTAAACATATATCTCTTAGTAAATAATTGAAATAGGCGATTAAAACTCATTCTAACCGTCAAACCTATCCAAACAGATTAGCCAAACAACGGGCGATGTGCACAGATAGCCACTAACAGCTTATGTCTTTATTTTAAAGCCAGTGTCTTAAATGTCTTTAGTCTTTAGCCACTGGTTTAATAAACTTTAACTGCTCGGACAAAAATACCCTTCTGCTCATGTCCTTAACTTCAGGACTTCAGGACTACATGTCCTTAACTTTTGAACTTGAAACTCTAAGTTCAGGATTTCAGGACTACATGTCCTTAACTGTCCTTAACTTTTGAACTTGGAACTCTAAGTTCAGGACTTCAAGGTTACATGTCCTTAAGTTTTGAACTTGGAACTCAAACTTCAAGACCAAACGTCTTAACTTTGAACTGTAAGTCAAAGTTAGACCTATGTCTAACTTTGAACTTGTAACCGTAAGTTAAGTACTGCTTGTCCTTAACTTTTGAACGTGTAACTGTAAGTTAAGGACTGTCTATCCTTAACTTTTGAACTTTAAACTCAAAGTTAAGGACTGCATGTCCTTAAGTTTTGAACTTGAAACAATAACTATAAGGACTGCACGTCCTTAAGTTTTGAACTTGAAACTATAAGTTAAGGACTGCATGTCCTTAACTTTTGAAACTGAAACTCAAAGTTAAGGACAAAAAGTCCTTAAGTTTTGAACTTGAAACAATAACTTAAATACTGACTATCCTTAAGTTTTGAACTTGAAACTATAAGTTAATGATTGTTTGTCCTTATCATTTGAACCTGCATGTCAAATTTAAGGAATGCATGTCCTTAACTTTTAAACCTGCATGTCAAACTTAAAGACTCATGTCCTTAACTTTTAATCTTTGAACTCAAAATAGTAGCTTGTAACCGTAAGTTAAGTACTGCTTGTCCTTAACTTTTGAACGTGTAACTGTAAGTTAAGGACTGTCTGTCCTTAACTTTTGAACTTTAAACTCAAAGTTAAGGACTGCATGTCCTTAAGTTCTGAACTTGAAACAATAACTTAAGGACTGCACGTCCTTAAGTTTTGAACTTGAAACTATAAGTTAAGGACTGCCTGTCCTTAACTTTTGAAACTGAAACTCAAAGTTAAGGACAGAAAGTCCTTAAGTTTTGAACTTGAAACAATAACTTAAATACTGACTGTCCTTAAGTTTTGAACTTGAAACTATAAGTTAAGGATTATTTGTCCTTATCTTTTGAACCTGCATGTCAAATTTAAGGAATGCATATCCTTAACTTTTAAACCTGCATGTCAAACTTAAAGACTCATGTCCTTAACTTTTAATCTTTGAACTCAAAAGAAACAAAAACAAGGTAAGAAGAAAGAAATTACTGTACGTAATTGAGACATCTGCTCAAAAATTCAGAACTTGAAAATTTTGATGATGCAAAAGGAACTACGGTACGTATTGGTAAAAGGAATAGTGAAGCAAAATCAGAAGGATCTCATGATGGACCTGGTTATGTCCTAGTAATTGGGGTCACTAATAGACCTGATGCTATTGACCAAGCATGGAGGAGGCCGACCGTGAAATCGCCTTGGGTATTCCAGATGAAAATGCAACGCGAAAGAGAGGAAGAAAGGGTAAAATTATCTTTTTTCTATTAGTAGTGGCTATTTTTGCTGAGCATTATAATTAGTGGATAAAAATTAAAGACACCCTTAATTAGTGACTACTACACGCCATTTTTATCCAAACAACATACAAACAAATAAGCAGCAACAAAATGTGTAACAACTATCACCAAGGCACTCAAAATAGAGAAATCATATGCTAACTCATACCATCAACAAAACAAAGCAAAGATAGACTAAGGAAACGATGGAATCATGACATTAATTAAGTAAAACATAATAGAAGAAAATGAAATAAACCTCAAATGAATCTAAAAATTAATTGTGAGGCGGCTTTGAACTCAAAAATGTGACGAACCGCGAACGGAATTCGAATCGGCGCCGGGGACTCTAACTCCAACGCCTCAACAAACCATTTTCGTCCAGTTTTCAGTAATGGCACATAAATAAAGAAAACAAAAAAAGGGAAGGAGATGTTAGCCGGAGTTCGTGAAGGCTGCCAGAAAGCTCACAAGCCCTGGTTCGAAAATAATAAAACTTCCTCCAACTTTTAGATCCACCAGTGATCAAGTCTGACGACTGGCCGGCGTGAAGGGACCAGAGGGGTGAGGCCGGCGGCTGCTGGTTCTTTTAGTGGTGAGCGGCTGTGAGTTTAAGAATTAGGGTGGGGCTCGTTTTTCTCTCTTTGTGCCTGCTCTAATGGAGGTCGTTGGGCGGCAGTTCTCTAGAGTGAAGAGGGGGTCTTTGAGAGGAAAACGTGAGGGGGTTGGGGCTGGTTTTCTCCGGCAGCGGCGCGACTCTAGTATTTTGGGGTCGCCGGCGACGGCTGGAGGTGTTGAGAGAGCGGCAGTGAGTTAGGAGATGAGGGGTCGCTGATGATGATGGAAAACGGCTGGGAGGGGTCTTCTTCTTAGGGTTCTAGAGTTTTTTTGGTGTGTGTAGATGAGAAGAAGAGGTCTTCTCTTCTTTAGGGTTCCTAGGTTGGCTTGGGTTATGGGCTAAGATCTGAATTGGGCCAAAATTTGGTCAAATTTACTTTTAAAAGTGGCGCTTTAACTCTACTAGACTAAATATATTAATTCCTAAAATAATAACTATAAAATTATGAAATCATTACTAATTAATTAAAACAAAATACGTTATGACATGAAGCTATATATATTAATATTTTTTAAGATTATACTAAAAATAAAAAAGGGTTAAAAAATAATATTTTTATAAAAATACCTAATACCTTAATTAAATAGAGAAAAATGAAACTATTTTTTTGTATTTTTTCAATTTCTGTGCTTTAAAAGTAGAATTAAAGTTAATAATAAAGTGAAATACTATAGTAATAAACTCAAATAAATATTCTAAAAGTACTAGGATTATTAAATGATAATTCTAATGTGCGGGTCAAAAATTACATGTCTAAAATATTTTTAATACTTGTATACATGTTATGTCGGCTTGGTTTGGTTTCGGTTTGTCTTTTCTTAGTTAAAAACAAACCAAACCAATTATGGTCGGGTTTTTTTTCTAACACCAAACCAATTATGGTCGGATTTTTTTTCTAACACCAAACCAAATCATAGTCGGGTTTTTTTCTCGGTTAAACTCGGATTATTGGTTTGTTCGATTTGTCGGTTTTCTTTGTACACCTATCAGGGAGCAACCAGTAAAAGGAAAAAAAAGTAGCATCAAATAGTAACCATCAGGGAGCAACAATTTTCAGTAGCAATTTTCAAAAACAATGAACGTGATTGCTAAATACCAAATATAATAACAAACTAGAAGAAAGTATCTTTCGACCAACTCCTTCCTAAGTTCGAGCTCAAAAAAATTTTCTCCTAAAAAACTCGAAAGGATTCTCATGTCACAATCCAAAAGTAATTATCTCCGAACCAAATCAAACCATTTACACAAAAATAAAAATAATTATAGAAAAACCCTACACAAACAGGGTAAAGAAAAGGCAAAAAGAGAGTAGTAAGTGAAAACGGAAAAAAAAAATGAAAAATAAAAATAAAAATAAAAGGTGCCTAGATCCTCTCCTTTTTACCATGAAATTTTGTTTTACTCCTTGATTTCCCACTCTCTTTTTTTTTTTTTTTTTT
>NC_031998.1:26695234-26724749 GCF_001879085.1 Nicotiana attenuata | reverse complement strand
TTTTTTTTTTTTTTTTGCACTTTATCTCTATCTCTTCCTTATTTTAAATTAACATAAATAGTCGTTCATCCAACTCGTTCAAATTAAAAAATTTATATATATATATATATATATATATATATATATATATATATATATATATATATATATGTTAAAAAAAGTAAATAATAAATAGACGTAATACATCTGGAGACAGTTAAAGTTGGCACCATCTTTCATTTAGATACCTAAACTGAAGGTTGTTCCTATTGAGCACTTATACTACACTAAGCTTGTTCCAATTAGACAGTTTTTTGACAATTAGCCAAACTTACCAGGTGTGTGCAATGCACTCGCGGCTGACGTGGCGAATGACAATAAAAAAAGAGCATATACCCGATCAGAAAATGACATTCTCAAAAAGAAAAAAAAAACTTTAATTTATACCCAATCAAAAAATGACACATTATTAACAAAAGAAAAGAAAAAAAGGGCACACTGGTGTTCTTGGTGTTCTTCACTATCTTTATGTCTATTATTGTTCCAACCACGATTTTAATCCAAAAGTTTAAGAGAAACTTCTCCAAATTTGTTATAACTTCAACTAAATAATCTTTACAAAGACTTGAAGACAACCCCAATATTAATTTCTCAATTTTTCATCAAATCAAGTAATCCATTTTAAACTTTCAAGCTTAAAGACCCCATTAATGGTGTTCTTGGTGTTCTTCACTATCTTTACGTCTATTATTGTTCCAACCACGATTTTAATCCAAAATTTCAAGAGAAACTTCTCCAAATTTGTTATAACTTCAACTAAAGATTCCCTACCAAAACTTGAAGACAACCCCAATATTAATTTCTCAATTTTTCATCAAATCAAGTAACCCATTTTAAACTTTCAAGCTTTCTTAAAGACCCCATTAATGGTGTTTTGACTTCAAATGAAGAATATGGTCCTACTTCGGTTTCAATCAACTGAGATGGTTGTTGGTTCAAACTTTCGAGCTAAATTAATGGTGGAGGCACAACAATGGTGAAAATAAGGGATACAATGGTGGAGAGAAAAGAAGAAGAAGAAAGAAAAAGAAAAAAATGAAGATAAAATCTATTTTTTGGGCTCTTCACGCGGCTATTTTGGGTGAAGCTCACTTTATGTGCCAACTCAGCAAAAAGTGTCTAATTGGAACAAGTTTAGTGTAGTATAAGTGCTCAATAGGAACAACCTTCAGTTTAGGTGTCTAAATGAAAGATGGTGCCAATTTTATAAATATGTCTGACTAGGTGTATAAATATCCCATTTTTCTTTTCTTGGATATAAAAGGAATTTGAAGTGCCTACTAAACTGAAAGCATGGCGGTGGCATAACGGGGAAAAACCTTTCCGTGTGGTACCCACACTCCCCATATTTTCCGATCAATCAAGCTCAACACACAAATCAACCAACACATCACATGGGTGTCCATCATTCATTAGCAAATATTCCTTATTGACTATTGAAATATATACTTATTAAGTAACTAGTAAAATTAAGATTTTGGCCAACTAATTCTATTATTTAAGTTCTTTATCTTCCTTGTTATACAATATTCCATGAACTCATTAGGTGTTTAGGCCCACCTTATTATTGCAAATGATTCGCCATTTGCCACTAACTAAATTTGCGTTAAAAGCAGTCAAAAGCATAAGGAAATTGAAACTCATGAATTGAGGCCTTTAATTTTCCGTCTCCAAAGGGATCATTGATTAATACACTATGGAAACTTCTCGATTTCCAGAATGGCGTTAACTTTAAATTGTTTCTAAAGCTAAAATAGTCAACTGTTATTTTCGCTATGTGATATAAGGGGAGGAAAGTAAACATTTATTTCGTTAATTAAACTATTTGTCTATTTCTAAGCGTTAGTTTTCCTATTTTACTTTCCTTATCATTTGTTCTATCATATTCGGACTCACAATGGCAAGGCAAGTGGCCGCTACTAAAAAAATGCTTGTCGTATAGAATAGAAACAATTTACTTCAGTAGTAATGCTTAAATAATGAAAGAATAGTGATTAGGGTAGATAATTCTTTTCGTCTAAATAACATAAATAGAAAGTAGGATGCTTCATTAGAAAGAGAGAGTGTTATTTTACTTGCATCATAATCCTCAGCCAGTTCATTCCTACTGTAGAGGGCATTAATTGCTTTGACTTTGCTAATGTCAAATTGATGGTACCATATGTTCACCACCTCTGCGTAGAGAGGGTCGCTTGAATTGCAAGAACCATTTTAAATTCGAAAATTCTTCTCTCAAATTGCAAAAACTGTAATATGTAGGCAGATTTTAAAATTAAGTCTAAATTTAGAGAAGAAGAAATTGAGAAAAAGACTGAAAGAGAAATGAAAAAAAGAAAAAAGAGATTGAGCTCTTTGGATTCTGAATTCTGACCATGAAATATGCATGTGAAAGCTGACATCGATTCTCAGCCATTTAACTGACTACATCATTTAAATTGTACAGCCGCACTAAAGTCTAAAAGGGGAAAAAATCTAGCAAGAAAAAAAGGTTTTAGAAAAAAGGAGAGAAGAAACTAGCAAGTGGTAATAGCGCGGCTACTACCCCTGGTAATTAAAGGAAATAGCGTGCTGTATTGCTTACTGCTCTTAAATTTTTTCAGGTGGCTCACGTTCCTGTATTCAAATCTCTCAACACTCAACAATCCCAATAAATCCAACTCAACCTCACTATATTTATACTACATATACAGAACCTTTTTTGGTCAAATTCATACTTCCGATATTAAAGGCAAGAAAAAGAACTAAATACACTCAGAAAGAAAGAGTAAAGATAAAGTCCAAGTGTTTGCCCTTTAAATTGAATATCAATTAAACTTATAATGTGGTTTTAAGGACACGTGAATTTACCTAATACCAATCAATAAATGTAAACATCAGTAGTAGAAATTAACAATGAGATAAAACAAACCAGTCTTGAAACGTGATTCAGCCCTCGAGCTTAAGTGCTCTCGAACTGATCGGTGCCCAAAATAGTTAAGAAATAAACTAACTGATGAACAAGAATATAAGCTAGAAAGTATTGTATTGCTTTGATATGCGTGAATGTAAGATGATTACAAAATGATTAGGACCCTCTTTATATAGTAGAGGAATCCTATTTATGGTACAATCCTAATTACGGAAGCAAATCCCATGATTAACTTAATTAGCACTCTTGATTTGATATGTTCCGAGATTTACGCCATGATCTTGGGCCAATCAGGGATATCTCACCTTTCTTTTATTGTGCTTTGCTCGATGTCTATCTCATTTGGTCTCGATCGCTACTGGCCTCGATCATTGATAGGTACCATGGTCCTCGAACTCGGTGCCTTATCCTTGTACCTCGGTCTGATCCGTTGCGAGGCCGACCTTCGATGCTTCCCTAGCCTCGATCAAATAGTAAAATTAGGTAGACCCGGTTTTAACCGTATACAGATAGTCCCCTTGTTTATTGGAGTGTAAAAAGAAGAAATGAATTGAGCCTTCGATTTTGTACCTCGACCTGTCATGACATCATCTTCATGACGTAAGCGACAGAAATGAATGAAACGTCCCGTCGGTTTGCATATCGAGGCATTAAATGCCTGTCAGTTGCTGTCCGCCATTACGGATTTTGAACCGTCATCTTCTTCCTATAAATGTGCTTTCCTTCTCTTGCGCCCAAACTTTACTCTTAATCTCTGCCATAATCTTCAAAGCTTTTTCACTTCCTTTCAAGTTTTTTCGTGCTGCATAATCTCTAGGTTTCGTTATCAACCTTCCCTCAAAACACCAAACCTCATTCTCTTCTTCCTTCTTTCAACTTGCAAAGATGGTAAAAACGTCTAAAGCTGTTCCACAAAATGAGGGCGCCTCTTCATCGCGGTCGGCCGACGATAAAATGCCGGTGGAGCCGCGCCCTGAGGAGTGCATTCCCGAGGGGGTGTGATCTTAATTCCGACTTCAAAGTCGAGAAAACCTCATATGTCCCTGGCTGGTGTGAGCCAATGTCGAGATACATGTGCTCGATAACCGAGAGTGACATTGAGTAGGTCAAGAAAGACTGCCATTGGGAGAAGAAAGAGGTGGTGATTCCGACCCCCGAGGAAGATATCACTACCCATGCGAAAGGGATTCTAAGTGTTTACACTTACCCTTTCACGCTGGGCCATGTCGATCCCGTCATCATTGAATTTTGCCGCCAATATCAAATAACCCTAGGTCAGATTTGCCCTTCCTTTTCGCGGATAGTCATTCTGTTCCGATTTTCGCGAGCAAAGTCGAAGGGACGCCTTTCACTCTCGACCACCTCATCAGGCTGTGTAGGCCCCACCTTTTTCGAGGTGGGTTAATAAAGCTTTAGCGTCGGGCCACCAAGGTGCTGTTCTCAAGCATAGACGAGGACAAGGATCAAGGGTGGATGGGTCGGTTCATTCGAGTGAAGACTTCCGACCTAATTCAGGTAGAGAAGATGCCATTTTCCGAGAAGTGGAATATGAAGCGTAAGTTCAATCCTTCCTTTAGCTTCTATTTACTATTTTGTTTCCTTTACTTCTCCTCATCGACATCTTTTTCTATGATGTAAAGGTCGCTTGGATGCCTGGTGCGATTCCGAACCTCGAGAGCTAGGTTCGGACCCTAGCTTCGACCTCCCCATACGCTGAGCGCTCATGGTGCAATTTAGCAAGGGGCCAATGGGAGGCCAACGAAAGATACCGCCCCTCTGACCGCTGATGTAGCTCGGCGACTGAGAGAGGAAGAAGAAGACGAAGATGATGGCTCCGCACTGGTTGCTCGAGTAAAGAAAAACGTCGATGCCTTAAAGGTTGCTGAGTCGGTTGAGGCCGAAGAGACTCAACCTCGAACCAAGGGGATCTCGGATGAGGTCCCGATTAAAGTTCCCGAGTCGTCGGAGGCTGAAGATGCCTCTTGCTGAAATGAGCAATCGGCGGGTGTGCCTGGAGGGGCTGGCTCCGAGGCCCTTCAAATTGAAGAGAACGCCCCAAGTGACTTGCTTAGGGCAGTAGATATTGGCGATTCGCTTCCCCTCCCTACATTTTCTGAGGGGCAAATTCAGGAAGCCCAGGCCCTTGGGACCCCCAATGTGGAAAGAGCCCACGAAGGGGAGGATCTTTTTCGTGGTTGCTTTACGGGAGTCGAAGATGCTACCGACCTGAGTGAAGCATCTAGTCTCTTTAATGAGGCTCAACGACTTCTGAGACGGGTAAGCCTCAGCTCCCTTCATTGATATTACGCTTGCATTTATTTCTTCTTGCCTAATTTCTTTTCTTTCTACATAGGCCTTGACACTTCATCGGGAAGCGTTTTCTAAATCCCGGGCAGAGCTGAGCCGATGCGAGGCCGATCTTCAAAGACTCACGAAGGAGAGAAATACCCACAAACTTCTCAGCAGGCAAAAAGAAGAGGAGATCAAGGACCTCCAAGTCAAATTGGCCACAGCTCATAAAGAGCAGACCAACCTGATTGAGCAGGTAATGAAATTTTTTTGAAGCTCGATGTATCAATTGGGGAATGACGACTAATACTTTGATCTTGGAGGTTCAGCAGAAGGCTGAAAAGATCGAACAGCCAACATGATGAGGGCGAAGACTTTGGGGTGGAAACAAAGCATGGACCGCCTTGCCTCGGAGAAAGATACTGCTCGAGCCCAACTGTCATGGGCCGAACGTCAACTCCAAAGCATGAAGGAGGAAAGCTCAGCCCAAGCTAAGAAAATTGAGGAGCTCGAGGCTCGTTTGGCTGTCGAGCTTGCAAAGGTCACATCTGAGGCAGAAAAAGTAAAGGCTGACGCGGAGGCGATCGTGGCCGTCTACCGAGCTGATGCTGAAGCTGCTCAAGCTCGAGCAAAAGAAGTTGCTGACACCGCTCAAACTTGATCATACTGGGCTATCGAGCATGCCAAGTACCAATCTCGAAGTGAGACTCTCGAGGAGATTCATGCTCGTGGCTTTAACCTTGCTATCGAGATCGAGAATACGAAAGAGCTTGAGGCTGAAGCCAAAGCGTTTCTCTCTTCTGATGATGATGATGATTCCGGGAGCGTGAGTGGATCCGAGAGTGCAGGGGATTCCGATGACGAAGGCGCCAAAATTTGATCACGCCCAACTATGCCTTATAAAAAGGACTAAGCGGTCGTTGCAAATATAATTTGATTTACAAGTCCGGAGTCGAATCCCACAGAGAACTAAGGCTTAGCTACAGTTGTTCAATATCGTTAAGAAACACAAGTCCAAATAATTTACTAATTATAAAGATTATAATATCTATTTTCATCTAATTAACTAACAAACACTAGAAAGCAGTAAAACTATCAATTGACAAGGAAAAGGATTGGGGACAATATGAAGGAGGTCTAGAGTTATGATTTTCCCTATTGTCGGAATCCTTTCCGCTAAATTTTTTATAAATTTGCCTAAGTTTTCTCTACCGATCATGAGCACTCTAAGTGTTTTAATTCTCTCCCAAGTAACTACCACAATATACTAGACATATTCTCCCGAATTACGCTAGCTGGCATTAAGTACCGCTCACTTGGATCGCACCAAAGTTTTGTTATCCCTAATCCCACCTTTAAACCCTCCGTATTGATCCCTCATATACGTTAAGAGTGATGTTGTTCAACAACTACCTAAATATGCACTCTCTCCCGAGTAATACACACTAAATAGGCATGGTCGATTGAGAGCTCTTCAACCAACCACAATATAAACGTAGTTGAACAAATAGAGAAAAAGCTACAACAAATCTATATTAACGTAACAGGAAAATTATCCTCCAATAGGTCCCATCAAAACCCTAGATAATAAATTAGCTATCTATAATAGTATGCATAACTACAATACTAGAATTCATAACCAATAATGAAAATAGGAAGAAGGAAGTGAAAAACTCGTAGAAGAATTCTCCGCCTTGCTCCTAGTGTGTTCTCGCCTCCTTAGGTCGAATCTCCCGGTCTCTTCTATCCAATTTTGGTCTCTCTAGGTCTAAGATGTGTCAAAAGTGGTGTTTAATGACTATTTATATGTGTAAGGAAAAAGCCTAGACGAAATAACCAAGTCCAAAACCAAAAAGGAGCGCGTCGCCACGTGGAACGCCAGAAGGCACCGCGCGCTGGGCTGCGCGACGCTAGCTCAAACGCGAGGAAACACCTCTCGCGTCGCCTGATTTCTGCCAATGTTGCCGGCTTGCTGCTTTCCAATTAGTTGCCTCGCGTGATTTCAACTTCCTTTAGTTACTTTTGTAGGTTTTGTCTCTTAATGCTGATTTGGAATCTTCTCAACCAAATACACTTCTTCTAATAGTTTATTTTCCACAATTTAACAATAATTCACGTGCATACCAGCTCTTCCAACCTTGAGCAAATAAATATCTTCCATTTCATTCATATTTTGTCCTAAAATACACATGAAATCTACTTGCTCTCAATTTCGTCTTCAACGTACCTACACATAAAATAAACTCAATTAAGCACAAATAAAGTATAGTTTAGCATAAAGCACCTAAATTCAAGGTAAATGATGTACTAAGAGATGGAATTATAGCCGAACATCACAACTCCCGAAGAAAATTAGGCCCTTGGGATTTTTTTTTTTTTGAATTTTTGTGTAGGAACCTGATCAGTCCTATATATATATATATATATATAACGTTTCCTTTCTTATCTCGACTTTTGCCTTGTGAAAATTCCAATGTGCTTTTCACCTTATGACAATTTTTATACAGTTTATGCCTTGTGAGAATTTTGACTCGCTTTGTGCCTTGTGAAAATTTTATTTGTGAATCCGAAACTTAGGCAACTTGATCGAAGTCAGACTAATATAGCCTCTATAGTTGAGTGAGTACTTGCTCGAACTCGAAGTAGAAAAACCCTTAGGTTTTAGTTGAGTAAGAGTGAACTCTCGAACTCAAAAAATATAATGGCCCTTAGGCTCTTGAATTGAGCCGATATGGCCTCCAAAGAATGGCTTTTTTTCCTTTTCGGCTTAAAAAATTTAATCATATAAAAATTTGTCATGCCTTAGCATGAAGTAGGTCTGTACCATTTTTTTTAAAGGTTTAGTGTTATAGAAACCCTTTGCTTTTTTTTTGCCTTAACACAATTTTGTTCAGTACTAAATGATCGGAGGTTCGAACAGTTCGATACCCCTTAGGGTTTTTCGAGGGCTGACGTTGTCGAAACCCTTTGGTTGTTTCGCCAAGGGTAGCCTTTTTAACCGGTTTATAAAAGTATTCGAAGGCCTGTTTTCATTATGGAATTTGGACGTCTCCGAACCGCGTTAGTTTGGCCGTAGCTTTCGGATTTGCCTCTTGGGCTTATTTTCCCAATTACACTTCGAACTTGTTCGAAGTTCAGTCCCCGAGTGGAGCGGCCTTGGCCTAAAAAATTGAGGATTGCCTTTTTAAGGTCTTATGGTCTCGAAGTTTAATAATTTGAGCATGTCGATTTTTGGACGGTAGTCCCCGGGTACGGGGTTGATTGTTCGAGCTTTAGTTGCGATCGGCACTTGAGCTAGTTTCACCAATAGATCATAAGTATGAAATTGCAAAGTAAAAATTTCACTAAGGCATGAAACATTTGGTAAGGAAAAAATACTTCTTTCAATAGATCATTCACATGTACATGTTTTTCCATTAGGGCTCGAGTAATCTACATGGACACAATTCATTTTGACCACTTGGCCCTTTACAAAATTTACCTATCGAGACGCTGTAGACACGAAGTATTTTCCTTGAAAACATAACATCCGAGGGTGATGCTCCCCCAGTATTCGAGGTTGATTATAAAGAAGCCTCGGATACTGTTGAATTGCTCTAAGTTAGCACGAACAATGGTTGCCTCGTTAGAAACCTTGCCGGAAAAATCCTTTTGGGATAAAAACCGGTCGAAGGGAAAAAGAGTGCAACGCGTGCTTTCAGACCTAAGGACTTCGTGTTTGGAGAGAACTTTGATCCCTTCGATCGAACACCTGCAACAAGTTAGCATAAAATAAAAATGAAAAAGGAGAAGGTCATACCTTAGCAATAATATCGTTTGAGGAGTGATATGTTTCAATTATTTGGCAATTGTCCGTCGTTCATCGTGCCAAGTTTGTTTGATCCCTTTTCGATGACACCGAGGACCTGATACGGTCCTTCCCAATTTGGGCTAAGTTTTCCTTCGTTTGGGTCTCGAGTATTGGGGGTGACTTTCTCAGAACTAAGTCCCCGATTCGAAAGTGCCGAAGATTGGCTCTTCGGTTGTAGTACCTTTCGATGTGCTGCTTTTGTGCGGCCAATCGGATGAGGGAGGCTTCCTGTTTTTCATCTAGATTCGAGTCTTGTATTCATAGCCTCGCGATTTGACTCTTCCTTTGTGTATCAAAACCTGACGCTAGGTTCCCCGACCTTGACCGGGATCAGAGCTTCGGCGCCATATACTAAGGAGAACAGTGTTGCCCCCGTACTGAATTTCGACATTGTTCGATACGCCCAAAGGACTTCGGGAAAAATTTCTCTCCATTTTACCTTAGCATCGTTCAATCTTTTCTTTAGATTGTGAATGATGGTCTTGTTTGTCGATTCGGCCTGTCCGTTCCCACTAGGATGATACGACATTGACAAGATCCTTTTTATTTTATGATGTTCGAGGAACTTTGTTATTTTGCTGCCGATGAATTGTTTTCCATTGTCTCATAATATCTCAGCGGGTATCCTGAATCGGCATATGATGTGATCCCAGATGAAGTCTATAACTTCTTTTCTCTGACTTTCTCGAAAGCCTGTGCTTCAACCCACTTAGAAAAATAGTCAGTCATAAATAAAATGAATTTAGCTTTACCTGGGGCTGATGGCAGAGGGACGACGATATCCATTTCCCATTTCATGAATGACCATGGGGATAGGACTGAATGAAGTTGCTCTCCGGGCTGGTGGATCATCGGTGCATATCTTTGGCACTTGTCGCATTTTTGAACGAATTCCTTAGTATCTTTTTCCATATTGGCCCAATAGTATCCCGCTCTAACGACTTTGAGAACCAGTGATTCAACACCGGAATGGTTCCCACAAGTACCCTCGTGAATTTCTCGTAGGATGTAGTCGGTGTCTCTCAGACCTAAACATATTGCCAACGGTCCATCGAACATCCTTTTGTATAATATTCCATCTTCGGCCAATGGGAATCGTGCAACCTTTGTTTGTACAGTCCTCGATTCCTTAGGGTCCGATGGAAGCTTCCCGTTTTTTAGATACTCGATATTTATTCCTCCAATCCCAAGTTAGGCTTGTGGAGTTTATTTCGGCGTGGCCTTCTTCGATTATTGACTTCGAAAGTTGTACGACAATCCCCTAGCTAATGTTGTCGTCTTCGACTGATGACACTAAATATGCAAGGACATCGGCCTCACTGTTCTGTTCTCGAGGTACATGTTGTAGGGTCCATTATTTAAACCGGTGCAGGGTTACCAGCAGTTTGTCCAAGTACATATGTATTCGATCTTCTCGAACCTCGAAGGTCATGTTGACTTGGTTAACCACAAGTAGGGAGTCACATTTGGCCTCGATGATCTCTGCTCCCAAGCTTTTAGCCCGCTCGAGACCTGCAATCATGGCCTCATACTCGGCCTCATTGTTAGTCAACTTAGGGGTTTTGATAGATTGTCTAATTGTATTGCGTGTGAGCGGCTTCAAAATGATGCCTAGCCCGGACCCCTTCACATTCGAAGCGCCATCTGTGAAAAGGGTCCACACCGCCGAAGACCTGTTTTTAACAAAAGTTCTTTTTCGACCTCGGGTACGAAGGCTGGCGAGAAGTCGGCCACGAAGTCTGCTAAGATTCGAGACTTGATGGCCATTCGGGGTTTATACTCAATATCATACCCACTAATTTCAACGGCCCACTTGGAAAATCGGCCCGAGAGCTCGGCTTGTGCAAAATGTTGCGAAGGGGGTAAGTGATCACCACACAAATTGGGTGGCACTGAAAAATATGGTTTTAATTTCCTAGTGGCGCTTATTAGAGCAAGCATTAATTTTTCTACGTGTGGGTACCGGGTCTCGGCTTCACCTAAAGTTCGACTAACATAGTAAATAGGAAATTGCGTACCTTGCTCTTCTCGAACTAGGACACCACTTAACACAACTTTCGAGACTGCTAAATAAATAGAGTTGCTCGTCCACTTTCGGAGTATGAAGCAATGGTGCGCTCGAAAGATACCGCTTTAACTCTTCCAACGCGTGTTGGCATTCTGGGGTCCAAGCAAAATTGTTCTTCTTTTTGAGCAGTGAGAAGAACTTGTGACTTCGATCTGAAGACCTCGAGATAAACCGGCCTAAAGCGGCTATTCGCCCTGTTAATCTTTGTACGGCCTTAACGCTGTCCACGACTGTGATGTCTTCGATTGCCTTGATTTTATCAGGGTTGATCTCGATCCCTGGATTTGACACCATAAAGCCGAGGAACTTGACCGAACCGACCCCGAATGCACATTTTGATTGAGCTTCATGTCGTATTTTCTCAATATGTAGAAAGTTTCCTGCAAATATGTTAAATGGTCCTCTGCGCGTAGGGACTTATACCTCTATTGATTTACTTATTTTTTCTTCAAACATTTGATTCACTAGGCGTTGGTAAGTAGCACCAGCATTTTTAGCCCAAATGGCATTATATTATAACAATAGGTGCCATACTTAGTGATGAATGAAGTCTTTTCCTGATCCTCCGGGTTCATTTGAATTTGATTGTACCCGGAGTAAGCATCGAGAAAACTAAGGATCTCGTGGTCGGCCGCGGCATCAATCGTGCGATCGATATTCGATAGAGGAAAAGAGTCTTTGGGACATACTTTGTTTAAATCTTTGTAATCTACGCACATTCTAAGTTTGTTCCCCTTTTTAGGGACTACAACTACGATTTCTAACCATTCGGGATATTTTACTTCTCGAATGGATCCTATTTTGAGAAGTTTGGTTACCTCGTCCTTGATGAATGCATGTTTTACCTCGAACTGGGGCCTTCTCTTTTGTTTTACTGGTCTGAACTTCGGGTCCAGACTCAATCGATGTGTTGTGATTTCCGGTGGGATTCCTGTCATATCTACGTGGGACCAAGCAAAAAAATACATGTTATTTAAAAATATTTGAACGAGTTTTTTCTCGAGCTAGGGAGTTAACCCCGTGACCAGGTATACCTTTCGATCGGGAAGATGCTCGATCAGTATGAGTTGTTCCAGCTCCTCGACCGTTGACTTCCTTGCATCAGAATCATCGGGGGTTATGAAGGTTCGAGGTATAATAAAATCTTCATCCTCGAAGATCTCCTGCTCCTCCGATGGGGCCGAGGTCGGTGCCTGTGGTTTCTGTTTGACTTCTTGTTTTCCCTTTTGACTCCGATCCCTTTATTGATGAAAGCATCGATACTGGTACTACTTCGTCGATTGCAAACATCTCTTTGGCAGTGGGCTGTTCGCCGTACACCATTTTGATTCCTTCCGATGTTGGGAATTTCAAGACTTAATGAAGCGTCCAAGGTACTGCCCTCATATTATGAATCCAAGGTCTTCCGAACAGTGCGTTGTATCTCATGTCACCTTCGATTACATGGAACTTTGTTTCCTGGATGGTCCCAGCCACATTTACTGGCTAAATGATTTCCCCTTTGGTGGTTTCACTTGCCATGTTGAATCCATTGGGTACTCGAGCTGCAAGAACAATTTGATCCTGGAGGCCGAGTTGCTCTACGACCCTCGATCGAATAATGTTTACCGAGCTACCCGGATCAATCAAAACACGTTTAACTTGAATTTTATTCATAAGGATAGATATTACCAGTGCGTCGTTGTGAGGCTGTTTGATCCCTTCTGCATCATCATTGTTGAAAGACAAGGTATCTTCTGGTAAGTAGTCCCGGGTACGTTTCTCCCTTGTGATTGTCACCTTGGTGCGTTTAAATATCGGGCCTTGAAGAATATCGACCCCACCAATGATCATATAAATCACGTGCTGTGGTTCCTGCTGTTCGTTTTTCCTGTTTGCATCCCTGTTTCTGAAGTGACCTTTAGCTCGGTCACTCAGGAACTCTCGAAGGTGACCCTCGTTGAATAAACGAGCTACCTCCTCCCTTAACTATCTGCAGTCTTCGGTCCTGTGACCATGGGTTTCATAGTATTTGCATATTTGATTAGGGTTCCTTTGAGCTGGACCGGTCTGTAAGGGTCTGGACCACCTGGTATCCTTGATTCATCCAATGGCTGATACAATACCCGATGCATCGATGCTAAAGTTGTATTCTGATAACCGTGGCGCTACTTTAGGCTCGACATGTTTATCGAATCCACTCTTACTCATGATCCCTCGGGAGCTTTGTCCTCGATTATTTTGGACAGGATTACCTCCCGGTCCGTTGTTTTTACGATCTACGCTGTATGGTTGGTACCGATCTCTATTTGACCGGGGCTCTCTGTCGATGTCCCTTTGAATTTTGCCGTCGGATATATTTGGGTAAACGGAACCGAAAGGGGCTCCTAACTAATCATCCTCGAACCTGATCTTCGACTGGTATCGATTATGTACATTGGCTCAGGTCACCGGTGGGTATTTAATTAAATTCTGCTTTAGTTGTTGTGACGCTATCGAACTCTGCTCATTCAAACCTTGAGTAAAAGCTCGAACAACCCAATCATCCATGACCGCGGGTAAGTCCATGCGCTCCATCTGGAACCGAGATATGAATTCTCTTAACATTTTGTTATCCTTCTGCCTCACTTTGAAGAGGTCCGACTTCCTAATCGCGACCTTTATTACTCTGGCGTGTGCTTTCACGAAGGAATCGGCAAGCATGTCGAAGGAATCGTTGGAATTGGGCGGCAAATTATGGTATCATATCATTGCCCTTTTCGATAAAGTTTCTCCAAACTTCTTCAACAGAAAAGATTCAATTTCATCATCTTCTAAGTCATTTCCTTTTAATGTACATGTATAAGAAGTGACATGCTCATTAGGATTAGTGGTTACATTGTATTTGGGAATTTCTAACATGCGGAACTTCTTTGGAATGGGTTTCGGAGCCGCACTTGAAGGGAAAGGCTTCTGTACAAACTTACGAGAACAAGTGTAAAGCGGTGTGTGTTATGAGGATTAATACCAAACAATCACTATTATCCTTAGCCCCACAGTGGGCGCCAAACTGTTTACCCTTAAAGTTAGATAATAATTAAATTTATAATGTGGTTTTAAGTCACCTAATACCAATCGATAAATTTAAAGATCAGTAATAGAAATTAACAATGAGATAAAGCAAATAAGTCTTGAAACGTGATTCAGTCCTCGAGCTTAAGTGCCCTCGAACTGATGGTGCCCTAAATAGTTAAGAAACAAACTAACCGATGAACAAGAATATGAGTTAGAAAGTATTGTATTGCTTTGATATGCGTGAATGTAAGATGATTACAAAATGATTAAGGCTCTCTTTATATAGGAGAGGAAGCGAATTCCACGATCAACTTAATAACCGCCCTTGATTTGACTGTTCCAAGATTTACACCATGATCTTCAGCCAATCACGAATATCTCGCCTTTCTGTTATTGTGCTTTGCTCGATGTTTGTCTCATTGATTACTACTGGCCTCGATCTTCGATAGGTACCTTGGTCCTCGAACTCGGTGCCTTATCCTCGTACCTCGGTCTGATCCGTTGCGAGGCCGACCTTCTATGCAAATCCCTAGCCTCGATCAAATAGTAAAATCGGATATGCTCGGTTTTAACCGTATACACTAAGAATATAAATTTTGATTTTGCGAAACCACAATGTTACGACTCTAAAGTCTATGTTTTCAACTTGAATTTTATTTTTCCTTATTAAATATGTTTTACTAAGTTTAAATTTTGTGTATTAACAGTGCAAAAAATATTTATAAAATTAAGTTACTTATAAAATAGTTACAAATAAAATTTTACAATAAGCAACAATCAATATAGTTATTACTAATTGCTATCACCAATGGCATAGCCACGTTTGTCCAAGGGGCGTCCCTTCGCCAGAAATTATAACTAGATAAAATTAATTTATATGTTATACTTTCTTATTTAGAAATAATTTAACTTTCGATGATGTATAGTCACATAAGTATGTATGAGAGAGAGTACTAGTTTAAACATTTTTACATTAAATCCTTAAAAACAAGTTTGTATTGAGAGGACGGACGGCGAGATTTATGGGGGTTTTAACTTTCAACTACTACTAACCTTGTCTTTGCACGCTTCTTTAAAACTAGCAAAATGAAAAAAGTGAACCAAAAGTAAAAGAAACAAAAGTGAAGAAAAAACATTGGGGGGGTTAATGTCTGATAATAATAACGCGGAATCGCGTGAAATGCGCCGAATATGAGAGTTGGCATTATATAGGCCCTATCCAGCGAAGCTCTTTTCCGCAACTTAGTGTCGGTATTTATTTGCTGCTTTACACAAATCCTCCACTAGATCTGTTAGACAGTGATACATTTGTTCATTCTTTCTATTTTTAGAACAAGTATACTTCAGCTATATTTCCATTTTCTTCTCTCTGTTTCTGTTAGATACGCTGTGGATTGGACTTATATATGTGCATTGGTGAATTTGCAGGTATAATTAAGGAGTTTTGAGTGTTGATTCTTTAAGCATTGCTGCAATGGGGAAGGTTGCTCTTTCTTATTTGATTTGTGGAATCTTGGTTTTTTGGAGTGTCTCTGTGGTGAAAGCAGAGGATGCTTATAGATATTTTACATGGACTGCTACTTATGGAACTGCTTCTCCACTTGGTGTTCCTCAGCAGGTTGTTTTCTTGCTTCCTATTTTCTACTGCTAGCTGTATCGTTAATTAAGAAGTTGAATTTTCTGATGAAGTTTTCATGTTTTGAACTTGTAGATAATCCTGATCAATGGTCAATTTCCTGGTCCAAAACTTGATCTTGTCACTAATGAAAATGTAATCCTTAACCTTATTAATAAGTTGGACGAGCCTCTTCTATTGACATGGTGAGTCTCTTCTTTTATATAATGTTGCTCTTCGCTTGAATTTGGTCTACACTTTTTTCTCATATAACTAACTATCTTATTGGCAGTCAATTTTATTCCTTTTTATCTTTCCTGAGCCGAGGGCCTACGAAAATAGCCTCTCTGCTTTCCTATAGAATTGTTGAGAACAAGTGTTAGACCTATAGCCTTACATGTATTTACTGTTAGGAACGGAATCAAACAAAGGAAGAACTCATGGCAAGATGGAGTTTTGGGAACTAATTGTCCCATTCCTCCAAATTCAAATTACACTTACAAGTTCCAAATGAAAGACCAAATTGGAAGCTATACATACTTCCCTTCAACTCAATTGCACAGAGCTGTTGGAGGTTTCGGAGCACTTAACATATATGCAAGATCAGTAATCCCAGTTCCATATGCTAAACCTGCTGGAGATTTCAGTTTGCTTATTGGTGATTGGTACAAAAGCAGCCATAAGGTAATTCTATTGCCTGTTTCTTACATTCTTAATTTCATACTGTATTAGATAATATAGCTGTCCAAATTGTTGCTGAAAATGCCCTCAATATCTTAACCTTTTGGTTTTTGCAGGTATTGCGGCAAATATTGGACTCAGGGAAGTCTCTTCCTTTTCCGAGTGGACTCCTTATAAACGGACAGAAGCAGTCTACCTTCACTGGCGATCAAGGTCATACTGAATTGACATTAATCAGCAAAAGTGTCCTAGCCATTTAATCCTCTTGAAAGAACAACAAATTAACAATATTTTTTTTCATCTACAGGAAAAACATACATGTTCAGGATCTCTAATGTAGGTATAAAAAATACTATTAACTTCAGAATTCAGGGCCACAAGATGAGAGTCGTCGAGGTTGAAGGATCCCATGTGATTCAAAGCCTCTATGATTCTCTTGATGTCCATGTTGGTCAATCTATGTCCGTCCTTGTTACGTTGGATCAGCCTCCAAAGGACTACTACATTGTCGCTTCCACAAGGTTCACAAGGACTGTTCTTACTGCTACTGCAGTTCTCCACTACTCTAACTCTCAGACGTCCGTTTCTGGACCCATGCCATCTGCTCCAGCTGGCCAAATGCATTGGTCTATGTTGCAAGCCAGAACATTCAGGTACCTTTTATCCACAAGAATTGCCATGTACATTCACATTATCGCATTCGACACTTGAGACATTTATGGATTGCTTGGTTTAAGTGTAAGATTGGGAAACAATTACATATGATAAGGAAGCATTTCAAAAATAGTTGACACTTGACAGCTAGGATTGTTTATTTTTCTCAAATGGCCTAATTCTCTTTTTTTCTGAATTGAAGGTGGAATCTGACAGCAAATGCAGCTAGACCAAATCCTCAGGGTACATTCCACTATGGAAAAATTACAATATCAAGGACTTTTGTGCTGGCTAACTCTGCCCCTCTTATCAATGGGAAGCTGAGATATGCTGTGAATAGGGTCTCTTATGTTAATCCTGATACTCCACTAAAACTTGCTGATCACTTCAACATCCCCGGAGTGTTCAGCTTGAACTCCATTCAAACTTTTCCCACAGATGGTTCTCCTTACCTAGCCACAGCTGTGTTTCCAGCTTCTCACCATGACTTCATCGAAATCGTTTTCCAAAACAATGAAGCTACTATGCAATCTTGGCATCTTGATGGCTATGATTTCTGGGTTGTCGGGTATGTCTTAGTACATCAAAGTTTTCCATTTCTCCAAATGGTATAAGAGGGTGACTTTTCTAATCCTTTCCTATTGCTCAAATCTGCAGTTTTGGATCTGGCGCATGGACACAAGCAAGTAGAAATAAGTACAATCTTGTTGATGCTCCTACTAGGCATACTACACAGGTAAACTTCAAATTCAGCCACTTTAATGCAACAGTTCCATGAATGTGAAGTGTTAGTTTCGGTATGATCACTTACTTCTATCCACCATAATAGAAAAGTCACAAACTATTTCTCTAAAGTAATTGAACTTTACCCGTTGTAACAGTAAAGTAAGACAAGTATCTTTTGTCACATTAAAGTAGTTGAACATGAAATGGTTTTTGCAGGTGTATCCAAAATCTTGGACTGCTATATTGGTATCGTTGGACAACCAAGGAATGTGGAATTTGAGGTCAGCAATGTGGGATAGGCAATATCTTGGACAACAAGTGTACCTCAGGGTCTACAACCCAACCCAAAGTCTAGCTAATGAATATTACATACCTACTAATGCTCTTCTCTGTGGCAAAGCTGCTGGTCGACATCCTTAATTTGATGATGAGTCCTCTAGGCTAATGTTTTATTACTGGTCATGACAGGTTGACTTTGCGCCAAAATATGTTGTATTTTGTGGTTTTTGAAATTATGCAGCTAATACATTGTTAGATAATATAATTTCGTTGTTGATATTCATGTAACTTAACAGCTAAACTCCAATGCAGCAAATTCATATACCCGTTATTGTATAGGAATAAGTGTCCAGCTTAGAGAATATCTTTAATCTGCATCAAAAAAAAAAAAAAAAATACTATTTACCAAATTTAGGATGCAAAATAGAGCGAAATGAGAACAAAGTATTCACCTACGCGATCTACAAAAATTAAGGAGTGATTAACTGCTTGATACATTAATTAATCGGTTCAATCAGACGCAAATAAGGTAGGATGATCGCATCAACGTCAATAAAATGTTATCCCCCAGTTTCAGGAACATACATCCTCAATTCAAAAAGAGTTCTATTCAGATTCATTTAACCTAATATATATATTATATTATTATATATAATATATATATATATATATATATATATATATATAATATATATATAATATATATATATATATATATATATGCTGCCTTAATGGTGACAAATTGTTAAATTGACCTAATTGTACTTATAGTAGGGGTATTCGTTTATGACTCAATATTTTCTTAATCAAACCAATTACGTAATTTTTAAAATATTTATTGGTCAAGTTCTGTCAATTTTGTCTGTTTGGTTTATATTCGAGTTGTAGATATATGTAATTGATCGATATTTCCTGACAATCAAATGTATGAAATGAGTATGACAAAAAAGTTTCATTCCGGCTTACTCCAAAGGAGATTTAAGAAACCTGCTCTTCATGGTCTTGAATAGCCGATAACATATTTCCTTCTTCGTAACAGAATACACTTTACGATCGGCTTTAATGGGATTATACTGAATCCAAATGTAACTATTAGCAAGAACGCGGACTGGGCCACTGGTTGATATATTTTTAAGGAAATTTTACGTATATACCTTATTTATTATGAACCAAATTTATTTTAAAATTTTATTTTCTATTACTATTTTTTATATTTTATAGCAAAGCAACTATTTATGGTATATACTACCATTGAGGCATGAAATATCCTATTTATGTCTTTCCTCTCTCTTTCTTCAATTAACACAAGATTCTCTCTCAGATTTTTTTCTTCTTTCTCTCTCTCTTCCTTCTCTGTCTCTCACTACTAGAAATCCGGTAATTAGCGACCACAAAAACCGACCAATGTTGGTTGGCTTAGGCAAATTACCGACCAAAACGCGTCCAAACAGGCTTGGTCGCTATTTTGGTGGTCGCTTTAGTATACCGACCAAAGTTGGTCGCTAGTTACCGACGAAGGTTGGTCGCAAAGGTAAAAGGACCAACTGTACAATTTAAAGCACATACCGACCAACTTTGGTCAGTAAAATATTTTAATAATTTAATTTTACCGACTACAGTTGGTCGGTGTATTTAAATTACTTTATTTTATTAATTATTAAAATTTAAAAATTAGCGATCAAAGTTGGTCGGTAAAATAAAATATATATTTTTTTAAAAAATTAAAATTTAACCATACCGACCAAAGTTGGTCGGTAAAGTTGAAATCTGGGTAATCCTTGATCATTAACCGACCAACTTTGGTCGGTAATTTTTAATTTTTTTTTTAAAAATTAAGCGACCAACCTTGGTTGCTAATCAGCAGAAAATTATTTTTTTAATTAGAAACCGACCAACTTTGGTTGGTTTTCTAGGTTTTAATTTTGGCATAAAATGCCTGTTTTGGCAGCTACACCACTCACTACTAGAAAATGGGCCTACATCAATGGTTTTTTAGCAACGGTTCACAAACCGTTGCAATAGACTGGATATAGTAATGGGTACAACCGTTACAATAGGATTGGGGTGATATCAACACACTTTAACTATACAACCGTTCCAGTTGTATTGGAACCGTTGCAATAGAGTATTTTACCGCAACAGTTCCGAAATTATTTATTTTTATTGGAACGGTTTTCATTCCCTCTTCACTCCCCCCCCCCACCCCCTAATTTGGTACACCCGACCAAATGAGTCCCATTNTTTTATTTTTTGATTAATTTTAATAATATAAAACTTAAAATTATAATCTTTATTTTCCCTTTTCACAGACGCTCACCTGTATACGCACAGTAACGAGACCATCTCCAAAATCCTCTCAAAATCCATTCCTCAAAATCCTCTTTACCTAAAATCCAAATTCAGACGCTCCCAAAATCCTCTCAAAATCCATCTCCTAAAATCCTCTCACAGACGCTCACCTGTAGATTCATCTCAATATCCTCACTTTCCCTGTAGATTCATCTCAAGGATAGACCAAAATCCCCAAATTCCAAAATCTATTTTATGGTCGATTCGAAGATGCTGTCCAAAGGAAGCTAGGTTTTCGTGAAACAAGCCGATTCCTGATTGTAGAGGTTCTTAAAAAAGGGAGATTATTGTTGCATGTCTTCTGATTATTCAGAGAGGTATGTTGATCTCATTCTTTTTCTTCACCTAGGTGTTGTTAGAATTAGGCTTTCAATATTGGTTTATTTCTTGTGCTTTTTGATTTCAGTATTGTTTCTAAATATTTGATTAGTTGGTTTGATGTAATTTTATTTCTTTCTCCTTTTCTCTGTTACGTTGGTATGCCCAATGGGTATTTGTTCTTTGCTCTCAGTTGCTATTTGCTTCAACTAGCACTCTATTAAGAAGGGAGCATCACACATATATGCGAAATATCAACTTTTAGGGGAAAATAAAAATAACATTCCAAATAAATATGTATATGTAATTGAAGCCGGAAGTAGCTTTTATTTAGTACCAGGTAATGTTATTGGAAATGGGAGAAACGGTATTTTCCTAAAATCGATGTAATTTAACGATGTAAAAATGATATTGGTGTAAAAACGATGTAATTTAAATGTATTCTATTTCAACGTTCTGCTCGTTGCAATTCTTTAGCATCCCATGTTTTCCTTGAAGCTATTTTTGATGTTATTTCTTAATATGTTCCGAACTTGTTATCTTATATCTAAAGTGGTAGGCCCAGATAGGTGGTTGGTAGCTGCTCCACTTTACAACCCAAAACATCTGCCATATCATCAATACAATGCTCAGCATTAATACTAAACACATTACTCTTTGCCAAGTTCACTTTCAGTCCTGAGACAACTTCAAAAGCTAGTAGTACTCCTCTGAGGTGTAAGAGTTGCTCTTTTTCAGCTTCACATAATATCAATGTATCATCAACATAGAGTATGTGTGAGACATACAGTTCTTCCCCTTCATTTTTTCTAATGTTCAATCCTCTAATCCACCCTAACTTTTCAGCTTTTAACAACATTCTGCTAAAGATTTCCATCACCAACAAAAATAAATAGGGGGATAGTGGATCCCCCTGTCTTAGCCCCCTATGAGAATTAAAGTATCCATGTGGACTCCCATTAATTAAAACTGAGAAGCTAACTGAGGATATACAGCATTTTATCCACCCAATCCATCTTTCCCCAAAATTCATTGTTTCATCAGATTAAACAAACATGACCAATTTACATGATTATAAGCCTTTTCCACATCAAGTTTGCAGGCCACCCCTTTAATCTTCCTCTTGAATAGATATTCAAGACACTCATTAGCTACCATAGCAGCATCAATAGTTTGCCTTCCTCTTACAAAGGCATTCTGATTATCTGATATCAATTTTCCTATCACCATCTTTAATCTTTCAGCCATCAACTTAGCAATTATTTTATGGACACTACCCAATAAGCTGATAGGTCTAAAATCTTTCACTTCCACTGCCCCCTTTTTCTTAGGAATAAGAGCGATGAAAGTTGAGTGTAGGCTCTTAGTGAATGTACTCTCCTGATAGAACCACTCCACTGCTCTCCAGACATCCTCCCTAACTATGTTCCAATATTTTTGAAAAAAGAACATGTTGAAACCATCCGGCCCAGGTGCCTTATCCCCCTTAAATAACTTGACAACCTTTTCCACCTCCTCCACGGTAAAAGGTCTCTGTATCCATTCTTTTTCATCCTCTGTAAGTTTTTCTAGCTCTTCTTCTGCCCACAATGATCTCCAATTCTCTGATTCAGAGAACAATTTCTCATAGAAGTTAAGAATATGATCTTTGATAAGCTTTTCATCTTCCACTAGTTTCCCCTCTATTTAATTCATCATAATATTTAAATAAAGCACACGATATTGAACTTTAATAGGAAAAATATATATATATATATATATATATAAGTAAAAGGAAGCAAACATTGGAATTATAAATCTGACGTTTGTAATTCATCCAAATTTTGAAAAAATCAGGAACATGCTCGTTCAAATCGCCTTCTGGCATAAGGTCATTCATATTAAATTTGAGTTCCACCACAAAGAGAGGAAGAAGATGAGGATTAAAATTAAGAAATATAATTTAAAACAGACAATATATAAGATTAGAAAAGATTAATTTATTAAGGTAGTGGAGTTGGAATCTAATTTACAAGTTTAGAAAGGGCTACAATGTAGAGTTTATAGGAGTAAATTAAATGGAAGATTAGGAAAGATATGATCAGGGACCTTAATAGTAAGATATAGGAAATAACCTAAAAGCATTGAATCCGGTGAGTTTCTAATAGAGCAACATAAGAACCTAGGAACAGAAAACATTTGAAACAGAGCAAAAGACTAATCCAGTATGTTGCTTCTATTGTCTTTAAGAGCTTAGAATTTTAAGGTACTATTAGATTACAAATCTCTTCTCTAATGATTTTATCATTCTTTCTCAATGTAAAAACTGTTTTACTATTTGTAACTCTTTGACTTCATCCCCTTTAAGTTTTGGTCAATGTCAAATTAGTATGTACCTTGGTTTATTGAGTTAATTTTGTTGATTACTTTTGTCGTATAGGAATTTCATGGATAAAGTAGATAAAAGTTGGATGCATCTCCTAAGATGGACGGATGAGTATATACGTGGAGTAAATGATTTCCTTGATAAGGCATTTGAACGAGCTTCACAAGGAAATGAAATATTATGTCCCTGCCAAAAGTGCATTAATCGCAACTGGCATTATAGAAATGTGGTGGAGGATCACTTGGTCGTTAATGGCTTTGTTGATGGTTACACCGAATGGGTTTTCCATGGTGAAGGATTTTCCTCTAGAATTACACCTCATCAAAGCAATAATGATGAAGGTTCTAACATGCATGATGATATTGATGGATTACTTCATGACACATTCAGAAATATAGAAGGTGAGCCGGTACAAGAAGAAGGGATGAGAGAGGCTCTATCTGAAGATGCTAAGAGAATTTTTAAACTATTAGATGAAGGGAAACAAGAATTATATCTAGGGTGTGAAAACTTCAGTAAACTGAGTTTCACCATCCGGTTGTACTTGTTTAAGTCTTTGCATGGGTTGAGTAATGTAGCCTTTTTAGACTTGTTAGAGTTGTTAAAAGAGGCATTTCCCCTTGCTAAGCTGCCAAAGTCTTTCAACAAGGCTAAAAATATGTTAAAAGATTTGGGTCTTCATTACGAAAAAATACATGCATGCCCTAATGATTGCATGCTATTTTGGAATGACAATGCAAAGGCTGATAATTGCTCTGTTTGTGGGTCTTCTAGATGGAAACGCTCTAATCGTGCCTTGACTAATACAAGTTCTAAAGTTCCTGCAAAGGTTTTAAGGTACTTTCCCTTGAAGCCTAGGCTTCAGAGGATATTCATGTGTCCTGAAACAGCTATTGCAATGAGATGGCATGCTAATGAACGACCTAATGATGGGAATTTGAGGCATCCCGCTGATGGAGAAGCTTGGAAGGATTTTGATTCTCTACATCCTGACTTCTCCAAAGATCCACGCAATGTTAGGTTGGGTCTTTCAAGTGATGGTTTCAACCCATTTCGAACCATGAGCATTTCTCATAGCACGTGGCCTGTCATATTAATGAACTATAATTTATCACCATGGATTTGCATGAAGCCAGAATATATCATGTTGTCAATGATCATTCCAGGTCCTTCAATAAATACCAAAATCCCAAAATAACAACAATAACAACAAAACCAACAACAACAACACAACACAATTCAATAAATACATTAAAACTAACAAATTAAAGTTCAATAGAACGAAAAAATCCAAAACCAAGTTAAAACTTATTACAACTAGTTCAGAACCGGTTCTATTTGTCTAGTTCAAAGTATATACAAGTCAAGGAGTATTTTGTACAACATCATCATCACCGTCTGATGAACTTTCATCTAAAAGATGGTGTCGAGAAGGGTCTTGTGGAGGACGTGAAGAACGACCACGGGGAGGACGGGAGGAACAATCACGGGGAGGACGGAAGGAACGCTCACGTTCAAGTCGAGCCTCTGGCGATGACTCACGAGACCGGGGCAACGAAAAAGCTCCAGTAGATAGGAGAGTTCTGATCTGAGCTTGCATGCCAAGGAATTGAGCATATCTAACCCTTTCTCTTTCCTTGGCCGCTTCTAGCTCGGATGTGAACTTTGTCACAGTCTCCCGCATAGCGGAGAGGCTCTCCCCATTAAGTTGCTCGCCTTGCGAGGAAGTCCCTATTCCTTGCATTCCACACTTATAGGGATGGAACTTTTTAGTAGGAAGCCCGTATACCTTCCCCCATTTTGGCCGCCAGCAGACTTCATCCATATTCTTTCAGCATCCTCGTCCGAAGGTTGAGTTGGCTCGTCCGATTCACCAGCTGGCTGAGTGCGGATGAATTCCTTCGCGTTAGTTTGGTCGCGACCCTATACAAAAATTTAAATTGAATTATATTTCAAAATTTATATAAAAGTAATTAAAATACTTAAAGAAAAGTGAAATCCTACATATACAGTCGAGGCCCGGTCCTCGACCCACCTTTCTTGATCCGTCTCTTTCTTCTTCTTTACAATATGAGTCTCCTTGAATAGCTCATCTGTGACGACCCGGCCGGTCGTCTTAAGAATTAACGCCCCGATCCCCTATTAACTGCTTCCCCTAAGTTTATTTCTGCTAATTTTGTTCGCCGGGACGTTCGGTGTTGGGTTTCGGAGAGTTTTGGGACACTTAGTCCCTAAATGAGAGCTTAAGTGTTGAAAAGTGGTCCGTAGTCGGACCAGTGTGAAGATGACCTCGGAATAGAAATCTGATGGTTCCGTTAGCTCCGTTAAGTGATTTCAGGGTTGGGAGCATGTTCGGAATGTATTTTGGAAGTCCGTAGCTCATTTAGGCTTGAAATGCCGTAGTTTGAATTTTTGAAGTTTCCGGTCCGATAGTGAGTTTTTGATCCGAGGGTCGGAATGGAATTCCGGAAGTTGCAGTAGCTCCGTCATGTCATTTGGGATGGGTGAGCAAAATTTCAGGTCATTCGAACGTGTTTTGGTTGGGTTTTTGATCGAAAGCGTGTTTTGATGAAATTTGAAGTTCTTAGGCTAAAATCCTTGTTTAATTCGAGTTTCCGGCGTAATTTTAGGTGGTTTAAGGATTGGTGCAAGTTTGAAGGATGTTATTGGACGTGTCCGTAGGTTTGGTTGAGGTCCCGGGGGCCTCGTGTGTGTTTCGGATGCTCAACGGCGCATTTTTGGTGTTAAAAAGTATTGCAGCAGCTGAAGAAAATAGGCTTCTTATTTTCTCTTCTGCGGCTTGGGAACCGCAGAAGCGGAGCCGCAGAAGCGACTGGATCATCGCAGAAGCGAGTTTGGGCATATCCTTCAGGAACCGCAGAAGCGGTAGGAATTCCGCAGAAGCGGATCCGCTTCTGCGAGATGAGAACCGCAGAAGCGGAATTTTGGGGTTTTAAAGGAAGTCGCAGAAGCGGCATTTTTCTGCAAAAGCGAGACCCTGAAGCATTCCCTAGACCGCAGAAGCGGAAATCTCTGGGGTGAAATATCAGATTCGAGGGTTAGTTGCAAAAGTTGGAAAAATCAATTTGGAGCTCGGGAGAGGGCGATTCTGAGTGGGTTTTGAAGAGAAGATCATTGGGTAACGTTTTGTTAATCCTTTTTAGTTATATTCCATCAAAATATAGTTAAATCCATCTTTTAAATTCGAATTTGAGGATCAAAATTTGGGAAAATTTAGAAGAAACTTCTTAGACCAAACTATTGAGCTTTGAGTGGGTGTTTGACCTTCGAATTGGGAGATTTTTATATGGTTGGACTCGTGAGAGTACAAGGGTTCTGAAAATGTGAAAATTACTCGATTCCGAGACGTTGGCCTGAAGGGCATTTTGGTTATTTTACCTATTTTCGCGCCTTAGCTTTGAATTAAATAGTAGAATCAGTTGCTTGCGATGTTATTTATGATATGTAATTGTATTGAATAGATCTGGGCTATTTGGAGTCGGATACTCGTGGCAAAGGCGTGGTTTCTAGTTTATTTTGTGCCGGTTCGAGGTAAGTGGCTTGCCTAACCTTGTGTGGGGGACTTCCCCTTAGGATTTGAGTCTTCTTTGTTGATTGTATTCCTTGTACGCGAGGTGACGAGTGCGTGCTCGGATTTATTTATGGAAAATTATCCCTTTTAGGCTCTTAGATCCTTGTAGTCACCGAATATGAAGTTGTTCTTGATACGTTTGAGTTCCCTGTTATTAACTTCACCTTTACATGTCTTACTTGGAATTTATTTGCCCTTTTTGGCTATCCTTGTTGCCTAATTGACTTTTACTTGTTTCACTGTAGACATTACCCTTCTACAGTCACATTATCATTCCTAACTGCTTGTCTTTATTTGAAAAGCATTATTTCTATCTCTCGTGTAATTAATTGGAAAGAAGTTAGATGTCCTATGTTTAGTTGATATTTCCTTAATTGTAATTATTTGAATCATGTTAACTTCCTTGTTGTTGAACTTAGTATTATGAGATCGTTGTTTCATATTATTTCTCCCTTGTTGAGTTGTTCTTATTGCGCTTAGTATTTCTCTGTTACGGTTATTCCTTGTGAGTTAGTTGTACTGTCTTTTGGTGAACGGAAATACCTGAGTTGATTCTCTTGCTTTGTTCCTATATATATTGTCGTTTGTTGTGTTGTACTTGAGACTGTGATGCACGAGGTTTCTGCCGTGCGGTTGTTGATACTGTGATGCACGAGGTTTCTGCCGTGCGGCTATTGGTACTGTGATGCACGAGGTCTCTGCCGTGTGGTTGTTGTTGAAGGGTTGCACGAGGTCCTTGCCGTGCTATTGTTGCTATTGATGTGTTGCACATGCGGTGTAATAAGGCGGGATATGTTATATGCTTATATATGGGTTGCGCATGTGGCGGAATAAGGTGGGAACATTGTGATGCACGTGTGGCGAAATAAGGCGGTGCTTATTATATTATTCTTTGCACACGTGGCGAAATAAGGTGGGCTATGTCAGGGGATGATTGTAGAGAATTGTGACGGTCTGTGGAGGCATTCCTATTTGTTTAATAATGTGTTTGTGGGTTGATTACCGGTATGAGCTTTATCGCTTGAAAATTGTGAGGAAACATCGTACGTGCGGTCTGTTCTCCTTTTCATGTTTACTAGCTGGTAGAATTTTGTTAGAAATATTTGCACAAGTATACACGTAGCTGAACACTCCTATTAGAGGTGAATTCCTCCTGATTTTGCTAAGGGTGGAGGTACGCCCTCATTTATCCACTATATTTGTGAGAATGGCCCTAGTTAGCCAGTTAGTTGTCATATGACCATGAGATTGATGGGGTACAGGATGCCAATTGTTAGATTTCGGATGCTGTGTCTCCGCGAGTTGTGGTTTGTCCGGGACTTGGTAAAATTGTGGAAAGAGTTGAGTAAGACCTTTGTGAACATCATTGTATGATATGAGTTATTGACCTGTTTTCCCCTTGCTGTGTTGTGACCTTAGGATTTGGATTGTGATTCTGCCGTCATTTCGTATCATCATTTATTATATTCTCGTTGTTACTTGTTGTATTTTCCCCTTATTTTGAATTGTAGCATGTTGGTCATTCATGCAGTCTTTACATATTTATATTTCTTTTCCATTATTCCTATGATTATACTGTTTATTGACCGGTAGGTGCCTTGACTGTTCCTCGTCACTACTCCACCGAGGTTAGTCTTGATACTTACTGGGCACCGCCGTGGTGTGCTCATGCTACTTTTCTGCACATTTTTGTTGTGCAGATACAGGTACTCCCACTCAGTTCTGTCAGCCTTGGAAGGAGGCGTATCGGTAGAGACTTCGAGGTATATCTGCTACGTCCGCAGACCGAGGAGTCCCTTTCCAGCTTTCTGTAATAAGTATAGCTCCTTCAGTATTTTTCTCCCTTGTATAGACATTCTTGAGTCAGAGCCTCTTATGTATCCCTTAGCTTGTGATTTGTGAGATTCCGGATTTTGGGAGTTTGTTAGCTTCGAGAATTGTTGTGGTATGTGCCGAGCGGCACCTTTAAACACCGTTTATTTTACCAGTTTCAGTTTTTATTTATTTTTCTTCCGCAATTATGGTTTATCTTCCGCATTGTTAGGCTTACCTAGTCATAGGGAGTAGGTGCCATCACGATATATTCACGGAGGGCGAACTGGGGTCGTGACATCATCATGGTTCATTGGATGCCCCAACTTCTTTTCCTGAAAACAAATTAATTTAGTTAATAAATAGAATAGATATACTTTGAAAATTAAAATAATTTAAGCAATAACGTACCAATCTTCTTTTTATTGTCCCTAGGCTGATCGCAGCTCCAGTGTGCAAGGAGCCTCCCTTCTCAGATGCGCGAGCTTTCTTTCCTTTTTCGCTCTTCTCTAAGAACTTTGCGGTAAGCCATTGGCTTTGCAAATCATCCCATAAATTTGAAGTAACCAGTTAGGCTTCTTGTTCTTCTTTCTAGCTTCGGAGAAAGTATGCGACAATCGCTTGCGAGCTTTGTGATGAAAATTTACAGCCACTTCCGTGCTATAGCGGTGTTCCCATACACACTTGCTCTGTATTTCAAAAGTTAAATATTAAACAAGAAATATAAATATAAATTATTAAACTACTTAAAAGAATAGTTGTACCTTAAACCGATTCGGGTTCTTTTAGGGATTGATAGACTTGTGAAGATCCTAATTAGTATATATAATTTATCATCGAATATATTAGTTTGGAAATTAATTCATCGACTTATAACTTACTCAGATGCATCGTTGAATATTAAAAATAAAATGTCTGACATATATATATATATATA
>NC_031998.1:26680270-26692953 GCF_001879085.1 Nicotiana attenuata | reverse complement strand
TTTTTGTGAGGAAGAGTGTAAAGCACGAAGGGTGATGCCGTGCCGCATGATGTACAATTCTGTGCCTTTACATGAGTGATTATGTGAGGTAAAAGCATGAAGGATGATGCCGTTCCAATTATACTAATTTTCATGGTGAGGACGAGAGTAAAAGCACGAAGGGTGATGCCGTGCACTTGTCCTTGATTTTCCTGATTCTACTGGTAATTGAGTTATGGTGTTCTTTACGCTTACTTACTGATTTCCTGTTGTTACTTGATTTATTTGTGACGTTATTTGTGTTGCCGGGATTTTATTGTGATGTTACTGTGATTTCATTTATTCCCTTGCCCTTATTGTTTGTGATTGTTGCTTGGGTGAGGAAGAGTGTAAAGCACGAAGGGTGATGCCGTGCATTGTTTTGGTGAGAGAGTGTTAAAGCACGAAGGGTGATGCCGTGCACTTGTCTTGATTTCCTGATTTTTATTGATAACTGAGTTATGGTTTCTCTCCACTTAATTGTTGGATTTCTGTTGATCCTTGTTGTACCCCGCAACATGATCCCCCTTCCTATCTTCAATTGAACTATGGTGTTCTTTATATTTAATCGTTGTTCTTCTGTTATTATTCAATGTCCCCGCAGCATGTTTCCCCCTCCCATCCTTAGCTGTAAATTTCTGCTTGTATTGTTCCGCTGTATATGATTTAACTGCACAGGTTTATTTTGGTAGTCTGGTCCTAGCCTCGTCACTACTTCGCCGAGGTTAGGCTAGGCACTTACCAGTACATGAGGTCGGTTGTGCTGATACTACACTCTGTACTCTTTTGTGCAGATCCCAGTATTGTTAGACGTTTTCGTTACCGCAGTTGAGGTTGCTGCTTCTGGTCCATCAGGTGACCCGAGGTAGTCCTGCAGGCGTTCGCAAGCCTTGGCGTCTTCTTCTAGCTATTATTCCTGTTTCTTTCTTGTATTTCCAGAGACAGTGTTGTATTATTTTTTTTCAAACTTTTATTTGTAGTAATCTTAGACAGTCTGTGAAGTTGTGACACCAATCTTGGGTAGTGTTGTTATGGAATGGTATTAGCAGTATTATTAAACTTGAAATTAAGTCTTTCGCTTGTTTAATTTTGTTGATTAATAACTGTTGGATTATAACTGTTAACAGATTTAAAAATGGAAATAAGGCAAATAATTCAGTTGATTGGCTTGCCTAGCTTTCACTAGTAGGCGCCATCACGACTCCCGAGGGTCGGAAATCCGGGTTGTGACGAGTTGGTATCAGAGCTCTAGGTTACATGGGTCTCACAGTTCACAAACAAGCTTAGTAGAGTCTGAGGGATCGGTACGGAGACGTCTGTATTTATCTGCTGAGGCTACAGAGTTAGGAAAAACTTCACATCTATTCTTTCCTGTCGTGCGTTTTTTTCTCTCAATGCTAAATTGAGACCTCTACTCTTGTCCGTTCGCGAATGGCGAAGTTACGTACCGCTTCTTCAGCCGAACAACAGCATAAACCGGTGATAGATCAGCTACGTCTTCGGAGGCTTTGTGGAGGTTGGATAGGTTTCACCAAGCTCTTCACTACTACTTTCAGCGGTGCATCTTCTGAGGATCCCCAAGATTTATCTAGACAACGGTCATGAGGTTCTCAGGAACATGGGGATAGTGGAGACCAATGGGGTCGATTTTTCTACTTTTTGCTTGTCTGGATCCACCAAGAATTGGTAGAGAGATTATCGTTTGGCTAGACCAGCCGGGTCGCTAGCTTTGACTTGGGAGCAGTTTTCTCAGCTATTTCTGGTGAAGTTTCTCCCCATTACTCAGAGAGAGGCCTATCGGAGGCAGTTTGAGCATCTCCAGCAGGGTTCTATGACCGTTACTCAGTACGAGACCAGGTTTATTGATTTGGCCCGTCATGTTCTTCTTATACTCCCCACTGAGTGAGAGAGAGTGAAGAGATTCATTGAGGGACTCGTTCAGCCCGCTCAGCCAGCTAGAGGTGGAGGTAGAGGTATTAGAGGTGGAGGTAGATGTGCTAGAGGTGGAGCTCAAGCCGCTAGAGGTGGAGGCCAGCCAGCAGCAGGTCATCCCAGAGATGTAGTTCAGGGTGGTGGGGCCCAGCCCCGATGTTATGCTCTCCCAGCCAGGCTCGAGGCTGAGGCTTCCGATGAAGTTATTACAGGTACTGTTCTGGTTTGTAGCAGAGAGGCTTTAGTTTTATTTGATCCAGGGTCTACATACTCCTATGTGTCATCTTATTTTTGCACCGTATCTGGTCATGCCTAGTGATTCTTTGAGTGCTCCTGTTTATGTGTCTACCTCGGTGGGTGATTTTATTATGGTAGATCGAGTCCATCGTTCATGTATAGTTGTGATTGGAGGTCTTGAGACTCGTGTAGATTTGCTTCTTCTAGACATGGTTGATTTTGATGTCATATTGGGAATGGACTGGTTATCACCTTATCACGCTATCTTGGACTGTCATGCCAAGACTGTGACCTTAGCCTTGCCGGGTTTACCTCGTTTAGAGTGGAGAGGGACTCCTGGTCATTCTACCCGCAGTGTTATCTCGCATGTGAAGGCTCGGCGAATGGTCGAGAAAGGGTGTTTGGCCTATTTGGCCTATGTTCGTGATTCTAGTGCAGAGGTTCCTTCTATTGAGTCTGTGCCCATTGTTCGTGAGTTTTCTGAGGTATTCCCTTCGGACCTGCCGGGTATGCCATCCGACAAGGATATTGACTGTTGCATTGATTTGGCTCCGGGATGACAGTGTGTGTGATTGGTTAGGAGCCTCGAGGGCTCGGGAGTGTTTTCGGAGGTGTTCGGGGTAGTTTTGGACTTAGGATGATAGCAGATTTTTCTGCAATTTTTGCACAGGCATTCCCTTCTACGCGTTCGCGGCCTTCAGCTCGCGTTCGCGATGCTTCCTAGGTCCCTTTCTTCGCGTTCGTTTCACAACTCTCGCGATCGCGTAAGCCAATTTCAGGACCCCCAAAAATTCCTTCTTCGCGTTCGCATTCCACAGTTCGCGAACGCGTAACTTCACCAGTTTACTCATCGCGTTCGCGTGGCCCTTCACGCGTTCGCGTATAACAATTCCTGGACTAGTCAATATCCCTGTCGGGCGGCATGCCCGGCAGGTCTGAAGGGAAAACCTCGGGGAACTCCCGAACAATAGGAACAGAATCAATAGAAGGGACCTCTGCGCTGGAATCGCGAACATATGCCAGATAAGCTAAACACCCCTTCTCGACCATGCGTCGAGCCTTCACATATGAGATAACACTGCGAGTGGCATGACCTGGGGTCCCTCGCCACTCCAAACGAGGCAAATCTGGTAAACCCAAGGTCACGGTCTTGGCGTGACAATCCAAGATGGCATGATACGAGGACAACCAATCCATCCCTAATATGACGTCGAAATCCACCATGTCTAAGAGCAATAAATCAACACGGGTCTCAAAACCCTCAAACACTACCACACAGGAATAATGAACTCGGTCGACCACTATAGAATCACCCACCGGTGTAGATACATATACAGGAACACCCAAGGCATCACTAGGCATAACCAAGTACGGTGCAAAATAGGATGACACATACGAATACGTAGACCCAGGGTCAAATAGCACTGAAGCATCCCTGTCACAGACCAGAATAGTACCTGTAATAACTGCATCTGAAGACTCAGCCTCTGGCCTGGTTGGAAGAGCATAACACCGGGGCTGGGCCCCACCTTCCTGAACCATATCCCTGGGACGATCGGCTGTTGGCTGGCCTCTACCTCTGGCGGTCCGAGCTCCACCTCTATGATCTCTACCTCCACCTCTATGGCCTCTACCCCCGCCTCTAGCTGGCTGGGCGACCTGTGGATCACCTGCTGCCTGAATCATAGGACGAGGACCTTGCTGCTGTGACTGAGCACCCCTCAACCTCGGGCAAGCCCTCTTGATGTGACCATACTCACCACACTCATAGCACCCGCCTGAATGCTGTAATTGAGAAGACTGAGACTGACCCTGTCGGCCTGAATGACCACCTCGGAAGCTCTGAAGCGGTGGTGCACTGATAGGCTGCTGCTCAGAATAATGCGGCTGAGAACTACTACCGCCTGAAGTACCATGAGAAACCTGAAGAGCTGACTGAAAGGGCCTCGGAGGATGGCCTCTACCAAAAGAATCTCTACCTCCAGATGAGGTACCACTGAATCTACCTGCATGACGGGGCCTCTTATCTGACCCATGACCACCTTCCTGTCCAAGAGCCATCTCAACTCTGCAGGCCGCATTGACCGCCTCCTGAAAAGAAATCTCACTCCCGGCTCCCATAGCTATCTAGAGACGGATCGGCTGAATCAAACCATCGATAAACCTCCGTATCCTCTCTCTCTCTCGGTGGGGACTATAACAATAGCATGGCGAGCTAGATCAATGAACCGGGTCTCATACTGAGTGACTGACATGGAGCCCTGCTGAAGGCGCTCAAACTGCTTGCGAAGAGCATCTCGCTGAGTAACTGGGAGAAACTTCTCCAAAAACAACTCCGCAAATTGGTCCCAAGTCAGAGATGGCGACCCTGCTGGTCTGGCTAAACAGTAGTCCCTCCACCAAGTCTTGGCGGATCCTGCTAGACGAAAGGTGGCGAAATCGACCCCATTGGTCTCCACAATACCCATAGTCCGAAGAACCTCATGGCAGTTATACAAGAAATCCTGGGGGTCCTCTGAAGAAGCACCGCTGAATGTGGTGGTGAAGAGCTTGGTGAACCTATCCAGTCTCCACAAAGCATCTGCGGACATAGCTGCTCCATCACCGGTCTGAGTCACAATACCTGGCTAAACTGCCACAGCTGGCTGAACCACTGGAACCTGAGCCTGGGGAGCTACCCACTCCGAAGTACGTGTAGCAGGAGTCTGAACCCCTCCTCCAGCCTGAGAAGTGGCTGGTGCTACTGGAAGCAGACCCGCTCGAGAGACGCTCTCCATAAAGCCTACCAACCTGACCAAAGCGTCCTGAAGAACTAGGGTGGCTATAAACCCCTCTGGGACCTGAGCTGGGCCCACCGGAGCTGCTGGGGTTGGAACCTCCTCATCAAAATCAACATGAGGCTCCACTTCTAGGACTGCTGCTCGGGGCTGAGCTCTGCCCCGGCCTCGGCCTCTGGCACAGCCTCGCCCTCTACCCTGCTGCGCGGTAGAAGAGGAAGCACGTGTTCTCGTCATCTGCGAAAGAACAGAGTAGAAAGACAATCAGTATTTGAGAAACAGAATCGCACGACAAGAAAGAACAAAAGTGGAGTTTTCCTAACTCTACAGCCTCTGGGGATAAATACAGACGTCTCCGTACCGATCCCTCAGACTCTACCGAGTTTGTCCGTGAGTTGTGAGACCTATGTAACCTAGTGCTCTGATACCAACTTGTCATGACCCGGATTTCCCCCCTCGGGGGTCGTGATGGCGCCTACTAGTAGGAGCTAGGCAAACCAATTATCAATTACCTCTTTTAGCGAACATCGTCAATATTAGAAACAATGAAGCATTTAATAATAAAGCGGAAGTCTCAAATATATATAACTGATAGAAATGCAAAAGTTTAACAAAATCCTCTACCCAAGACTGGTGTCACAATACTCACGAACGTCTAGAGAATACTAAATACAAGGTTCGAATGAAACATAAAACTATCTGCTTCGGTACAAATGATAACAAACCGAATAAAATAGAAAGGGACTCCGGGCCTGCGGACGTCAGCAAGGCTACCTCGAATGTCCCTGGACTGAAGTCAGCTCCCGAATCCTCTACTGCTGTCCAAAAGCTGCTGCTCCAGCGCTGTGATCTGTGCAAAAAGATGCACAGAGTGTAGCATCAGCACAACCGTCCCCATGTGCTGGTAAGTGCCTAGCCTAACCTCGGCGAAGTAGTGACGAGGCTAGACCAGACTACCAGATAAACCTGTGCAGTTACGAATATATTGCAGAAAAAAATAAACAGGAAATAAGCAGTTTATAAGGGAGGGGGAGCATGCTGTGGGGAGGCAACAGTCATAAACAAGGAGTCTAAGTTCTAAGATTATAACAGCCAACAGAAACATAAATCCGAAATAAACACACTTAAGCTATAACTTGTTGCGGTGCGCAACCGGATCCTCAATCATCACTCTTGCGGCGTGCAACCCGATCCATAATCATCATTGTTGCGGCATGCAACCCGATTCATATCATTTAGTATTGTTGTGGCGTGCAACCCGATCCACATATATATCATTTATCATTGTTGCGGCATGCAACCCGATCCATATATTTATATTATTAATCCTCACCCAGGCAACAGTAAAAAATAAGGGGCAAGGGAGTAAACAATTAGTGAAAGAAATCCCGGCAAGGGAACACAATAATACACTAAATCCCAGCAAGGGATAAAAGTCAATAACTCAATATCCCGGCAAGGGAGAAAATCATCATATCAATAAAACGTCCCGGCAAGGGAATAACCAATATCTCTTTCTTTTGCTTTCATTTCTTACTCTATAACTCACTTTATCATTTGAGCCATAGCTCCAAAGAATCATTTCATATCATATGCCTTCACAATTCGCAACACAACTCAAGCCAATGCTCCACGGAGTCTAATAATCATAATCTCTGTCTCATGCTCTTTACAGTATATAGAAATCATCAAATAAGCATGGGAGAATCACAACAAGTTCAGGATAATCTCAATATAAGGACACACGGTCATGGTAGACACCAGTATATAGATACTCGTCACCATGCCTATACACCGTACTCGACAAATAGCAATTAGTAAGTAAGACTCTACTCCTATTCGATGTGAGGACCCAAAGGGTCATCACCTGTTTTCTCACTCATTCTGTGTCTCCGAGGCCTTGAAAACCTCATCTAGGCTTGCCTCGATTTGCGTGCGCAGTCCGGGCGCGTAGCCGGAAAGCTTAAATATAAATTCTGTGTAAAAAATTGATGAATTTTGATATTAATATGAATAAAGTTGACTTTGGTCAACATTTTGGGTAAGCGGACCCGGACCCATGATTGGACGGTCCCGGAGGGTCCGTAGAAAAATATGAGACTCGGGCATATGTCCGGAGTCGAATTCCGAGGTCGAGAGCCCGACAAATGAATTTTTCTGTGAAATTGTTTTTCAGAAATTAATATGGAAATTTGAAAGGGAAATTGAGTAGAACGTGTTGGTATCGTGCCCGTATTTTGGTTCCGGCGCCCGGTATAGATCTTATATGTGGTTTAAGCGCTTTCTGTGAAATTTGGTTGAAATCGGACGTCATTTGACGTGTTTCCGACCTAAATATCTAAAAATGAAAGTTTATGAAGTTTGATGAAAAAGTGATGATTTTGAGGTTTAATTCATTGATTTTAATGTTATTTTGGCGATTTGATCGCACGGTTAAGTTCGTAGGATGTTGTTGAGTTAGTGTGTGTGACTGGTTAGGAGCCCCGAGGGCTCGGGAGTATTTTCGGAGGTGTTCGGGGTAGTTTTGGACTTAGGATGATAGCAGATTTTTCTGCAATTTTTGCATAGGCATTCCCTTCTACGCGTTCGCGGCCTTCAGCTCGCGTTCGCGATGCTTCCCAGGTCCCCTTCTTCGCGTTCGCGTCACAACTCTCGCGATCGCGTAAGCCAATTTCAGGACCCCCAGAAATTCCTTCTTCACGTTCGCATTCTACACTCTGTGCATCTTTTTGCACAGAGCACAACGCCGGAGCAGCAGCTTTTGGACAGCAGCAGAGGATTCGGGAGCTGACTTCAGTCCAGGGACATTCGAGGTAGCCTTGCTGACGTCCGCAGGCCCGGAGTCCCTTTCTATTTTATTCGGTTTGTTATCATTTGTACCGAAGCAGACAATTTTATGTTTCATTCGAACCTTGTATTTAGTATTCCCTAGACGTTCGTGAGTATTGTGACACCAGTCTTGGGTAGAGGATTTTGTTAAACTTCCGCATTTCTATCAGTTATATATATTTGAGACTTCCGCTTTATTATTAAATGCTTCATTGTTTCTAATATTGATGATGTTCGCTAAAAGAGGTAATTGATAATTGGCTTGCCTAGCTCCTACTAGTAGGCGCCATCACGACCCCTGAGGGTGGGAAATCCGGGTCGTGACAGGTACTCTATTCATCTGGGCGCCGCTAATATGTATCAAGATTTGCGGCAGCATTACTGGTGGAGAGAATGAATAAGGATATCGTTGCATATGTGGCTCGGTGTTTGAATTGTCGGCGGGTTAGGTACAAGCATCAGAGGCCTGGTGGTTTGTTCCAGAAGATTGAGATTCCTAAGTGGAAGTGGGAGCGCATCACAATGGACTTCGTTGTTGAACTCCCACGGACTCAGAGGAAGTTCGATGCAGTGTGGGTCATTATTTCATTCCTGTGGCAGTTTTCTATTCTTCCGAGAGATTAGCTGAGATCTACATCAGGGAGATTATTCGTCTTCATGGTGTGCCCGTGTCTATCATTTCGGATCGAGGTACGCAGTTTACCTCATATTTATGTAAAGCAGTTCAGCGAGAGTTGGGCACACAGGTTTAGTTGAGCACAGCGTTTCATCCTTAGACGGACGGGCAGTCTGAGCGGACTATTTAGATTTTGGAGGATATGCTCCGAGCTTGTGTCATTGACTTTGGAGGCTCGTGGGATCAGTTTTTGCCTTTAGCAGAGTTTGCCTACAACAACAGCTACCGTCGAGTATCTAGATGGCTCCTTATGAGGCTCTATATGGTAGGCGGTGTCGGTTGCCGGTTGGATGGTTTGAGCCGGGAGAGGCTCGATTGTTGGGTACAGATCTGGTTCAGGATGCCTTGGACAAGGTCAGGATTATTCAGGATAGGCTTCGTACAGCTCAGTCCAGGCAAAAGAGTTATGCTGACCGCAAGGTTCGTGATTTGGCTTTCATGGTCGGTGAGCGGGTATTGCTTCGAGTGTCGCCTATGAAAGGCGTGATGAGATTTGGGAAGAAGGGCAAGCTTAGCCCTAGGTTCATTGGCCCGTTTGAGATTCTCGATCAAGTGGGAGGGGTGGCTTACAGACTTGCGTTACCGCCGAGCTTATCAGCCGTGCATCCAGTATTTCATGTGTCCATGCTTCGGAAGTATCACGACGATCCATCCCACGTATTAGATTTCAGCACTGTCCAGTTGGACAAGGACTTGTCTTATGAGGAGAATCCGGTAGCTATTCTAGATCGGCAGGTTCGTTAGTTGAGATCGAAGAGTTTTCCTTCTGTTCGTGTTCAGTGGAGAGGTCAGCCTGCTGAGGCATCAACCTGGGAGTCCGAGTCCGATATGCGGAGTCGCTATCCCCATCTTTTTCCCGACTCAGGTACTTCCTTCTTCTGTCCGTTCGAGCACGAACGGTTGTTTTAGAGGTGGAGAATGTGATGACCGAAAATGTCATCACTTGTTTTTAAATTAAATTCTGCATTTTGAGGCCTTAAAAACCTCTTTTAGCATCACCTCGATTTGCGTGCACAGTTCGGGCGCGTAGCCGGAAAGCCTATATGTGAAAATCTGTGTAAAATGATAAATTTTGACTATAAAATGAATTAATTTGACTTCGGTCAATATTTTGGGTAAATGGACCCGGACCCGTGATTTGACGGTCCCGGAAGGTTCGTAGGAAAATATGGGACTTGGGCGTATTCCCGGAATCGAATTCCGAGGTCCCAAGCCCGAGAAATGAATTTTTGAAAGAAATTGTTTTCTGAAAAATATAAAGGTTTTTGAAAGTGAAATGTTATGTGAAACCTGTGGTATCGGGCCCGTATTATGGTTCCGAAGCCCGGTATAGGTTCAATATGATTTATAGAGTGTTGTCGGTAAAGTTTGGTAAGAAACGGAATCCATTTGACGTGATTCGGGCCTTAAATGCAAAATTTGATGTTTAAGAAGTTTTGAGAAATTTCATTGATCTTGAGGTTTAATTCGATGTTCATGACGTATTTTGGTGATTTGATTACACGAATAAGTCCGTAGGATGTTTTTGAGGTTGTGTGTATGTTTGCTGTAGAGCCCCGAGGGCTCGGGTGAGTTTTGGATAGGCCACGGAGTGTATTTTGGACTTAAAAAAATTGTAGATTTTCAGCTGTGCATAGCAGGCCTGCAGGCTTCGCATTCGCAAATGCGAGTGGCTTGTCGCAATTGCGAAGGAAGCCAGGCCAGCTCCAGTCTCGCAAATGCGAGACTCCTTTCGCAAATGCGAAACTCCCCAATTTAGGCCTTGATCGCAAATACGATGCTTGGTTCGCAATTCCCAGCTCGCAAATGCGAGCCCCCCTTCCCAATTCCCGATATAGCAGAGGTCGGGGTTCGCAATTGTGAACCCCAGTTCGCAATTCCCACATCTGAGACCTACAACTTTTATACTTAGACGAATTTTAACCCATTTTCACATCTTTTCAAAACACAAACTCCCTAGGGCGATTTTTCAAGAACAACTCTTCTTCCAAATCGATTGTAAGTCACGTTTAACTTGTTTCCTTCAATCATTAACATCTTTTAACATGATTTCAACTTAAAATCAATGATTTTCATGGGGAAATTGGGTGTTTTGGGTAGAACCTAGGTTTTTTAAAAATTGGGGATTTGGACCTCGATTTGAGGTCCGATTTCAAAACAAATTATATATTTGGGTTCGTGGAGGAATGGGTAATCGGGTTTTGGTTCGAACCTCGGGTTTTGACCATGTGGGCCCGGGGGCGATTTTTGACTTTTTGGGTAAAACTTTGGAAAATTCATTTTCATGCATTAGAATTGATTCATTTAGCGTGTATTGATATAATTAAGTAACTTGTGGCTAGATACGAGCGAATTGGTGGTGGAATCAAGGGGTAAAGCGATAATTGAGACGTGAACTGTGTTCGTGGCATCGAGGTAAGTGTTTGGTCTAACCTTAGCTTGAGGGATTAGGAGTCGAGTCCTATTTGCTATGTGGTAATTGTGGAGTACGACGTATAGACATGGTGACGAGTATCTATACGTTGGTGTCTAGCATGCCCGTGAGTCTCTTAATGTGATTTTTATGACTTCGTCGTATTATTCATATCTTGGTGATGATTTTTATTATTTGAGCAAGGTTTGTGGAAGTAATTGTGATGTTTGATTATTGAGGAGCATTGGCTCAAGTTGTATAACGAATTGTGAAAATATGAGTGGTAATTGAAACCTTTTGGAGCATTGGCTCGAGTTGTGAAGTGAATTGTGAAACAAAGGTGAAAGAAGAGAAAAGAATCATTATATTGACTCCCTTGCCGGTATATTGTTGTTGTTGTTTTGAGGTTGTCCCTTGCCGGGACTTGTTGTTGAATTATTGTTTCCTTGCCGGGATTCTTATTGCAAAATTTCATTCATTTCCTTGCCCTATTGTTTGTGATTGTTGTTTGGGTGAGGAAGAGAGTAAAAGCACGAAGGGTGATGCCGTGCATTATTTTTGTGAGGAAGAGTGTAAATCACGAAGGGTGATGCCGTGCCGCACGATGAACAATTTTGTGCCTTTATATGAGTGATTATGTGAGGTAAAAGCACGAAGGGTGATGCCGTGCCAATTATACTGATTTTCATGGTGAGGACGAGAGTAAAAGCACGAAGGGTGATGCCGTGCACTTGTCCTTGATTTTCCTGATTCTACTGGTAATTGAGTTATGGTGTTCTTTACGCTTACTTACTGATTTCCTATTGTTACTTGATTTATTTGTGAGGTTATTTGTGTTGCCGGGATTTTATTGTGATGTTACTGTGATTTCATATATTCCCTTGCCCTTATTGTTTGTGATTGTTGCTTGGGTGAGGAAGAGTGTAAAGCACGAAGGGTGATGCCGTGCATTGTTTTGGTGAGAGAGTGTTAAAGCACGAAGGGTGATGCCGTGCACTTGTCTTGATTTCCTGATTTTTATTGATAACTGAGTTATGGTTTCTCTACACTTAATTGTTGGATTTCTGTTGATCCTTGTTGTACCCCGCAACATGATCCCCCTTCCTATCTTCAATTGAACTATGGTGTTCTTTATATTTAATCGTTGTTCTTCTGTTATTATTCAATGTCCCCGCAGCATGTTTCCCCCTCCCATCCTTAGCTGTAAATTTCTGCTTGTATTGTTGCGCTGTATATGATTTAACTGCACAGGTTTATTTTGGTAGTCTGGTCCTAGCCTCGTCACTACTTCGCCGAGGTTAGGCTAGGCACTTACCAGTACATGGGGTCGGTTGTGCTGATACTACACTCTGTACTCTTTTGTGCAGATCCCAGTATTGTAGATTTCGTACCGCAGTGAGGTTGCTGCTTCTGGTCCATCAGGTGACCCGAGGTAGTCCTGCAGGCGTTCGCAAGCCTTGGCGTCTTCTTCTAGCTATTATTCCTGTTTCTTTCTTGTATTTCCAGAGACAGTGTTGTATTATTTTTTTTCAAACCTTTATTTGTAGTAATCTTAGATAGTCTGTGAAGTTGTGACACCAATCTTGGGTAGTGTTGTTATGGAATGGTATTAGCAGTATTATTAAACTTGAAATTAAGTCTTCCGTTTGTTAATAACTGTTGGATTATAACTGTTAACGAATTTAAAAATGAAAATAAGGCAAATAATTCAGTTGATTGGCTTGCCTAGCTTTTACTAGTAGGCGCCATCACGACTCCCGAGGGTGGAAAAATCCGGGTCGTGACAATATATATATATATA
>NC_031998.1:26666828-26680264 GCF_001879085.1 Nicotiana attenuata | reverse complement strand
TATATATATATATATATATATACATATAAAACACGCTTCGTTGTACTACTTTAACTATATATATAGCAAGTTATAGTATATGTTAGTGTATTCATCCCTTGTATTACAAAAGTGTTAACGAATTACATTTATATTATTTAGATGGTAAGTATAAAAGTAATTTTAAATTGTGACCAATGTTGACCTAATAACCGACCAAGTTGGTCGGTTATTTTCCAGAAATTAAAGTATAGCAACCAAAGTTGGTCGGTAAATGCTTCCCCTGTATTAACCGACCAACTTTGGTCGGTAATTTTAAATAATATTTCTTTATATTTTATAAAATATTTTAAATAATAATATAACTATTAAAATTTTATAACTGGGTCCCACATTACCGACCAAAGTAAAATTTTCTTTGACTAAACAAGTCTGACCAACTCGGTCAACCTGTTGACCATTTTACCGACCAACTATGGTCGGTAATTTATTTAAAATATATATATAAAATATTTTTCTCCCCTTTACCGACAAACTTTGGTCGCTTTTTTGGATAGACCAATTTTGGTCGCAAAATTTTGGTCGCTAATTACCGGGTTTCAAGTAGTGTCTTCGAGCAACTCAAGCCCTAGTATTGATGGCCGGCGAGAAAGAAAAATCTCTCTCTCTTTCTTCAATTCTCTCTCAGATTTTTTCTTCTTTCTCTCTCTTCGAGCAACTCAAGCCCTAGTATTAATGGCCGACGAGAAAGAAGAATCTCTCTCTCTTCGAGCAACTCAAGATACACGCCCTAGTATTGATAGCCGGCGAGATATTAGAATAGAGTAGAAGGCAGCCAAGAAACAGAAAAGAGTGAATTTTTCGAACGGAAAAGAGCAATACGATGAACTCTTATCATAAATTTATTGTACGGATCCGAAAAATTTTCTTCTCTTCCTGGCCGAAAAACGCCATCTCCGACTTCTTTGCGTGTATTTTAATTTTTATGTATTTCGAAGATATGTACTTTTTAAATACAGCTGAATACAACTGTATTCATGCATACTGTACATACAAATATGCATGAATACAGGATACAAACATTGATACACTGAATACAAACATTAAAATGGAACAAAATATAAATAGTGAATATATTTAATTTTAAAATACGATGAAATATAGTAAAATACGCTGAATACAAATAGAAATATAGTGTATACAACCAATGAAATATACTGAATACAACAGTAATAATATGTAGGAATAACTAAAATACTGTTAATACAAATATATTTGAATACACTGAATGTAAAATGGCGAACACAGTAAATACAAACATTGAAAATGAATGCAACAATAAAAAAAATATTGAAACACACTAAATGAAAAGTTAAATACTACAGTTATATACAACTGAAAAATTATTCTAATTAATTAGGTTGATAAAATGAGGTGTGTTAGAAATGATTTTGTTGAGTTATATTAGGAGTGTATCACGCTAATTGATATTATTTTCGTTATTAGACAGCTGGACATACTATTTTTAAGCTAATTGTTGTTACTGTATTCATGAATATATGAGTGAATATATGTGAATACACGCGCGTACAGTGGACTGCCCTGATTTTAGACGCTTTTTCATGCCTGTATTCATGAATACAGCAGCACGAATACATCGAATACGCTACCGTAACAACTGAATAACAACTATAGGAAGTAATTATGTATATGGTAGCCATAGGAAGTTACTAGCCACTAAACAATAGTGGTTTCTGAAAATTCCTCTATTTTAATTGAGTGATTTACACAAATAGGGTTAGCTGGTGTTGCCGTTTAAATTTTGGCTCCGGTAAGAAAAGTCTTCGCAAAATAGTCTCTGGCCAAAATTTTGAAGCACGCTGGTCAAAACATCTTGGACAAGTCTTATGGTGATTCATCAAAATTCTGAGGTCTTCATATTTTTGTGCAATTGACCGCAAAATTCTTGGCAATCACCAGAAATTTTTCGCATTAAAATTTTTAGTGATCGTCAAGATTCCTGGTGCTTCAAAATTTTGACTTAAAATTCTGCCATATCAATCATCCTGGGGCTATTCTTTTCTAAAACTTTCTTAACAGTATCAAAGGTGATTTTTAAAAAGTCCATCAAACGTAATTTTTTATTGAGAAATTTTCATAAAGCACTATCTTTTAATAGTAATTAGCCATCTATATATATTATTTGCTATATTACGGATTATAGATACCTTTTATGTGATTATAAGATGTATTTGATGTATCTAAGCTATTGCATTCGTGAATACAGTAGCAAAAATATGCGTGAATCAGGGAAGTCCAGCTAATCAGTTGTTGTATTCGAGTGTATTCAACTGTATTCATGGAGTGAAACATGGGATTACAGCTGGACATATTATTGTATTCGACTGTATTCACGGCGTGAAATAGGGGATTACACTATTTTTAAAACGAAAGTGAATCAATTAACATAATAGACTCCTAATATAACTCAACAAACTCAATTATAACACACAAATTTTATATTTTCAGTTATAAAAAAGATTCTCAACCGAAAATACCCCAAAAACATACCAATCTTCAGAGAAATTAAATAATACATCTGAATACATAAATTATATTAATTAAAAAAACTTATGAATACATTCATGGCATATAGCGAGACAGTGAATACAATGAAATACATAGAATACAGCGGGATACATTGAAATACAATGAGAAAAAAAGATAGTGAATACAATGAAATACATGGAATACAACGAGATACATTGAATCACAATGAAAAAAAAGATAATAAATACAATGAAATATATAAAAGTACAGCGTAATACGTTGAAAATACATTAAAATATAGGAGGTAAAAATTCCTTCATATTAAGGGCTTATTCATTTCAATGGCAGCTGCAGGGCCCACAGAATACCAGATGATGAATCAGAGAACATGGCCATACAAATCGGACAGTGGTCCTCGTTTCACCGCCTTTTGATTCATGTCAAAAACACCACCCGAAAATCATAATCTAAGAAAAGACAACCCCACAAACCATAATCCCCAATTCAATCCAATTTCATCATCAAATCAAGAATAAAGTGGAGGAAAGTCCAAAACAAAATCTTGAGATCGGAGATCGATGAGTGCTGGTGGTACAGTTCAAGCAGTACCACTTGCCTCGCTATGGCTGCCTCCCCTGCCGACCCAGTCAATTCCGTCCTCAACGTCATCGCGAGTGCAACTATACTCTAACAATTCTCCTACTACAATGGAGGATATCGACGGAGGAGAAATCGCAAGCGAACCAGAGAGAGAAGAGGAAGAGAATCAGAAATTTTAATGAGATGGGAAAGAGAATGGGATGTATCAAAGTAGGGAGAGAAAGAAAATATTGTAACTGATTAGCGTATTTAGTAGCTTAGGGCTAGGAGGTAATCAAAATTAAATATTTTGCTATGAACCTTAAAAGGTATCTATAGAATATAATTTTTTTAAATGGTATTTATTTAAAATAAATAAGGTGTTAACCTTTGCTATAGGAGGTAAAAATTCCTTTTTTATTTTTATATTAGCCCAAAACTTTTACTTTCTAGCCCGGGTACAGTTGACTGCATGTTAACTGGGTCAACCTTTTTCTTTAGGGGAGCTCAAAACCCGTGTTTAGCAATATTTAGGCTTAGAATAGACTACGATTACGCAACCAGCATTTGCATCTATACCCGCTTTTTGGGTTATATTTTAACTTGTGCCCGCTTTACAAAAAAAATTACAAGCGTACCCACTTTTTCGCGTAACTTCAGCATACAGGGCTGAAGTAGCAAAGGCAATCACGCAAAACTTCAGGATTCTAGTAGACGGGCTTGAAGTAGCAAGTGTACTGAACCAAGTGTGCTGAAGTTTTTGTTTGTAATTGCTGAACTTAAGCATAGTAGCTGAAGTTTTGTTCTCTATTTGCTGAAGTTTTTGTTTGTAATTGCTGAACTTAAGCATAGTAGCTGAAGTTTTGTTCTCTATTTGCTGAAGTTTTTATTTGTAATTACTAAACTTAAGCATAGTAGCTGAAGTTTTGTTCTCTATTTGCTGAAGTTTTTGTTTGTAATTGCACTAAATAAGCTGAAGTTTTTTTTGTCCTGGATTCATTAGTTTTGTCATTAAGCTTTTTCAAAAACTTCAGCAGAAGATGCTGAAGTTATTTAGTTCATTTATAAAAACTTCAGCACTAAATAAGCTGAAGTTTTTTTGTCCTGGATAAGCTTTTTCAAAAACTTCAACAGAAGATGCTAAAGTTATTTAGTTCATTTGTAAAAACTTCAGCACTAAAAGCTGAAGTGTTTTTGTCCTGGATTCATTAGTTTTGTCGTAAAGTTTTTTCAAAAACTTCAGCAGAAGATGCTGAAGTTATTTAGCTCATTTGTAAGAACTTCGGCACTATATAAGCTGAAGTTTTTGAAAAAGCTTTATAACATACTAGATATATAAATAATCAGATTGCCAACAGTATCTAAATCATAAATTTGGAAACAATAAACGTGAAAAGAAAAGAATTATCATTGTCTACTAACTTACGTACGTGGAAATATTCACAAATTATTGTCTACTAACTTACGTAATTATTTATAATTTATTTTTAAATAATCTGATAAACATATTTATGGCAATCATCCCATGAACTGAAGTTTCATAGCAGCACCAACAGTAGCAGAAGAAAGAAGAAGAAGAAGAAGAAGAAGAAGAAGAAGAAGAAAACAAAGGAGGAGAAGGAGAAGGAGAAGGAGAAAGGGGGCTGAAGTTGGTTAAAAAGTGGGTATAAGTTAAAACTTTTAAAAAAAAATGGGTATAGGTTAAATGGGGCGACTAAATAAGGTGCCCCGTGCAATTTTTACAACATCTGAGCATGAGTAAGCTCACCCACTACTATATTTACGATGTCTTTGTTGTCTAACAGCCCATTTGATTTCCTAATGAAATTTTTACATTTCTATGCCACATAGAAAACCTTATCACCCTCAATGTTTAAGGTTTGACTTAATTACACTTAGTATACCAAATTACCAATTCTATACCATAGTGTATTGTAAAAATAGGCTTCTTTTATTTAAAATACACTGCAATTGACTTTTTTTGTCCTTTCTATTCTCCCAGTTCTTCAATACTACTAAATCTCGCCAAGTGCCTCTCAAATTTTCCAAAATCTATCGAATAGATATAGGAACCATACTTCATGCTCATGATATTTTTAGCATTTTACCACGTAATGTAGAACGTCGTGTGCTTCGAAGTGATTGGATAGTTCAGGCTTCAAATGGAGTTAAAATAATATTTGAAAATTCAAAATAAAGAAACAATCTTATATTCCAAATAATGATGCTTTTTCAGAACTACACAATAGGATGAAGGCACAATCATGTAAACAGTAATGAATTCCATAAGATAGCCTATTCGAATATTTTACTCTTTATAAAAACGCCGGACGAAAAAGCTTCTTAATTATTTGATGAGAATACTTTTCTAATTCTCTCACATTACCCCCAACATATTCCTAACGAAGCTTTTCAAGATAATACACACCACCTATTATTAGACAATGACCTTAATTGCGTTTTTTGCAGAAGATTTGTAGAAGTTTTAGTCGTTTTTGATTTGTGAAAACAGAAAAAAAAAGCATCTACAATTAGAATACAATTAATATATAATTTATCTACAAAATATCTACAAACTGGGTACATTGAATTTGAATATCCCAATTCCCATTCAATTGTAGCTTAATTGGTATTTTCGACATAATTGCGTTTTTTCAGAAGATTTTTTAGAAGTTTTAGTCGTTTTGGATTTGTGAAAACAGAAAACAATGCATCTAAAATCAGAATACAAATAATCTACAATTCATCTACAAAATATCTACAAACTTGCTATATTGAATTTTAATATCCCAATTCCCATTCGATTGTAGCATAATTGGGATTTTTGACATAATTGCGTTTTTTCAGAAGATTTATAGAAGTTTTAGCCGTTTTTTATTTGTGAAAACAGAAAATAAAGCATCTACAATCAGAATTCAAATAATCTACAATTTATCTACAATTTCTGCAATATGTCTTCTTCTTCTTCTTCTTCTTCTTCTTCTTCTTCTTCTTCTTCTTCTTCGAGTTTCAATCTGAATTTAGTCAAAACCAAGTCTAATCTTCACCAAAACCCCTCAAAATTGAGATATAAACTCCAAATCATATTTCCGATTATTTTCAACAACACCCAATCCAAACAAATAATTTTTTTTTGAAGCAGCACTTTTTTTTTGACAAGTCAAGATGTACATAGAGGGGGGCATAAACCAAACCTCTCAGAGGAAAGTTGTGATGGACTAAGTTTCATCCATTACTATTTGACTAGTCCAACAAGAATTAGAAGGGTTGCTCCTTAAACAGATTAGCTCACAAAATAAAGGAACTAAGAAAGATCACTCAGCCTGGATAAAAAATAAAGGTCCTCTTTCTTATCCTGATTTTGAAATTTGGCATCCCTTTCTCGTCATTCTTCAATAAGGATATAAACTGCCTTGGAAGATTTATAGCCTCGGTGAAGAACTGACTCTCCTCTCTACTTCAGCTATATTAGCTAGGAGGTCTGCTGGGATGTTACCTTCTCTGAGTGTGTGAACATAATGAAAATTTCCAATTAGATTCATTGCTTGAATCGCTGAGATCTCATCCTTTATATGCGAAGTAGTAGACATTTCTCCTCTTATCATCTGGATAACAACAAGAGAATCTGACTCAACTGTCAACCTGTTGAAGCCATGATCTAAGCACCATCTAACTCCGGTTTCGATTGCTTGAGCTTCAGCTGAATTGTTTGAGCAACTAGCAAGGTAAACAGTGAAAGCCATGATCAAACGTCCCAGATGATCTCTTAACACCCCTCCACCTCCTGCATTACCTGGGTTTCCTTTGCTACAACCATCAACATTTAATTTGAATTCCCCAACACTCGGTTTATTCCATCTCACAGGAAGAATGTGTAGTTGAGGTTTGATTATGTCTACCATTTGACATATCCAAACAAATAATAATTTTTGAAAACCTAAATTTGAATTCAAAGCTTTCAAGCTTTTTAATGGCTGTCAATGGTGGAAAATATCTGGAAGAATATTTACTTCCATAATTGTAGCACGCCTAAATAGGAATATCTGGAAGAATATTTAGTTCCAGATTTGTAGCGCGCCTAATTAGGAAGGAATCAGCTCCTAATAATTGGTATTTAATGAATGGTATATATTTTGTAGAATAACTGTGAACATGGCGGGTAAATATGAAACTATGCACATATTTGGTAATAAGGTTTCATATATGGTATAGGAAGGAAAAAGTCTCTTTTCTAATCCCAATCTCAAGTACTTTCTTTGGAGACCCTACTTATTTGTCCCTTGATAAACTTATTTTTTTCTCATTAATGTTCTTTTTATCTCTATTTTATTTCTGGATTACCATTTTCCTACACACTTTAACTTGACTCGAGGTCACGTATCATGTTTACTATTGGAATGATTATTGAGAAACTTAGTTGCACCTATATATACAACAAACAAATAAATATATGAAATGGTAACTATAATAACTCTTATAACTATCGTACTATTCAAAAGATAACTACATGTAATTATTAACAAAAAATAAAACTAATTATCTGAAAATAAGAAAAAGAACCTGTTACACAACACGTTAAATTGCACCGATAGCATAACTGTTTTTACATTGTGCGTGTATATAATTTATAAGCCCATGCTAAATTAGTTTTAGTTAATTCTTGAGATCACTAGTAAAAGTAACTCTAAAAACAAGTGTACGACAAACACGGCAATATATTGCTTAAGAGAAGACCTACTTTCTATCAATACAAAAATATTGATAAGAAAAGGGATTAAAATTAAACTTGCCATGGACGTCAATGTTGGCGCCAACTGCTCAAGAAATAGAGTTTCCAGGATCCATCGATCCATGCACACACATAGAGGAGTACTATGTGTTCCAATTTCCAATACTAACATTGTGTTTTTAGATTTTTGGTTTTTGTTTACTTGGCCATTGCTTTTTTCTTTTATGTAACGTTAGGGGACAAGTTAATACCGTTAATATGTCCGTAAAAACTATAGTTATCATGTAATTAAGTGTTTTAATGAGGTAAAAATATATATATTAAAATTATATTAATCATAGTCGGGGAAATAAGTTTATTTATAAACACCTGTAATACATTTATTGATGTGAACATCACTCGGCAAGTTCAAATTTTAGTATTAAGATTCGAATTAAATGATTGCCTCATTATTATATTACACTGTTAGATCTCCATATTTTCAGGTTAGTTAATTATGTTAAAGGCTAATTAACGAAAGGAAGAAGCAACATTAAACAAGTCAAAAACTTCAAAGGCTGGGAACAAGGACGATTGGGAAAGCGAAAATTTTTATGGGCAATGAAACAGAAAAAAGATAATTTTTGCCGCCAGATCCAACACGAAATTCCACAAAAGTTTTAGTAGTTCAGTTTTGATGTTTAAAGTTTTCAGAGATATTTTAGAGTTTTAGGTTTAGATCCAAAAAACCCTCCCACTGTTTTCGCTTATTACTTGCCATGCATGCATGTGGTACTTTAAATCTTAAGCAAGAGGTAGCACTGAGCCCTGGATTTCTTTAGTGAAGGTTGGTATTAATTCAAGCAAGTATTTACACCCAATTAATTCAACACACAGACTCACTTATTTCAATCAATTTAATAATCTTTATATTTTTGGTTGAGTAGTTGGAAACATAGAGCACTATTTAATGATGATCTGTTCTTGGATTCAACGTTCTCGCTTTTCGAAAATCTTCCTTTTAATTCTCACCACCGACGCGTTCGAATATGAAAGACAAACACAGGTGTTTTCAGCATTTTTAAGATAAATATTAGTAGTACTGGAGTGGAAAATATCCAATCATCAAGAGTTTGATTGTGGTTTTGAAATATACTTTTATTTTTTCAATAATCGGTTTGAGTGTAGAACTAAGAAGAAATATGTCTCGAGAAAGATAAATGATAATTTTGACAAATACTCTTATTATTAAGAATATCAGCATCTATTTCAACAAGAGTTAATTAGAAACCTTAAAATAAACGGGATAGAGCATATCTTTCCCCTAAGAGTTTTAGATATATACGTTGTTGATAGTGTAAAGAATATTTACGTTATCAGGTTAGTCATATTTGTTATGTAATGGGTTATTATCTTATTTTTAAGGACAAATTTTATTTTTTAAGGAGGGTATCTATTGAGTCTTTGAATTAGTCACTCTATTTATTCAGAGAATTCCTATCAATAATAAAGAAAACAAATACTACTAATAGAAGTCATATATATTCCACAAAATAAACTGTTAGAAAAAAAGAGAAGACATGATAGTGTAAATAGATGAGTCTTAGCAAGATATTTTAGTCAATAAGATCAAAATTTCCAGCCTTTAGGAGGAGCTGAAGCTTCTAAATATAGTAACAAGTTTAATGAGCATAAAGTGCGCCAAGATGAGCTTCGATTCCTTCTCGAAATCTGCGAGTATTTCAACGTGGTCTCATGGCTAATTGGAGTAACTAGTTAGATAGAGATTCTGGTTTAAATTTCCTTCTATCTTCTCTGTTATATATACTGTTTCAAGTACTTCGCTTTGGAAATCATATTCTTACTTGGTGCAATTTCCTTCTCGTATCTCCTCCCTCATTCTGAGGAGATTCAAATTTGTTCCTTACTTCATTTCCCTATTGTAGTAAGTGCTTTGACTACACTCTTTTGTTTCTTGCATGTAATTGTTTCTCTTTTCTTATTGGTCCTAAATGGAGGGTTCGCCATGCACTTTTCCTGTCACGTCTTACTTATTTATTTTAACGTCACATTCGTTAAAATAATGGAACACTTAGAAAAAGTAATGGATTCACTTTTGGGTTCCCATATATATAATATTATGCATGTAATTGGAATTTTTGTTTCTTGTTTCTCACTGTGCTTAATTAATAGAGGGTTCAATTCAACATGTATTTTTCTTAAAAAAAAGTATTGGAATGGAATCACTTTTAGATACCACACTACATGTGATTGGATTTTTCTGTCTTGCTGCCAAAATGGAGAGGGAAAGAGTAAAGAAATTCATTAGCAATTGACGTGACTTTTAAAAAAAAAAAAGGTGACCTTACGTTAATTAATTCTTTGCGGGTATATGTGGCAGAAATAGTCATATTGGTGATAATATGGGAAGGGCCATTTTCCTGCACTTTTTATTTGGAACTTTGGTCTGCTTGATTGCTTCCGTCGTGAGAGCTGAAGACCCATACGTATATAAAACTTGGGTTGTTACCTATGGACAAATTGCTCCTCTTGGGGTCAAGCAAAGGGTAAATTTTCAACCCATCTTATAAATTGCTTTTATAACCTTAATCGAGTACTATTTTGGTTATACTATACGTAGCTAATTAATGTTTAACATATAATTCTATGGAATTCATGCAGGGAATCCTCATTAATGGGCAGTTTCCTGGCCCTACCCTTAACGTTGTAACTAATGACAACGTTCTGATTACAGTCATTAACAAGCTGGATGATCCTTTGCTCATAACATGGTGGGTCACTGAATTTTAATGTCACGTTACTTTAATCCATTGATTACAAACAAAACTATACATTGACATAATTATTAGCTCACCTACTTAGTACTCTAGGAAAGTATGTTGATCGACTATATTTTGATAATGTGAATGAATCATTAGGAATGGTGTGAAACAAAGGAAGAGCTCGTGGCAAGATGGAGTTGTTGGTACAAATTGTCCAATCCCACCAAACAGCCAATGGACCTACAAAATGCAAATGAAAGATCAAATCGGAACCTTTACATATTTCCCTTCCACGTTAATGCACAGAGCTGCTGGAGGTTTTGGAGGATTGAACATATTAGCTAGGTCTGTTATTCCAATCCCATATCCCAAACCTTTTGACCAATTCACTCTGCTTGTTAGTGACTGGTGGAAGACGGATAACAAGGTAATAATTCCAATCTCCTCCTAATTTTCTATTATATAATATAAGTAATTAATTTTATATATGTAAATTATAAATTCATTCAAATTAAATGTTCTGGCCTACAACTATAGGTATTGAAGCAAAGGCTAGACCAGGGAAATTCTTTTCCTTTTCCAGATGCTCTACTCATTAATGGACGCCCTAATTCTTTTGAATTCACCGGCATGAAAGGTACGTAACACTAGCAGTATATTAATTTGCACATAACCTGCCTCATATATCAAGTTAATTACTGATCCCGTTTTTATGATGATTATTGTTTCAGGGTATACATACTTATTTAGGGTGTCGAATGTGGGATTAACAACATCGATTAATATTAGAATCCAAGGTCACACGTTAAGGTTGGTGGAAGTGGAAGGAGCTCATACCATGCAAGAAGTGTATGAATCATTGGACATTCATGTTGGCCAATCCATGGCTTTTCTGGTGACTTTACATGCCAATCCCAAAGACTATTATATTGTGGCATCCACTCGTTTCACTAAACCAATTTTAACAGCAACTGCCATCCTTCACTATCAAGGTTCTAATACCCCTGCCTCCAAACCTTTGCCCATTGGTCCTACTTACCATGTTCACTGGTCAATGAAGCAAGCCAGAACCATTAGGTACATGCACTCCTACATTCTTTTTCTCCTTGTTTTTTTGTGCTTATGCTGATAGAGTTTCTGTTTTAAAAAGATTTGCGTTATTCCTTATTAGTATGACGCTTTTCAATATTTCCTTAATAAGAAGCATTTAAATCACACAAATGCTATAACAGGTTTCAGACTACAAGTTTTAAAAGTCTTACAGTCATACAAATGTTATGGCTTCCACATATCTCAAAAGTCTTCCCTTCTTTATGAAAGTTTATGTCAAGTCAAACTAAGACAATCCTTTTGAAATGGAATTAGTACTACTTCACTATGTATAATCAGGTTAAGTTATAGCATGTGACTGCATGTAACAAACATAATATGTTAAACTGAAAAATATAGCAAATACTAGCATGTTATAACAGGTTAAATTATACTGATCGATAGTATAAAAATTCTTTAAACAGTCAGTATATATAACTTAAACCCCAAGTGATGCTTGCTCTGTTGTTCCTGTGTTAGAAAGTTATTCTGCGCTAATAGAGGGAAAATAATTTTTTTGTACATGTATAATTTAATTATTTAATCCCCTTAACATAGAAAAGTACAGGTTCACATCCCAAAGATGACATTTTTATATTTTGTTGAATTCCCTTACTAGAATTTCTTGCTCTACCAAGTAATTCCTTCTAACATTTTTTTGGTCGTGTCGTGAAGATGGAACTTGACAGCAAATGCTGCAAGGCCGAACCCACAAGGAGCATTCCATTACGGGACAGTGCAAGTGACGAGGACACTGGTGCTGGCAAATTCTGCTGGAAAAATCAATGGAAAGAGGCGTTATGCTATAAACAAGGTCTCTTACATCAACCCAGACACTCCATTGAAGATTGCTGATTTTTACAACATTCCTGGAGTTTTTCAGCTGAACAAAATTAAAGACAATCCTCCACTTGGCCCAATTGTTCTTGGCACTTCTGTCTTTAACTTCTCTCTTCATGACTTCACTGAAATCGTCTTCCAGAATAATGAGAAAACCATTCAGTCTTATCACCTTGATGGCTATGATTTCTGGGCTGTCGGGTATGTCCAATTTTCCTAAGCAATTTCTTCAAGATATAATTCTACAAGTATTTTGAGTATGTTTTTAGTTATGTTAGTACGTGTTCTTTAGATATTATGTTTTGTAGTTTAATTTTAATCCTGTAGAGAGTTATTTTTATGTCAGTAAAAAATATAGAGAACTTTTAATTTTATTCTATATAATATCGATCTGAAATGAGCTTAAATAAAGTGACATGGTCAGTGAGAATTTATTGCTTGGGCTGAGGAACCATATGATTGTATTTCGTTGTTTGTATTGTTAACATTATAAATGTTCAATTTTCTCAACTGCTCATGACTCTATCATTTGCTTTTAAAGGTATGGGCCAGGGCAGTGGAACCCAACAATGAGAAGAAAGTACAATCTAGTAGATGCCACAAGCAGATGCACAATTCAGGTGTTTCCAAAATCATGGAGTACAATATTGGTGTCATTGGACAATAAAGGAATGTGGAATTTGAGGTCAGCGATATGGCCAAGGAGATACTTAGGACAGGAAACATATTTCAGAGTGTGGAATACCGAACATAGCCTTTACACTGAATATGATATTCCACCAAATGCCATTCTCTGTGGCAAGGCCAAACACTAGCACTAAGATATTTTTATACTCAACTGTTGTAATCTCTTCTTTTCCTCTTTTTTTTTTTTTTTTTTTTGCTCTTTTAATTTTCCCGTTTTTCTC
>NC_031998.1:26651479-26666808 GCF_001879085.1 Nicotiana attenuata | reverse complement strand
TTAACCCCCCCACCTAACCCCCCCCCCACACACACACACACACTTTCTGATTCAGTTACGAGGGTGTGACTGTAAAAGAAGTACTAAAGGAGAAGGGGGGACTCTTATAAAATGATAAAATTGTGGATGCAAGGAAGTTTACAGTTTCATTTTATGCTCAGATTTGTCCTAGTTATTATCACAATTTGACAATAAAATAGCAGTACTACCGCTCATCTCCCTCCAATTTATTGTGCTATTATAAAGATTTCTAGATATATCAACTCCAAAGCATTATCATTTTCTTTGGCCAACCAAAAAGATAAACGAGCCAAGAGATTTGCCCGCACTACTAGAAATTCGGCAAAAAGCGATCACATATAGCGATCAACGTTGGTCTCTAATTAGCGACAAACTTTGGTTGCTAAGATAAAAATGACCAAATGTTCAGTGTAAATAAAATACTGACCAACTTTGGTCGGTACAATATTTTAATAATATAAATTTAGCGACCAACGTTGGTCTGTATTTAAATTACGATATTTTTTTAATTATTATAATTCAACAATTAGCGACCAACGTCGGTCTGTAAACTAAAATATATATTATTTTAAAAAATATATATTTAACAATCTGGGTTCATAAGCGACCAACTTTGGTCGCTTATTTTGAATTTTTAATTTTTTTTTATAGATAAGTGACCAACCTTGGTCGCTAATTTCCAGGATTTTTTTTTAAAATAAAATTTGGGTTCATTAGCGACCAACCTTGGTCGCCAATTTTTAATTTTTTAATTTTTTTTTTTAAATGTAAGCGACCAACTTTGGTCGCTAATTGCCAGAAAATATTTTTTTTAATAGGTTAGCGACCAACTTTGGTTGCTTTTCTGGGTAATAATTTTGGCATAAAATGCCTGTTTTGGCAGCTACACTACCTGCCAGCATACCAAAATTCCTAAATAACAATATAATTCAATTCATAAACTACAATTTCAATACCAAAATCTCCACGACAACAACAACAACACAACAACAACAACAACAACACAATTCAAAAAATACATTAAAACCAACAAATTAAAGTTCAATAGAACTAACAAATTAAACTAACAATACTAAGTTAACGCTTATTACAACTAGTTCAAAACTGGTTCTATTTGTCTAGTTCAAAGTATATAAAAGTCAAGGAGTGTTTTGTACATCATCATTATCATCACCATCTGATGAAGATTCATCAACAAGACGGTATACAGAAGGGTCTACTTGTCGAGGACGGGAAGAACGATCACGGGGAGGACAGGAGGAACGAGCACGGGGAGAACGGAAGGAACGCTCACGTTCAAGTCGAGCCTCTGGCGATGACTCACAAGACCGGGGAATCGGAAAAGCTCCAGAAGCTAGGAGATTTTTGAGTTGAGTTTGCATGTCATGGTGCTGAGCTTGCATGCCAATGTACCGAGCATCTCTAAGCTTTTCTCTTTCCTTGGCCGCTTCTAGCTCGCATGTGAGCTTTGTCACAGTCTCCCGCATAGCCGAGAGNGGAAGAACGATCACGGGGAGGACGGGCGGAACGAGCACTTGGAGGATGGGAGGAATGAGCACGGGGAAGGCGAGCCTCTAGCGATGACTCACGAGACCGGGGGAATCAAAAAAGAGCCAGAAGCTAGGAGAGATTTGATCAGCTCTTGCATGCTAGTGAACTGAGAATCTCTAAGCTTTTCTCTTTCCTTGGCCGCTTCTAGCTCGCATGTGAGCTTTGTCACAGTCTCCCGCATAGCCGAGAGGCTCTCCCCATCAAGTTGCTCGCCTTGCGAGGAAGTCCCTATTCCTTGCATTCCACACTTATAGCGATGGAATTTCTTAGTAGGAAGCACGTATACCTTCCCCCATTTTGGACCGCCAGCAGCATCCATCCATATTCTTTCAGCATCCTCGTCCGAAGGTTGGATTGGCTCGCCCGACTCATTAGGTGGATGACTGCGTATGAATTCCTCCACGTTAGCTGTGAAGCGACCCTATAAGAAAAATTACATTGAATTAGTATTTCAAAATTCATATAAAAGTAAATCAAAATACTTAATGAAAAGTGAAAACTTACATGTACAGTCGAGGCTCGACCCTCGACCCACCTTTCTTGATCCGTCTCTTTCTTCTTCTTTACAATATGAGTCTCCTTGAATAGCTCATCTTGGTTCATTGGACGCCCCAACTTCTTTTCCTAAAAACTCATAAATTTTAGTTAATAAATAGAATAGATATACTTTGAAAATTAAAATATATTAAGCAATTACGTACCGATCTTCTTTTTATTGTGCCTAGGCTGATCGCACCTCCAGTGTGCAAGGAGCCTCCCTTCTCATATGCGCAAGCTTTCTTTCCTTTTTCGCTCTTCTCTAAGAACTTTGCGTAATCCATTGCCTTTGCAAATCCTCCCATAAATTTTGAAGCAACCAGTCATGCTTCTGGTTCAGCTTTCTAGCTTTGGAGAAACTATGCGACAACTGCTTGAGAGCTTTGTGATGAAAATCTGCAGCCGCTTCCGCGCTATAGCGGTGTTCCCATACACACTTGCTCTGTATTTCAGAAGTTAAATATTATATGAAAATATCATAAATATAAATAATTATACTACTTAAAAGAACATTTATACCTTAAATTGATTGAAAATTTGCTCCTTCAGCGAGAATGAGAATTCACTCCAAGTCGCATAAGGGCCATCATAAAGCTTTCTGGTAGCTTTGGTGATTATCCTCGTAGATAATATTACTCGGGATGAACCTGCAATTTAACAAAAAAAACACATTAATATCTTAGTACAAACTATACAAAACAATAAACGTAAAAATAACAAATAACTCTTACCCATCACCCTCAGGGACTATGATGATCCTGCCATATTGATCATAATGCACCTCCTCGTCATCATCAGCATCACCGTCCGAAGCATGTATATTAGAGGCATGTGTGGAAGGTGTGTGGGGGGGGGGGGGGGTCAGAGCTACTATCTCACAGGCGAAGGCCTGAAACAGATGGAGTCGCTGATGAAGATGGCTGCGATCCCTGTGACTGCGACATAGCTGGATGGACCGCAAGTGGCTGTGATACTGATTGCTATGACCCGAGTGGCTTTGACACTGATGGCTGTGATCCATGTGAATGTGACATGGATCGATGCGATCCAAGTGATGTCGATGGCTGCGATCTACGTGGTTGTGAGGCAGCTGGACTGTATGCCGGACGTATATTCCTATGGCCCTGTGACGAAAGACCTGGTGTCTGCACGAAGGTGTAGGGCTCGTGATGCTGTGGTAGCTCAGAATAGCCCTGGGGTGGAGGATAAGACATAGGCATAGGCATCTCTGAAGAGGGTGGAAAAGATTAAGTATTATCTTCTACCCTCCTCTTTGGTTTCCTAGCCTTTTCTCGACCCGAGAACCAGTAGGGTCATTGTTACCTCGACCCTTGCCTGTCATCTGCACAATATAATACATATTTAGATTGAAACATATAAGAAACTAGCTATAAACGAGAGTTATTAAAGAAACCAACTTTTTAAAGCTCATCGACGTATTGTTCCTCGTCCAAGAATTCTTCTTCCTCACTAGTTTGAGCTTCATCGGTTGATTCTTCTTCCTCGTTTCCTATAATTCTTACTTTATTTATATCAACTTCTTCCAATATGTGTTCAGGATGTTCCAAATCATTTTCTAAAAGTTCGTCCACTATTTGGTGAACACTGGAGATATCGTTTTGATATGCAACATCTAATACATTCTCGACTTCCACCCTACCTACAGGCTTAGTTTTTATTACAACCCACCAATCGGACTTATTCCGCCGCAATGGATAAGGAACATAATACACTTGCCTAACATTATGTGCAATTATGAAAGGATCATAGCGATCATACTCTCTCGTATGATTAACCTCAATTATGTTGTATTGATTGTGTACTCGTGTACCTCTTGTTGGATTTGGGTCAAACCACTTGCATCTAAAGAGTATCAATTTCTTAAATGGCCAACCTGTATATTCTAGTTCTATTATTTCTTTGAGCACACCATAATAATCAATATCTCCAACTTGGTTGTCATCACCACCTTGAACCCACACCCCGCTGTTGTTGCTACTTTTATTCTTAGAGCAATCCTCTGTATGAAACTTATAACCATTCACAACGTACTTAGACATTGTTGTGACCTCAAGCCCAGGTCCCCAAGATATATCTTTCAAAAAATTGATTTACACTATTATTTGGATCATTTACCTACATATTGTTAAAAAAATTCATAAGTTAGCATAACTTCCAAATATTGTTTACCTACATAGTGTTAGAATATTTTAAGGATAAACTTACAAATTGTTTGAACCACGTATCAAATCTCGTATATACAGCATCATGGCCAAATTGACCCACGAAGTGACTATGACACATCAAATATTTTTAGTAGTTGCATTGAGATGTAGTCACAGTAAATTTTATATTTTGATAACTACTAAATCAATACTTACTTGAGAAATGGTACAACTTCGGGATAATTTAGCAACACTTGAAGTGTAGCTGACTTGTACTCCATATCACTCAAACTTCTCTTTCTAACTGCCTTAGAACATCGGCCTGGTTGATTGAATATGGACATAGGCAGATATAATGGATCATTCACACATTCACACATTCGACCGTGTGCCTATTGGGCCTATTCCTAGCACATGGCACATTACTCTCAAAATAATAAGAACAAAAATGAGCAGTTTCCTTTGCAAGATAAGCTTCGCATATAGATCCTTCAATCCTATTCCTCTGCTTAACAAATTGTTTGCATTTGCCAATTGTCCTACATAATTTCAGGTTAGCCAAGAACATTCAAATAAAACAAAAAATTACATCAAACTTATAATATTACCTCTCAAAGGGATACATCCATCTGCATTGAACAGGCCCTCCAAGTCGTGCCTCGTGTACAAGGTGGATTGGAAGGTGTTCCATCACATCAAAAAAACTACATGGAAATATCTTTTCCATCTTAGTAGAAGTTACACGAATGTTCTGATCCATCCGGAGTAGGTTTTCTTCCCTTAATGTGGAAGAACACAAGTCTTTGAAAAACAAACTAATCTCTGTGATGGGTTTCCAGATTCTTTCAGGCAAACCACAAAATGCAAAAGGCACTAAGGTCTCCATGAAAACATGACAATCATGACTTTTCAAATGGCTCAACTTCCCTACCTCCATATTAACTTTTTTTCCAAGATTCGACGCACAGCCCTCAGGAATCTTCAATTTCCTTACCCAATCACAAATTTTCGGTCTTTCCTCCAAAGTGAATGTGTAATTTGCTTTGGGCTTGAATATCTTACCATTGTTTTCTGTCTGCAAGTATAATTTAGGCCGCCTGCAATATTCTTGTAAGTACATTCTAGCCTTCGGGTTATCCTGTCTTACCTTTAACATCCATCACTGTGTTGAACAAATTGTCAAAATAATTCTTCTCAATATGCATGAAATCAAGGTCGTGACGGAGAAGATTACACTTCCAATAAGGCAACTCCCAAAATATACTCCGTTTCGTCCAATTATGAGTAACACCGTACCCGGGGAACCTATAAGGTGGAGCTTCAGTAACTTTACTGAAGTTCTGGAACCTCTCCCAAATTTCCTCACCTGAAAGTATCGGAGGTGGAGAATCATATTCCATTTTATTCTTTTTGAATGCATTTTTCATCCTTTTAAACTCATGATCAGGAGGCAAGAATTGACGATGACAATCAAACCATGATTGATTTCGGCCATGTTTCAAAGTGAACGCTTTACTATTTTCCATGCAGTAAGGACAAGCTAGCTTCCCAGCAGTCATCCACCCATACAACATTCCATACGCAGGAAAATCATTAATTGTCCACATTTAATTAGCACGCAAATTGAAAATTCTGCTTGGTTGATATGTCATATGTTTCGACACCATCGTACCACAATTGTTTTAGCTCATCAATCAAAGGTTGCAAATATACATCAATCAAACCTTTCGGATTACGTGGACTGGGGATAATACAATTTAAGAATTATAAGGTGTAAGAAAGACAGGTCAACATGAATATGGTGTCGTAAATCCAGAAAAAGGCGTGAAACCATCCGCACACAGACCTAACCGAATGTTCCTTGGTTCACTAGCAAAATCTGGATATGTCCTATCAAAGTGCTTCCAAGCTTTTCCATCTGAAGGATGACACATAACACCAGGTGGTCTTCTATTTTCAAAGTGCCATCTCATATGAGGAGCAGAACTCATCGATGCATATAACCTCTTTAACCTAGGTATAAGAGCTAAATAATGCATCACCTTGATAGCGACCATATTCCCGCTGGAAAGCCTCTTGAAACGAGGCTTTTCGCAAAATTTACAACTGTTTAAATTTGCATCATCTTTATAATATAACATGCAACCATCTTCACAACAATCAATTCTCATTGACGAAAGTCCTAACTTAGAAACTAATCTCTTTTCCTTATAGAAATCACCAGGTAATTTGATATTAGCGTAAACTAGTTCACTCATAAGGTCAATGAAAGAGTCCATGGGTGCTTGAGAAATATTCCAATCAGATTTGATACTTAGTAATCTAACTGCAACAGACAACTCAGAGTGCAGACTTCCATTGCGTAGTGGACGACTAGCTTCCTTTAACTGTTCATAAAAACATTTTGCGTCATCATTAGGAGTTTGTTCAACATTTTCATTGGGCTCACCTGTCACGATCCTAAACCCAACCCGGTTGTGATGGCGCCTCTTGTGAAGAAAAGGCCAGCCGACACACTTTCAATTCACTTTAAGCAGTTAAAATAATAAAACCCAAGTCTTTAATAGAAATAAAATCCCAAAATAACAGAATAAGTTGCGGAAATAAAACCAACACAACCCGACATCGGGGAGTCACCAGTCATGAGCATCTAAAATAACAATAAAAGTCTGAAGTCTACTCCACTACTACATAACTGAATCAAGAAACTAAGATAGAGGGAGAATGCACTGGGCTGCGAATCGCCAAGCAGATACCTAGTAAATCTCCGAAGACCTGCTGGAACTATCAACCCTCAGGAGCAGGACCAGTAGCGCCCGAATCTGCACACAGGGATGCAGGGAGTAAAGTGAGTACTCCAACTCAGTGAGTAATAAAAATAAATGAAGACTGAGTAATATAAAATCACGTAAGGCACAACATTAAGCTAAAGGAGGCATAGCAAGAATCAATAAATATAATTAAGCAGTGAAATCTCTTAAACATCCTTTAAACAGCTAAACAATATACAGGAAAAACAACTAAAAAGTAAACACATAATAACTGCCCCTCGGGCACAGTAACAACAGAATCAGCCTCTCGGGCACAGTAACAACAGAATCAGCCCTTCGGGCTATATCTCATATCACAATGGGTACCTGCGGTCACTAGGGGTGTACAGACTCTGGGAGGGGCCCTTTACGGCCAAAGCGCAATATCAAGCCATCTCGTGGCATCATAAACAGGCTCTCGGCCTCATATCAATCTCAAGCCACCTCGTGGCGTACAATCTCAGGCCCTCGACCTCATTATCATAATCAGTATATCATTGTTGCGGCGTGCAGCCCAACCCAAAAGTATCCTCACAACACAGGCCCTCGGCCATACTCAGTCAGAATCTCATAAGCCCCTCGGGCATCAGTAAAACATGAAGCTCAGCTCAAAATATCTTTAAAAAATTATTTAATGTGTTTAAAACAGAATAACATAGCCCAAAGTAAAATAATATCAAACAATTAGCTACCAAATATACAGAAAAATAGTCATTCGGGATGGACTAAGTCACAATCCCCAATGGTGCACGACCCCACGCTCGTCATCTAGCATGTGCGTCACCTCGACACAGCCGAACGTTGTGTAATCCGGGGTTTCATACCCTCAGGACATCATTTAAAATTATTACTCACCTCAAGCCGGCCCGAAATCTAGCTTGCAATGCCTTTGCCTTTCGAATCGACTTCCGAGTGCTCCAAATCTACCAAGTTCAGATTTTTATCATCAAATTATGCTAAACGAATGAATTCCAATTGAAAAATATTGATTTTAAGCACAAAACCCGAAATCAGTCAAAACCGACCCCCTAGCCCGCGTCCCGGAACTGGACAAACTTTATACTAAAATGTTCTTCAGCATCTCACAAGTCCGTACATATAAAGAACTCGAAAATCGGAGTTCGTTTGACCCCTCAAATCATCCCTAGAAGGTCTCATAATCTCAAGCCCTAACTCCACATTTTCTACTGATTTTCATGAATTAAACACTGATATTTTGTTCCTTAATCACAAATAATCGAGTTTTAGGGTCCACAATCCTTACCTCAATGAAGAACAATGATTTTCTCTCTTCAAAAATCGCCTCAAAGCTCTTTCCCCGTTCAAAAATGAAGAAACCCTCTGATAATCGCAAAGGAGGAATTGATATATTCTGATCCAGGCATTTCCGCATCTGTGGTGCTTCAACCGCATCTACGGTACCGCATTTGCGGTCAATGAGCCGCTTCTGCGGCTTTCACTTAACTCAGCCAAACCCGCATCTGCGATGCCAATTCCGCATCTGCGCCTTCGCAGGTGCGGTCCCCACAAACGCATCTGCGGTTCCTGCCTTCCCAGGCATTTTTCCGCTTCTGTGATCACCTTTTCCGCATCTGCGGTCCCCAATCCGCAGGTGCGAAAACACTAGAAGCAGCAAAAATATGCAACTTCTCAAAACCTCAAACTCTTCCGTCAACCATCCGAAATCACCCCGAGGCCCCGGGACCTCAACCAAAAGTACAAACATATCCCGTAACCTTATTCAAACTTGTACCAGTCTTTAAAACACCTCAAACAACATCAAAATCAACAAAACTCATCGAATTCAAGCCTAAGGTTCTAATTTCTTCCGCATTCCGCTTTTGATAAAAAATCCAGCCAAACCACGTCCAAACGACCTGAAATTTTGCACGCACATCCCAAATGACATAACGAAGCTACTGCAACTTCCGGAATTCCATTCCGACCCCTATATCAAAATCTCACCTATCAACCAAAAAACGCCAAAAACTCAATTTCACCAATTCAAGCCTAAATCTACTCCGGACCTCCAAAACACATTTCGATCACACTCCTAAGTCACAAATCATCTCCCGAAGCTATCCGAACCATCGGAACTCACATCCGAGCCTTCTAACACATAAGTCAACATCTGGTTGACTTTTCCAACTTAAGCCTTCTTAAAAGAGACTAAGTGTCTCAAACCTTCTCAAAACCTTTCCGAACCCGAGCCAACCAACCCGATCACATATAAAACCAATAATTAAGGCAAATAGAAGCAGAAATGGGGGAAACGGAGCGGTAACTCATGAGACGACCGGCCGGGTCGTCACATCCTCCCCCTCTTAAACAAACATTCGTCCTCGAACGAGTCAAGAAACGTACCTGAAGCCTAGAATTGGTGAGGATATCTGCTCCGCATCTCCTGCTCGGTCTCCCAGGTAGCCTCCTCCACGGGCCGACCTCTCCACTGCACTTTCACTGAAGCTATATCTTTTGATCTCAACTTCCGAGCCTGACGCTCCAAAATAGCTGCTGGCTCCACATCATAAGTCATATCACCCTCCAACTGAACCGTGCTGAAATCCAGAACATGAGACGGGTCCCCAACATACTTCCGGAGCATAGAAACATGGAATACTGGGTGCACACCTGACACGTTGGGGGCAAAGCAAGCTCATAAGCCTCCTCCCCAATCCTCCGAAGTACCTCAAAAGGCCCAATGAACCGTGGACTCAACTTACCCTTCTTCCCAAACTCATAACATCCTTCATGGATGAAACCTTCAATAGAACTTTCTCACCAACCATGTAGGACACATCACGAACCTTCCTATCAGCATAGCTCTTTTGTCTCGACTGCGCTGTACGAAGCCTCTCCTGAATCACCTTCACCTTGTCTAAAGCATCCTGCACCAAATTTGTACCCAATAGCCTGGCCTCGCCCGACTCAAACCAACCAACTGGAGATCTACATCGTCTCCCATACAAAGCCTCATATGGAGCCATCTGAATACTCGACTGGTAGATGTTATTATAAGCAAACTCCGCGAGCGGTAGGAACTGATCCCATGACCCTCCGAAATCAATAACACAAGCGCATAACATATCCTCCAATATCTGAATAGTGCGCTCGGATTGCCCGTCCGTCTGAGGGTGAAAATTTGTGCTCAGCTCAACCTGAGTACCCAACTCCCGCTGCACAGACCTCCAAAACTTCGAAGTAAACTGAGTGCCCCTATCTGAAATGATGGAAACTGGGAGACCATGTAACCAAAAAATCTCTCGGATATATATCTCTGCTAACCGCTCAGAGGAATAAGTAGTACAAATAGGAATGAAGTGCGCAGACTTGGTCAATCGATCTACAATCACCCAAATAGCATCGAACTTCTTCAAAGTCCGTGGGAGCCCAACTACGAAGTCCATAGTGATTCGCTCCCACTTCCACTCTGGAATATCCATCCGCTGAAGCAAGCCACCCGGTCTCTGATGCTCATATTTCACCTGCTGACAATTGAGACACCGAGCTACAAATCCAACAATGTCTTCCTTCATTCTTCTCCACCAATAATGCTGTCTCAAATCCTGATACATCTTCGTGGCTCCCGGATGAATGGAATACCGCGAGCCATGGGCCTCCTCCAATATTAACTCCCGAGGCCCATCCGCATTAGGCACACAAATCCGGCCCTGCATCCTCAACACCCCATCATCTTCAATAGTCACATCCCTGGCATCATCATGCTGAACTCTGTCCTTAAGGACAAGCAAATGTGGATCATCATACTGGCGCTCTTTGATGCGCTCATATAGGGAAGACCGAGAAATCACACAAGCTAATACCTTACTGGGCTCCGAAATATCCAACCTGACGAACCGATTGGCTAAAGCCTGAACATCAACTACAAGAGGTCTCTCCCCAACTGGAATATACGCCAAACTCCCCATACTCACCGCCTTCCGGCTCAAAGCGTCGGCCACTACATTGGCCTTCCCCGGGTGATACAAAATAGTAATGTCATAATCCTTAAGTAACTCCAACCACCTCCGCTGCGCCAAATTGAGATCCTTTGCTTGAACAAGTGCTGGAGGCTACGATGATCAGTATACACCTCACAAGACACACCATACAAATAATGCCTCCAAATCTTCAACGCGTGAACAATGGCAGCCAACTCCAAATTGTGGACAGGGTAGTTCTTCTCATGAGGCTTCAACTGACGAGAAGCATAAGCAATAACTCTACCCTCCTGCATCAGAACGTACCCAATACCAACTCTCGAAGCATCACAATACATGGTATAAGAACCTGAAGCTGATGGCAATACTAACACTGGAGCTGTGGTCAAGGCAGTCTTGAGCTTCTGAAAGCTCTCCTCACACTCATCAGACCACTAAAATGAAATACCCTTCTGAGTCAACTTGGTCAAGGTCGATGCAATAGACGAGAATCCCTGAACAAACCAGCGATAATAACCCGCCAAACCAAGAAAATTGCGAATCTCTGTAGTTGAGGACGGTCTGGGCCAACTCTGAACCGCCTCTATCTTCTTCGGGTCAACCTGAATACCCTCGCTGGATACCACGTGTCCCAAGAAACCCACTGAACTGAGCCAGAACTCACATTTGGAGAACTTTGCACAAAGCTTCTCCTCTCTCAATCTCTGCAACACCACTCTCAAATTCTCCGCGTGCTCCTCCTGACTACACGAGTATACTAGAATATCATCAGTGAAGACTATGAAAAATGAGCCGAGATACGGCCGGAACACACTGTTCATCAAATGCATGAACGCTGCTGGGGCGTTGGTTAGCCTGAAAGACATCACCAAGAACTCATAATGACCATATCGGGTCCTAAAAGTTGTCTTAAGAATGTTTGAGTCCCTAATCTTCAACTGGTGATGACCTGAGCGGAGATCAATCTTAGAGAATACTCTCGCTCTCTGAAGCTGGTTGAACAAATCATCGATACGAGGCAAAGGATACTTATTCTTGATTGTCACTTTGTTCAGCTGTCGGTAATCAATGCACATTCTTATCGTGCCGTCCTTCTCCTTCACAAAGAGAACTGGCACACCCCACGGTGACACACTATGGCGAATGAACCCCTTATCTAGGAGTTCCTGAAGCTGCTCCTTTAACTCCTTCAGCTCTGCTTGTGCCATACGATATGGTGGAACAGAAATGGGCTGAGTGCCCGGCACCAGGTACCAAAATCTATATCCCTGTCCGGTGGCATACTCGGCAGGTCTGCAGGGAATACGTTGGGTAAATCCCTCACAACTGGAACAGAATCAATACTGGGAGTCTCTGCACCAACATCCCTCACAAAGGCTAGATATGAAAGACAACCTTTCCCAACCATACACTGGGCCTTTAAGAAAGAAATCACTCTACTGGGAACATAATCAGTCGAACCTCGCCACTCAATCCATGGCACACCAGGCATAGCCAAAGTCACTGTCTTGGCATGACATTCCAGAATAGCCCGGCATAGAGATAATCGGTCCATGCCCAGAATAACATCGAAGTCCACCATACATAATAACAATAGATCCACTTGGGTCTCCAAACCCCCAATAGTCACAACACATGACCGGTACACACGGTTTACCACAACTGTATCGCCCACCGGTGTAGAAACATGAACAGAAGAAATAAGGGACTCGCAAGGCATATCCAGATAATGGGCAAAATAAGACGACACATAAGAAAAGTAGAACCAGAGTCAAATAACACAGAAGCATCCATGCGTCAGACTGAGATAATACCTGTAATCACTGCATCTGAAGCAATCGCATTGGGCCTAGCTAGAAGTGCATAGAAGTGAGCCTGGCCACCTCCGAATTGACCTCTCCCTCTGGGGCGACCCCTAGATGACTGTCCCCCACCCCTAGCTGGCTAGCTGGGTGGTGAAGTGGCTGGGGCTGAGGCTGATGACTAACCCTTCTGCTGAGAACGACGAGGGCACTGCCTCTACAAGTGGCCCATCTCTCCACTCTCATAACAACTCCCGGGTGCTGGAGACGGGGACTGGTGGGAACCCCTAGCATCGGTATGACTAGCAGACGCCCCTGGCGTAGAAGAATCCTGTACTGATGGAGCATGGGATGAACTCTGGGCTGGAAGCGCACTAAGTGAAGAATGGCCCTGCTGAGAACCGTGAGAACTATGGCCTGATGACGCCCCACGATAACCTGGGCGAGCTGACTGAGCATGTCGGAACTGTCGGCCTCTGCCGTGCTGAAACTGGCCCCTCGAAGGAGCACCCCCAAAACTACTATGTCCTCGAGGCCTCTTAGCCTCCCTCTCCTCGCGCTCCTGGCGACAAACTGACTCAATCTCTCGAGCAATATCCACAACCTCCTCAAATGTAGCACCTGACACCCTCTCCCTAGTCATGAGAACCCGAAGCTAGTAGGTGAGGCCATCAACAAACCTCCTGATCCTCTCTCTCTCAGTAGCAACCAGCCAAATAGCAGGTTGAGCTAACTCTGAGAACCTCATCTCGTACTGAGTAACCGTCATATCCCCTTGTCTCAACTCCTCGAACTGCCTATGCAGCTCCTCCTTACGGGACCGTGGAACATACTTCTCCAAAATAGAGCGGAGAACTGCTGCAAAGTCAGAGGTGCTGAAACAGTAGGCCTACGCCGCTCATATGCCTCCCACCAAGTGAAGGCAGCTCCGATAAACTGAAAGGTCGTGAATGCAACCCCGCTGGTCTACAGAATACCTGCAGTGCGAAGAATCCTCTGACATCTGTCTAAGAAACCCTGGGCATCCTCGCCCTCTGCTCCGCTGAAAGTAGGAGGCTGGAGCCTGCCAAACCTCTCCAATCTACGCTGCTCATCCTCCGGCATAACAGGAGCTACGTAACTCTGAGCAGCTGCCACAGGCTGGGCTACGTAACCCTACTACAGCCTCGACCACGTCCTCGGCCTCTAGCGGCTCCCGCTGGTGGTACTGGTGGTCGTCCATACTGACCGGTAGCGTGTGTCCTTACCATCTGTGAGAGAATAGAATAACAGAAGTTTAGTACTTAGATCAACAATTTCGCACGACAAGAATTTCAAGAATATGGAATTTTCCTAAAGGTTCTACAGCCTCTCGAGGATAAATACAGACGTCTCCGTACCGATCCGCGAGACTCTGCTAAACCTGCTCATGACTCGTGAGACCTATGTAACCTAGGCTCTAATACCAACTTGTCACGACCCTAAACCCAACCCGGTCGTGATGGCGCCTCTCGTGAAGACAAGGCCAGCCGACACACTTTCAATTCACTTTAAGCAGTTAAAATAATAAAACCCAAGTCTTTAATAGAAATAAAATCCCAAAATAACAGAATAAGTTGCGGAAATAAAACCAACACAGCCTGACATCGGGGTGTCACCAGTCATGAGCATCTAAAATAATAATAAAAGTCTGAAGTCTTGTCACGACCCGGATTTTTCCCACCATCGGGCGTCGTGATGGAGCTTACTAACGGAGCTAGGCCAGCCATAGATTAAACATACGCTATCCAACCTCAACAATATAATATACTAACAACAGTTAAAGAAATGCGGAAGACTTTAAGTTTAACAAAAAGATATAAAAATGCGGAAGTTTGAAACACATCCCTACCCAAAATCTGGTGTCACTAGCTCACGGACTACTGTAGAATACTACAACAAGTCTGAATGAAAGAAATACACACGTCTGTTTCGGTACATGAAAACAAACTGAAATAAGGAAAGGGACTTCGGCCTGCGAACGCCAGCTAGGCTACCTCGAGAGTCCCTGGACTGAAGATAGCTCCCGGATAAGAATCCTACTGCTGCTGTCCAAAAACTGCTCCTGGATCTGTGCACAAAGAAATGCACAGAGTGTAGTATCAGCACAACCGACCCCATGTGTTGGTAAGTGTCTGGCCTAACCCCGGCGAAGTAGTGACGAGGCTAGACAGGACTATCAAACCAACCTGTACAATTTTTATATACAAATATGCAACAAAAGGAAAGAAAATACCGAAACTAAACAGTTAAAAGGGAGGGAAGCATGCTATGGGGAGAGTACAATTTGGATATAAAGTTCATCAGTGTAATTTAGAAACATGGCACAACAATAATTATCAAAGAATAAGAAATTCAATAGTTGCACGGCATCACCCTTCGTGCTTTTACTCTCAATCTCACCCAAAGCAATCAAATAAAATGCACGGCATCACCCTTCGTGCTTTCCCTCACATAGCTCTCATTTCATGGCACGGAATGACC
>NC_031998.1:26391409-26419388 GCF_001879085.1 Nicotiana attenuata | reverse complement strand
GTTGTTAACCCGTTGACCCAACACCGCCCCCACTGCAACGTCACTAGATCACACATTTAGTCAAAGGGTAAACTCCAATTAGGGTGCGATTATGATAGGGGTAGTGGTCACTTTGTGCTTTAAAAGTTCAAAAAGCCTCCATGCATTTTCATCAAAAACAAACTTGCATCTTTCCTTAGCCAATTGCAAAGTGGGATTCACAGACCTTCGAGAAAGTCTTTGATAAACTGCCGCGTATGAAACCCGGCATGCCCAAGAAAAATTCCTCACCCCTTTGACAGACAGTAAGGGGGAGGCGAGCCTTGAAATCACCTTGATCTTCGCCTTGTCTACCTCAATCCATGCTTAGAAATCTTGTACCCAACACTATACCTTCTTCACCATTTAAAATGGCTTTTTCCAATGAACGAGGTTGTTCTTCACATCGCGGCCAAAGACTCTATCCAAATTACCAAGCATTCTTTAAAGAGTCACCAACCACACTAAATTCAATCCATAAAGACCTCCAATAGTCTACTTGCCACCATGTTCGGTTTGAAAATACGACATCATGCGAACGTTGGAAGGTTCGTTGGAGCAGTTTCACAACCCAAGTGACATCCGTGAAGAAAGCAAATGTACCCGATAGGGACACTTGTAAAATGGTCTTCTCTTGGTCCTCCGGGGCAATTAAGATTGATTGTAGCCAAGTATCCCATCCAAAAAGACCAATAGAAAGCCTCGCCCCCGCAAGTGCATTCCAAGATTGATCAGAAGAAATGGCAAGGTAAATGATCCTTGCGGGTCACCTTGTTGAGTTTCCGTTAGTCCCATACAAACTCGCCATCACCGGTAATGGTTTCGAAGTCGGGAATAATGTCATGTTTCATTTGCGTCACCACCCGTTCATTCCCTCCTTTCTTTGCACACATTGGACCGGAGAAGTCACTCATGAGCCTATCAGAATGATAAACCACACCCAGCGTCAAGCCACTTGATAACCTCTTTCTTTACGACCAGTTCTTGCATCGCTTCATTTAGCCTTCTTTGATGTTCAATGGGAAGGCCTTGATCATCCTTCTCCAAGTGATCTATGCATGCCAAAATGCAGGGGGGGGCTTTAAATTTTTTTCCCCTACATGTCCGCCCAGAGTCCTCCTATTGCCCCTTTTCGCTTGAAGCACCTCCAAATGGCCTCAACTGCAAGTTAGTAAGCAAGAAGAAAGAATAACTGAAAGAGTTGAATTAGAGCCCAAAAATTCAACTTGAGGTGTGGAGGAATGGCTTTCAACTCCAAAACACCGGTGGCTCCTCAAGTGATGTTTCGTTGGTGGAAGTTTTCCAGTGTTTCAAAGATCCAAAGATAACTTCCTAGGCTCATATGAAATGAAAACCCATACCATGCAATGCCATTCACCATCCACTCGATAGCATCATACATCGACATCCATTTAAGAAGCACGGCCTGCAAGAGATCTTCAACATTTATCATGAACTTGTGTCGATCCACTATCACAGCTGTGATAATGTCCACAAATGAAACACACCTCCTGCTATTGGGTTGTCTCATTATTTGTAAACATGGAATACCACTTTCTCATCTCCCACTCGAATGTCAACTCACCAGCTTCAAATCAAACCAAGCCTTCCCCGTAGCTAGGAAGTCTCCCAAGAATAATCGGCACTTAAAGTTCCACTTCCACAATCCAATATGACAAATCGCGCCGCCAATATGAATTTGTCCACCCGAAACAAGAACGTCATCAATTAGACCCAAAAGGTCGCGTTCAATCGACCGGTCCGCCATTTGAAGTCTCATTGAGGTTGGCTAGTTGCCCAATCCCAATGTTGAAAACTGAATACGGCATCAAATTATGCTAGCCCCCAAATCACAAAACCTTAGCAAAACTCCGCACTACCATAGGCAAGGATAGATCTTCTCTGCAAATGTTCCATCCCGTGATTATGCAAGTAAGACTATGAATGAAGTTCAACGAAATTACACGGTGACGGAGAAGGAATTATTGGCCATTGTATTTTCCATGGAGAAATTTCGGCCTTATCTTATGGGGCCAAGGTGATTGTGAACACGGACCATGCCGCCCTTAGGTATTTGATGACCAAGAAGGATTCCAAGGCAAGATTGATGAGATGGTGTTACTTCTTCAAGAATTTGACTTAGAAATAGTGGACCAGAAGGGAAGTGAGAACCAAGTTGGGGACCATTTGTCCCGGTTGGAAGAAGAAGGGAGGCCATATGACGGCCTTGAGATAAATGATACATTCCCCGACGAGCAACTTCATCCTGTGTCAATGTGTGACATGCCATGGTTCGCGGACATCGCCGACTTCATTGTGATCGGAATTGTCCCGTGTGAGCTCTCTTCTAATCGAAGGAAGAAACTCAAGCGGGATAGTTTGGATTTTTATTGGGATGATCCGTACTTGTTTAAAATTTGCACGGATGGTGTGATTAGAAGATGTGTCCCGAAAGGTGAACAATTGAGCATTTTGGAGGCTTGTCACTCCTCCCCCTATGGTGGTCATCATGGAGGGGTGAGGACGGCTTCAAAGGTCTTGAGTTGCGGTTTCTATTGGCCGACTTTGTTTAAAGATGCTAGTGACTTGGTATAGAGATGTGATGCATGCCAAAGAGCCGGCGGAATTTCAAAAAGGGATGAGATGCCTCTCAATACGATTCTCGAGGTGGATATTTTTTATGTTTGAGGCATTGATTTCATGGGTCCTTTCGTGAGCTCTTGTGGGAACACTTATATTCTCGTGGCGGTGGACTATGTCTCAAAGTGGGTTGAAGTCGTGTCTTTACCCAACAATGAAGCCCGGAGTGTTGTGGCATTCTTGAAAAAGAGTATCTTCACAAGGTTTGGAATCCCTCGTGCTATCATTAGTGAAGGGGGGTCTCACTTTTGCAACAAGGCTTTTGATTCATCGCTTGCCAAGTATGGAGTAAATCACAAAGTGACCACCCCCTATCATCCTCAAGCTAGTGGTCAAGTGGAAGTCTCCAACCGAGAAATAAAGAGTATCCTGTCCAAGACGGTTAATGCTAATAGGACAGATTGGTCGAAAAAGTTGGATGACGCTTTATGGGTGTACCGGACGGCTTACAAGACCCCAATTGGTATGTCCCCGTACCGGTTAGTGTTTGTTAAAGCTTGCCATCTTCCGGTAGAATTGGAGCACAAAGCTATGTGGGCCTTGAGAAAGTTGAACTTGGAGTGGGATATTGCAGCGAATCTCCGTGTTGAGCAACTTAATGAGCTTGATGAGTTTAGATTTCATGCCTACTCCAGCTCGTCCTTGTATAAGGACAAGATGAAGTATCTTCATGACAAATATGCTCGGGGAAAGGAATTCAAGGTTGGTGATATGGTTCTTCTTTTCAACTCCCGGCTGAGGTTATTTCCGGGAAAGCTCAAGTCAAAGTGGAGTGGGCCATTTGAAGTTGTATGTGTGACTCCGTTTGGTGCTCTTGATCTCAAGAACAAGAATGGTGAAGTTTTCCGAGTCAATGGGCATCGTGTCAAGCATTATTTTGGGAAGTTTGATGAGATCCATGTGGTGGCGCGTCTTGATTTGAAGTGATGTGATGGTAACATACGTCGTGCCGCGACGTTAAATCAGGCGCTTCTTGGGAGGCAACCCATATCTTTTTCTTTCTCTTTGATTTTCTTTGTAGCTTAGGATTCTTGAGCTAACTGTTTGTGAGATGTTGCAGGGATTGTGTTGAAGCAGTGCAAAAAAAATTTGTAGTCTCTGAAGTTTGCCAGTGCGGCCGCGGTGCATGTTTGCGCGGTCTGCGCTGGCATGATCCAAATGTAATACTCTCTGAAGTTTTCCACCGCGGCCGCGGTCAAGTTTGTGCGGGCCGCGGTGGACCTTCACGGCCGCGGTACACTTTAACGCGGTCGTGCCAAGGTTGCCCTCTGAAACTTCATATGTTGAAACCCAGCGCGGTCCACGGTCGCTTTTGTGCGGCCGCACTGGTAGGTAAGTAAGGGGCCCACGAGTTGTCTATAAATAGAGACCAAGGGTTTCATTTTACCCTTTTCGCACTTTGAAAACCCAGAGCCATAATTGTACTGTTCATCCCTCTTCTAAGACCGTAACTCTTACTTGCTTGGACTAGTTGCATTCAATCTTCACAAACCTAGTAACATTTCATGCATTTGTGATTAATTAATTTCATATTTACATTTTTATGGCTTGCCCAATAGTTTTAGCTTCTTCTTTTTATTTAATTGATAGTTTAGGATAGTTTAAAATCGGGGTTATGTGCTGAATGTGCTTAATCAATGGGTGAACTGAGTAGGGACAAAGTAGGTGTAAAAACTTCAACAAGAATGGCAAAAATGCAACCCTAACTTAGTGCCCGTAAACCCTAGCTCAGCGCGGACCGCGGTCACCTTTGCGCGACCGCACTGCCCTGACGCGGTCCGCGTTGCATTTTAGTGTGGACCGCGGTGCTCTTGTGATTGCAAGTTAAATGTTTCCAGCGCGGCCGCATTGCAGTTTGTGTGGTCCGCGCTGGCCCACCGCGGCCGCGGTCCCTTTTTGTGCGGACCGCGGTGGGAGATTCAGAGACTGGTGATTTTGAGCCTTTGCCCAGCACGGACCGTGGTCAAGTTTGTGCGGTCCGCGATGCCTCCAACGCTGCCGCACTCCTATTTTGTACGGTCCGCGATGCTATGTTCTGCAACCTGTTCTGCAACTGTGTACTGCAATTATCTCTGCAATCTATTTCATTCACCTGTTTCACTGCATGTGCTTAAACTAACAATGTTAGATGCTTATCTTTGCAGATAATGGTTAAACAAAGGGGCACCAAACAATCACAACAACCCGGGAGAGGTGGTTCCTCCCGAGGGGGTAAAGGAAAGAGAATAGCAAAACTCACTCCCCAGGCTGGGGAGAACATAAAAAAGACCCGAAAATTGATAAAAGCTGCTGATAAGGCTGCTTCTCATTCGTTGGTGAGTGAGTATGTGCCCTCCAAAGACATCTCCTCAGATTCAGTCCCAACTCACATAACCGACCCCCTCCACCTAGTTGATACCCCTCCACCATCACCTACCTCCAAGAGACCAGTAAATATAGTTTCGGATTCATCTGACGAGTCTGCAGCCGATAGTGGGCAATACTCCACCTCCCCCACAGCTTCATTATCTGGGGAGAGTGCAGGCAGAGATGAGGGAGGTGAGCCTTAGATTGGGGGTATTGAACGAACTAGAAAACCTGAAATCTGGGAAGATCGATTTGTCAGTCAAGTGGAATTTCACAAGTTTAGGGAGTGGTGGCCAGTGAGGAAGTTGATACAGGAGAGGAGTTTTATTGACACTAACCTCTTACCCCACAACCCTAATGTGAAGAGGGAGTTCAGAACTAGATGGGGCTAGGAGTTTTTCATGGAGAAGTGCATCGATGCTAATGAGCACATGGTCAGGGAATTCTACTCTAATGTGGCTCACATTGTCAAGGATACTAAGGTGACCAAAGTTCGGGACAAAACAATGTTGTTTGATGGAATATCTTTGAATGAGTACTTGGGTTTCCGGGATGAAGATGAGTCACTTTATCTGGCCAAGTTAGGGATGGGTGAGGAAGTCCGTCCTTGGTTGGCCCAGTACTTGGCAATCCCAGGTACTGTGCCAGAGTGGTTGCAAGTAGGGAAGAAAATATTCCGGAAGACCTTCAACTTTGAGGCTTGAGGGTGGTTGACATTTGTATGCAGTCGGCTTGATCCTTCTACCCACCATCAGACTATTCCACTTACCCGGGCGGTTCTTGTTGCATCTATTATGGCCGGGTACCCTATCAATGTGGGCAATGTGATGACCCGGGTGATTTCTGCTGTGGGACAGGAGCATGACCGGAATTACCCTTTTCCCAACACCCTTTCAATGTATTTCCGGGACCTGGAGGTGGAGAAGAAGAGATATGATGTCAAGACCAAGCCTGTGGCTCCTTACTCTTGGTACAGTATGCAGGGTCCGGACAACCCTAAGTCCAAGAACTACCAGCCACCTGCCTCTGCCCCAACTGGCCAGTCTGAGGAGCCGGTTACGGTAGAGCCTTCTACCGAGCCTTCCACCATACCTGCTGCCACTACAGTTGTGGACTTGCCTCCAGGACCTTCTTCTACTGCTGGTCCCAGTACTTCAGTTGGCCCGGGAGTGCCATCATCCAGGACTCATCCCTTCACTGCCCATCAGTTGAGCCAGACATTGGCTAGCTTGAACAACTGGATGTCAGCTGCGACATCCAAGTTGTCCACATTGTCTTCCACTATTCAGACCCAATAAGCACCTCAGCCAACTCAGATTCCTCAGTCCATTGAGGACACCTTGAAGAAGATCCTAGAGAACCAGGAAAGGATTATGAAGACACAGGCTACTTTGACTACAGCTGTGGAGTCACATGGCAAGGCTCTGAAGGAGCTTGCCAAGGAGCACAAGAAAATGAGGAGATCACGGGCTTCCAAAGAGTCTGTGAAAGAGCTACGGAAAGATGTGGACAAGCTATTGGCAGACCAGATGCCTTTAGACTTGTTATTTGGGGATCCAGCCCCTCCAGTAGCAGCACCAGTGCCACAGCCACAGCCACAGCCACAGCAGGAGCAGGCACCCAGGCAGCCTAGGAAGAAGAGGAAGCTCCCCAGCACAGCGGATGCAGTTATTGAGGTGGCAATCCCATAGGAGGCCTCCTACAGTTTGCCTCAGGATGCACCTGACATCCAGCCGGTCCAGGAACAGGCCCCAGTCCCAACAGTTGAGCAGTAGGAGGCCGGGAGCCAGTCTGAGGCTCCCGCACATACGAAGGACTTGGGCACCACTGATGATCCCATGCAGACGGACCATGCTTAGGGAGCCCCTATATCTTTTCTTATGACGTTTTGATGCTTAGTTTGATAGTTGGCATTGGGGACAGTGCCAGCTTTTATTCGTGGGGGTGCGCCCTACCTTTTTGTTGATTACCTGGATGACTGTATATACAGATTGTTAGTTTATGCTTTACTTTGATTTTCTATTTGGTATGTATATAACTTTACATTCAGTACTTTTTATCTTCTATTTTGGTCTGTATATAAAGTTAAGTTACATTTTGAATATATTCATCCCCCGTTTGTATATTCTAATTCCCTATTGTAAATTCATTCTATTTTCTATTTTCGCAAATTTTTTTTGTTTTTCGCTTTATAGTTAGGCTCATAGCCTCTTGTTTTGTTTTTGACGCTTCCAATAAGCCCTTGGTTTTCTTAGGGCCACGGTTCTTTCCAAGGGTGGAATATTGTGTGAACCGGGTGGCTCTTCCCGATAATGGATGGAGTGACAACCTTCTTAAGGATTTGAGTCCGTTTCTTTGATTTTTCTTTTGTTTTTGATAGTTGTAGTTAAGGGCACCTCAAGCAAAGCTTCACTTGGGCCTAGCACATTTTCCTTTTATCCCATGGTCAAAGACATAATGTTGTGTTTAGGATGGTGAAAGTCGTGGCTTTGAGACTCTTGCGTTGACCAAACAATCATCATGTGGTCTTTTCGGACCATTGTGTGCTTGAATCGTAACTAAGGTCGTTGTGGGCCCTCGACTCGATGTCTTTAGCAATCCCCTAGCATGTATGGTGAGGAATCGAATGGTGAGTCCAAGTCCCGAGCCAATGGTCTAGAACTTGCCCTGAATGTTTGTTGAGGTGAAATCCTAGGTGAAATTTAACTTGAGAAGTGATTATAGGCTCTCCTTGATCCAAATGTTAAGTTGAACAATTCCATAGCCTACCAAAGAGATGATCCCTAGTTAACCCTTTTGATCCTTAAACCTTTTTCTTTCAAAAACCAATGCTATAAGCCTATACCCGTTCTAAATGATTACCCTCTCTTGGAACCCAAATCTTCCCTTGAGTAATGGCAAATGTCTAAGTTTGGGGGGAGAGACAAGAAAGGAAACAAAGTGATAGAAAGGTACAAAAGCAAAAGAAAAAGGAAGGCAATGAAAAAGCAAGAAAAGAAAAAGACAAAAAGAAAGTCCAATGTGAACAAGAATAAAAAGGGATTCAAGGAAAACAAAAGTGAAAAAGGTGTGGAAAAAGTAGAAAAAGGAGAAATGTTTTGAATTGCACAAGAAAGAGTGACAATGTGTCTCTCTAACCCCTTGTAAAGAAGTGAAATACTCAAAAGAGTCAAGAGAGTTATGCCAAAATGAATCAAAAGAAGTGCTTAAGGGAAGATTGAACCCACTTGAATAAAAACATGTCCTCCCCTTACCTAGAAGCCTTCATAATGACTCCACAAAAGCCCTATAGGATCTTGAGTTGAAGGAAACCTACATTAGTGGATACTTACATAAGGGGAAAGCATATGGTACCTAGAGCCGGACTTGTGACCTTCTTCTTGAGAGAGATGAGTGAAACTCCATCAACCTCGATTTGTGTGTTAATACTCTTAAAGGTGAGGTTCGCTTAGGGAGAGTTGAGGATGTGCGAGTTTGGGTTCCACAATGACCAAAGTAATCGAGATAAGTTCTTTGATGAAATGTGTCAACTCTTGATGCTCTTGTGTCACACGTGATCCATGGTTTTTCAAAGTTTAAATGTGTTATGCATTCGTATTGAGGGCAATTGTTAGTCCCAATTGATGCTTGTTGAGGTTGCTTCAGGATAGCTGGAATTACTTGGATTTTCCTTTAAGGGTGGGTCTTATTTTGTTTGCTTGAGGACAAGCAAAGGCTTAAGTTTGGGGGAGTTGATAAGTTTGGATTTTAACGTGTTTTATGCCCCTACTTGCCTATGCTTTAAGTATAAAGTGCTACAAAATAGCCCCAAAATGCTCACAGGTTGTGCTTGATTGCAGGTTTGATCGACAAAGTGACGAAATGTCAAAGATCGGCTCAAAAAGGAGTGAAACCTGCTCAAGTATCAATGACCAAGAGAATTGAGGAAAAAGGGCCTAGTGCGGACCGCGCAAAAATGGATGCGGCCGCACTAGGAGGTTCAGAGACATGGCATATTCAGTGGAAGTACTACGCAGCCGCGGTTGGATTCTCGCGGTCCGCGGTCAGGTTACGCGGCCCGCTACACTTTTATGCGGTCCGCGGAGCAGAGATTCAGAGAGTTGAATTCTTGACAATTTCAAGCAATGTGCTCCGCACTCATTTATGTGCGGCCGCGCCTACTTCCATCGCGTCCGTGCTGCATTTTCACGCGGTCCGTGGTCCTCAACTTCAGAGAAGAAGAAACCAGAAGTTCAAGAGCCAGTGCCGCCGCCGTCCTTTTTGCGCGGTCCGCGCTGACCCCGTAGGGGTATTTTTGTCCAGTTTTTCCAGCCTAGTATAAATAGGATATTTTACCATTTTTAGGTTAAGTTTTATGTTCTGAACGCAGCTGAGCTCGTGAGACTCGATATTGTAGCCATTTTTGGCACTATTGCACTTTATGATTGTAGTTTCTTCTTAGTAATTAATTAATATGCTTAGTTCTTCATCTATTTCTTCAATTTCTGTACCTAGCATGAGTAGCTAAACCCATTAGCTAGGGTTGTGGCTCAACCCTAGTGTGAGTAATTGATGGGTGTTGCCATCTAAGGTTAGATTGATATTGGATGTTTGTTATTTGGGTTGATTTTAGGTTTTAATTAAGGATTGGTGGTTGCAAACACTGATTCTAGCTTTGTGGTTTAACTCTTCTTGAGAAAGAGAGTCCATGACCCCAAAATTGACCCAACAAGGAATTGGGATGGACTCATGAGGAATGATAGTCCCAATTAACGGGTTATACCTCGAGAGAGTAATCACCCTACTTGAACCCTAGTTGCTTGATCTAATTGGCCTACCCAATTGGTCTCGAGAGAGTCAATTAGGCAAAATCACTCTCTCTACCGAGAGGTGTGAGAGTGGGTACAATTGTGCAACGGTTATAGCATAAGCCCCAAATATGTCAATCTATCCTTAGTAACATCTACCCGTTAATTAGCCACCTAGGTGATGCCATGACCCTAGTGCCTTTCTCTATATTAAATACAACTTAGCAATATTCGCGTAGCATAATTTAGCTTTAATCATTAGTTTTATAATAGTAGTTATAAAAATCAAAAACCAAGAATGTTTGAAGTGACATTAGGAGTACAAACACATCTCTAGACTAGACAGAAAATCCAACTCCACTACTAGCTCCCTGTGGAAACTCGATCCCGAACCACTATTCGGGTAAAAGCTATTGCGACCCGCTCTTCCTACCTTAGTGTAGCGTCGAGTCGGCAGCGATCATTCACTAAGTCCCAAGCCGAGCTGAACCGATGTGAGGCTGATCTCAAGAAGCTTACCGAGGAGAGAGATGCCCTCAAATGCCTCTATGTGAAGAAAGAGGAGGAGATCAGGGACCTCCAAGCAGACTTGGCCCAGGCTCGTTAGGAAGAGGCTGAGCTAGATGAGCAAGTAACTATCCTTTTAAAAGAGTACAGTCTCGACTCAACTGTGGTGGCTAATACTTTAATATCTCAGTTGCAGCAAAAGTTGGAAAGGATCGATCTTCTCCGAGGGGAGGTCGATCAGATCAAAGCCGACTGTGGTCGGTCGAAGGAGAACATGGACCGCCTTGCTGTGGAGAAAGAGGTTGCCTCGGCCAAATTGTCATCGGTAGGTCCTACTTCGGGCCGTCAAAAAGAAAAGCTCAGCCCAGGTCAAAAGGATCGAGGAGCTTAAGGTTGAGCTTGCTGCAGCTAAGGCGAAGGTCGAGAAGACGAAGATCACGGCTGACAAGTCCATAGCCGTGTACCTGGCCGACGCCGAGGCTGCTCAAATGCAGCTAAGGGAGCCTTCCAATCGAGAGTGACGGATCAATGACCTGGTGAAGTGCCAATCCCGGAGGGAGACCCTCAAGGAAATCCACACTCGAGGTTATGACCTCTCTAAAGAGATAGCTCAAGCTAAGGCGCTTGAAGCTGATGCCAGGTTGCTTATCTCCCCCGATGATGACGATGGCGATGAAGGTAGTCAAGGTGGGTCGGATAACGATGAGGGGCCCGAAGGAGAAGCTGCTCCCGAGGGAGAAACCAGCCCCGGGCATAGTTAGGATTTAATTTTTCCCTTTCTTTTTGTAAGATCCCCGTCGGTCCTTTGTACATATTTTTGCCCATATATATATAAAGACTTCCCCTTTTGAATGTCTTCTAAAATTTTATCTTTGATCATGTTTCTTGCCTTGTAAACTTTAGCAGGATCTTATGCTTTGAATGGTGCGTTTGAGACTTTGGTTTTGGGTGGCTTTCTCGAAGTCACCACAGTCGAGTTCGAATAAGGTTCGAACTTGAGGCATCGACCCTTTAGGGTTTGTGTCGGATAATGGTGAGTCCCCGAGCCATAGTCAAGTTATTCTTTATTTGGTCTCGGGATAGTCAAACCCTTGGGTTCGAACGGAGTGAGAACAAGATCTCGAACTCTATGTGTATTGGCCCTTAGGCTCTTTAGATCGGGCCGATATGGCCTCTAAAAGAAGGCTATTATTCCCTTCTTTCAGCTTAAGATAGTAAAAATTTCTTTATGCCTTAGCATGTATTTTTTACCCATTGGGTTTTTTGAGGGTTCGATGTCGATTGAAACCCCTCTGATTTTTGTGCCTTAGCACGTTTGTGTTAAGATAATTTGATACCTCTTAAGGTTTTCTGAGGGCTGATTTTATCGAAGCCCTTTTGGTTATTTGCCGAGGGTAGCCTTTTGTTAATCGGTTTTGCAAAGAATTCGAAGGCCTATTTTTATTGCGGGATCCGGACGTCTCCGAGCCGTATGAATTTGGCCGTAGCCTTTGGGTATGGCTCTTGGGATTATTCCCCAATAACACCTCGAACTTGTTCGAAGTATTAGTCCCCGAGAATGATGGCCTTGGCCTATAGATCGAGGGGTGCCTCTTTGGGGTCTTATGAATTCGAGTTTAGATAACTCGAATATGTCGACCGTCGATGACAGTCCTCGAGTGTTCGAAGTATATTTACGCTTGGCCCTTGAGCCATTTCTCATAAGTATGGAGCTCGTATAGTAGAAAGTTTTCTTTGAGACACATGATGTTTGATATATATAGAATGCTTCTTGAAATAATTTATACTTGCGTACATGTTTTGCCATCGGGGCTCGACTAATCTATATGGACACGGTTCATTCGACCATTTAGCCCATTACAAAGTTTCCCTATCGAGACCTTTTGACATGAAGTACTTTCCTCGAAAATATAACATCCAAGGGTGATGCCCCCCAGTATTCGAGGTTGATTTCAAAAAAGCCTTGGATACTGTTGAATTTTCCTCAGGTAGCTCATAATTGTTGCCTCGTTAAAAACCTCGCCGGAAAAACCCAAATGGGATAAAAATCGATCTAAGGGAAAAAGAGTTCAAGGCGTGCTTTAAAACCTAAGGTCCTCGTGTTGAAGAGTTCTCGACGTCTTCGATCGAACACCTGCAATAAGTTAGTATCAAATACAAATGGAAAGGGTGAAAGTCATACCTTAGCAATAATACCGTTTGAGGAGTGATACATTCCAATTGTTTGGCAATTGTTCGCCCTCCATTGTGCCAAGTTTGTAAGATCCCTTTCCGATGATACCGAGGACCCGATATGGTCCTTCCCAATTTAGGCCTAGTTTCCCTTCATTTGGGTCTCGAGTGTTGAGGGTGACTTTCCTTAGAACTAATTCCCGATTCCGAAGTGGCGAAGGTTGGTTATTCTATTATAATATCTCTCGATTCTTTGCTTTTGTGCAACCATCCGAACGAGCGCAGCTTCTCGTTTTTCATCCAATAGCTCGAGGCTAGTATTCATAGTCTCATGATTTGATTCTTCCGTTGTATGTCAAAATCTGGCGCTAGGTTCCCCGACTTCGACCAGAATCAAGGCCTCGGAGACATATACTAAGGAGAACGGGGTCGCTCCCGTACTGGACTTTGATGTTGTTCGATATGCCCAAAGGACATGGGGTAACATTTCTCTCCACTTCCCCTTGGCATCGTTCAACCTTTTCTTTAAGTTTAGAATGATAGTCTTGTTCGTCGATTCTGCCTGTCCGTTCCCACTAGGATGATACGGCGTTGATAATATCCTTTTTATTTTGTGATCCTTGAGGAATTTCGTTACCTTGCTGCCGATAAATTATTTTCCATTTTTACACACTTTTTTGGCGGGTATCCCAAATCGACATACAGTGTGATCCCAGATGAAGTCTATAGCCTCTTTCTCTCTCACTTTCTCGAACGCCTGCGCTTCAACCCATTTAGAGAAATAGTCAGTCATAAATAAAATGAACTTAGCTTTACCTGGGGCCGTTGGCAGAGGGCCGACGATATCCATCCCCGATTTCATGAATAGCCATAGGGATAGGACTGAATGAAGTTGTTCTCCGGGCTGATGGATCATCGGTGCAAACCTTTGACATTTATCACATTTTCAAACAAACTCCTTAGTGTCTTTTTCCATGCTATAACAGTAGTATCGTGCTCTAATGATTTTGCGAATCAGTGATTCGACGCCGGATGTGGTTCCCACAAGTGCCTTTATGGACCTCTCGTAAAACATAATCGGTGTCTCCTGGTCCTAAACACACTGCCAATGGTCCATCGAATGTCCTTCTGTATAATGTTCCATCTTCATCCAATGTGAACCGAACAGCTTTGGTTCGTAGGGCCCTCGATTCTTTAGGGTCCGATGGGAGCTTTCTGTTCTTCAAGTATTCAATATACTTATTCCTCCAATCCCAGGTTAAGCTTGTAGAGTTTATCTCGGCATGACCTTCCTCGATCACAGATCTCGAGAGTTGAACGATAGTCCCCGAGTTGATCTCTTCTTCCTCAACCGATGAACCCAAATTTGCAAGTGCATTGGCCTCACTGTTTTGTTCTCGAGGTACATGTTGTAAAGTCCATTCCTTGAAACGGTGCAAAGTTACCCCCAACTTGTCCAAATACCTTTGCATTCTATCCTATCGAACTTTGAAGGTTTTGTTTGCTTGGTTCACTACCAGTAAAGAGTCACACTTGGCTTCAATGACTTCTGCTCCCAAGCTTTTAGCTAGCTCGAGACCTGCAATCATGGCCTCGTACTCGGCCTCATTGTTAGTCAACCTAGAAGTCTTGATAGATTGCCTAATAGTGCTACCCGTGGGCGGCTTCAAAATGATGCCTAACCCGTACCCCTTCACATTCGAAGCACCGTCTGTGAAAAGGGTCCATACCCCCGATGATGTGCCTGATTTTAACAAAAGTTCTTTTTTAACTTCAGGTACGAGGGTTGGCGTGAAATCGGCCACGAAGTCCGCAAAAATTTGAGGCTTAATGGCCGTTCGGGGTTGATACTCGATATCGTACCCACTGAGTTCGACGGCCCATTTGGCCAATCCGCCCGATAGTTCGGGCTTGTGCAAAATATTACGAAGCGGGTAAGTGGTTAACATGCATATGGGGTGACATTGAAAGTATGGTTTTAACTTTCTAGGGGCGCTTATCAATGCAAGTGCCAATTTCTCTAAGTGTGGGTATCTAGTTTCTGCTTCTCCTAATGTTCGACTTACATAATAAACGGGAAATTGCATACCTTGCTCCTCTTGAACTAGGACACCACTTACCGTGATTTTTGATACTGCCAAGTATAAGTAAAGTTTCTCATCTGACTTTGGAGTGTGAAGCAGTGGTGGGCTCGATAGGTATCGCTTTAGTTCCTCTAATGCCTGTTGGCATTCTGGGGTCCAGGTGAAGTCATTCTTTTTTTTGAGTAGAGAGAAAAATTTGTGGCTTCGATCCGATGACCTCGAGATGAATAGGCCTAATGCAGCTATCCGTCCAGTTAGCCTCTGCACGGTTTTTACACTGCCCACGACGGTAATGTCCTCGATGGCCTTGATTTTATCGGGGTTGATCTCGATCCCCCGATTTGACACCATGAAGCCCAGGAATTTGCCCGAACCAACCCCGAAAGCATATTTCTCGGGGTTGAGCTTCATGTTATATTTCCTCAAAATCATTAACGTTTCCTGCAAATGAGCCAAATAGTCCTCTATGCGCAGGGACTTAACTAGAATGTCATCGATATAAACTTCCATTGACTTACCTATTTGTTCTTCGAACATTTTATTTACTAGGCGTTGGTAAGTAGCTCCTGCGTTTTTTAGCCCTTACATTATAACAATATGTTCCATACTTAGAGATAAATGAAGTCTTTTCCCGGTCTTCTGGGTTCATTTAAATTTAATTGTACCGGAATAGGCATCGAGAAAGGTAAGGATCTCGTGGCCAGCCGTGGCGTCGATCATGCGCTCGGTGTAAGGCAGTGGAAAAGAATCTTTGGGGCATGCCTTGTTTAAAACTTTATAATCTACACACATTCTAAGTTTGTTCCCCTTTTTAGGGACTACGACTACATTGGCTAACCATTCGAGATATTTTACCTTCCGAATAGACCCTATTTTGAGAAGTTTAGTTACCTCGTCCTTTATGAAAACCTAGGGTCAAGGCTTAGCCGATGCATTTTTATCTCCAGTGGGATCCCTGTCATGTCTAAATGGGACCAAGTAAAACAATCTATGTTATCAATAAGAAATTGAATAAGCATTTTCTTGAGTTCGGAGGTTAATCCCGTTCCCAGGTATACCTTTTGCTCGGGTAGGTAATTGATCAATATAACCTATTCCAGCTCTTCGACCGTTGATTTGGTGGCGTCAGAATCTTCGGGAACAATAAAATTTTGAGGAGTTAAAAAATCATCTTCCTCTTCTTCTATCTCCTGCTTTTCCGATTCGGTCGAGACTGGTGGCTGTGATTGCTATTTGGCTTCTAGTTTACCTTTAATGCTCGACCTTTCCGAGGTTGATAGCGTTGATATCGGCATTACCTCATCGACCGCAAACATTTCCTTTGCAGCATGCTGCTTCCCGTATACTATTTTTACACCGTCCGTCGTTGGGAATTTCATCATCTGGTGGAGAGTCGAGGGGATTGCCCTCATATTGTCGATCCAAGGCCTTCCGAGTAGGGCATTGTACCTCATGTTGCCTTCGATCACGTGGAATTTGGTATCTAGAATGGTTCCAGCCACATTCACCGGCAAAATAATCTCCCCTTTAGTTGTTTCACTGGCCATATTAAAGCCGTTTAAGACCTGAGTTGAGGGCACGATCTGATCTTGGAGGCCGAGCTGCTCCACGACCCTTGATCGAATGATATTCACCGAGCTACCCGGATCCACTAAAACACGCTTAACCTGAACATTATTTAATAAGATAGAAATTACCAGAGCGTCTTTGTGTGGCTGAGAAATGCCCTCTGCTTCTTCGTCGTTGAATGATAAGGATCCTTCGGACACATAATCTCGAGTTCGTTTCTCCCTGGTGATTGATACCTTAGTGCATTTGAATATGGATCCATGTGGAATGTCGACCCCACCGACGATTATATGAATGACATGCTGGGGTTCCTCCTGTTCATTTTTCCTATTGGCGTCCCTTTTCCTGAAATGATTCTTAGCTCGATCGCTGAGGAACTCTCGAAGGTGGCCCTCATTGAATAGACAGGCTACCTCCTCCCTTAGTTTCCTGCAATCCTCGGTCTTGTGACCATGCGTGCCATGATACTTGCACATCAAATTTGGGTTTCCTTGGGAAGGATCGGTCTGTATGGGTCTCGGCCACCTAGTATCATTGATCCTTCCAATTACCGATACAATGCCCGATGCGTCGATGCTAATGTTATATTCCAATAACCGAGGTGCCTCTGTAAGATCGGCATGCTTATCAAAACCACTTTTGCTCATACGTCCTCGAGAATTCTGTCCTCGATCACTTCTTCGATCATTCCGGGCAGAATTGCATCCTGAACCGTTGTTCCTTCGATATGCGATATATGGTTGATACCATTCTCTCTTCGACCTTGGCTCCCTATTGCGTCCCTCTGGGTCTTAACAACCGACCTGTTTGGATGTACTAAACTGGAAGGGGCTCCTAATTGGTCGTCCTCGACCCTGATCTTCTATTGATATCGATTGTGCACATCTGCCCAAGTCACGGCTTGATACTCGATCAAATTTTGTTTCAACTGACGTGACACTATCGAACTTCGTTCGTTCAACCCTCGAGTGAAAGATTGAACGGCCCAATCATCTGTGACCGGTGGCAACTCCATGCGTTCCATTTGAAACCGGGATACGAACTCCCTCAGCATTTCGTTATCCCTCTGTCTTATCTTGAAAAGGTCCAATTTTCTTGTTGCGACCTTTATAGCCCCGGCGTGTGCCTTCACGAAAGAGTCTGCTAACATGGCGAATGAGTCGATAGAATTTGGTGGCAGGTTGTGATACCAAATCATTGCTCCCTTTGATAAAGTTTCCCCCAACTTTTTCAACAAAACGGACTCAATCTCATTATCTTCTAAGTCATTTCCCTTTATTCTGCACGTGTACGAAGTGATGCGTTCATTAGGATCGGTGGTCCCGTTGTATTTAGGTATAACCGGCATACGGAACTTCTTAGGAATGGGCTTTGGAGCCACACTTTGAGGAAAAGGCTTCTGCACGAACTTTTTCGAATCCAAACCTTATAGGATCAGGGTTGAACCCGATATCTGATCAACTCGGGAGTTGAATGTTTCCATTTTTTTATCATTATCTTCGATTTTCTTCTCTCCTGACTCAATTCTTTTAGTGAGCTCCTCGAAGATTTTCATTATTGCAGGATCAATCCCTGATTCGTTACCATTCGACCTTTCCGGCACTGGCTCGGTATGGCGAGTGATTTCTAGTTCGACCCCACTTGGAGTCCTATGTTGATTTTGCAACTGGCGATAGCGGCCTACTGAGCCTGTAGCATCTCGAATATCACATGGAGACTAACTCTTCCGTATCCTCTGCCCTATGTACCTTGACCACCAGATCAGCCTTCCCTGCATACACATCCTTCAGGGTCCGTGCATAGTAATCGGAGCCAACCCTGCACCACTATGGGGTGACGAGAGCGGTCGATGCAACTTTTACCCAAAAAGGTCGGGATCGCATCCACAGGGATCTAGAATTGGCAATTGGATTCCTATCTAAACTAGCAATGCGTAATGCTCTTAATTACGCTTCCAATCATAATTGTTTGCTTTTAACTTCTAATATTATACTATTGAGATGCTAAATTAAACTAAGAATAATTGCTTGAAAGGTTTTCTAATAGGTAACGAGGCACTAGGTAAGTGACTTCCCCTAGGTGAATACTTGACGGGATCTAGAGTCTAAGGCAAAGTTGTTGTGTTTGAGATCGCGATATAGCTAATGCACGACACTACTCACTCTATACCTCTCGGTAGCTTGAGTGACTTGGCCCAAATTGACTTACTCAAGACCAATTGGGTGTCGAAATTATACAAGCAATGTAGGCTCAAGTCGGGTATTACTATCTCTAGATTTAACCTTTTAATTGGGGCTATCAATCTCTTGAGTACGCCCCAATTCCTTGTTGGACTGATTACCTAGACTCAAGCTCTCTTTCTCAAGAAGAGCTCAAGTCAAATAGGCACGAATTAGTGTTTGCAACCACTAACGCAACATAGAAAACACAAATCAGTCCAAATATCAACCACCCATAAACATCTAAGCCTTAAAGCACGAGACCCATCAAATACCCACACTAGGGTTGAGCCACAACCCTAGCTAATAGGTCTAGCTACTCATAATAATGGAAGAAAATAGATAATTATATGAAGAATAACCCATATAATATGTTTACAATATAAGAATTAAAGATTCAATGTTGAACTAGCCATAAAATTACTCAAAATAGGTCCAAAACGGCCTTCACGTGCTCAGCTAAAAGTTAGATACCCTAAAAATCTGAAAAAGAACTATTTATACAAGGCCGAATTTTCTGGAGAAAAATACCCCAGTGGAGGTACCGCGGACCGCGGAAAATGCACCGCGGCCGCGGTGAGGCTTTTTAGCTTGATTTTTAGTCCTCTGAATCTAGCCACTACAAACCGTGGAAAATGCACCGCGGCCGCGGTGGCTTCACTGCAGTCCGCACAAAATGGAATGCGGCCGCAAAGGCTTCCAACTTCTAAAATCCCAGCTCTCTGAATCTCTTCTCCGCGGACCGCATAAAATGGATTGCGGCCGCGGTGAGGCTACTGCGGTCCGCACAAAATGGATTGTGGCCGCAATGCTTGAGCTTCCAAAATTTGCACCTCTCTGAATCTCCTCACCGCGGACCGCATAAAATGGATTGCGGCCGCGGTGGGTCTGTTGTAGCCGTGCTTTGACTTGTTCTTGGTACTTGTGCAGGTTTCACTCCTTTTCGAGCTGATTTTTGACCTCTTGTCACTTTCTTGACCAAACCCTGCAAACAAGTACAACATGTAAGCCTTTGGGACTTTTTGTATGCATTTTTAATCAAAACTCAAGTAAAAAAGAGTGTAGAATGAACTAGAATCCCTAGTTATCAACTCCCCCAAACTTAAGCGTTTGCTTGTCCTCAAGCAAACAAAATAAGTCCCACCTCCTTAAGAATACAACCAAGAAAATTCAGCTGACCTAAAGTGACCTCATCTAGCATCAATTGGGACTAACAATTGCCCTCAATTCAAATGAATCATTAACAACATTCAACTTTGTAAACACTATGGTTTTAGTGCGACACAAAAGCATCAAGGATTGACTCAACTCATTAAAGAGACTCTTTCTATTACTTTGGTCATTGTGGAACCCAAACTTATACTCCTCAACTCTCCACAAGCAAACCTCACTTTTAGGTTGTAGCACTCAGAACGAGGATTGTGGAAAACACACTCATCTCTCTCAAAGAAAGGTCACAAGTCCGGCCCTAAGTACCATAAGCTTGCCCCTTATGTGAGTCACCACTAATGTAAGCTTCATTCAACTCAATATCATATAGGGCTTTTGTGGAGATATAGTGAAGGCTTTTGGTTCAGGGTAGGAAATATTTGGTCGAAGTGGGTTCCATCTTCCCTTAAGCACTTCATTTTCTTTATTTTGGCACACATTCTCTTGACTTTTTTAAGTCATTTACTTCTTTCTTAGGGGTTAGAGAGATACACTGTCACTCTTTCTTGTTCATTTCAAACCTTTTTCTCCTTTCTAAGCTTTCCACGCCTTTCATCACATTACTTTTATTGAATCCCTTCATTTCTTCTATATTGTTCATTCTTTTTGACTTTTTGATTTTCTTTCTTTTTCTTTTTGCCTTTCCTTTTCTTTGCTTTTATACCTTTTACCACTTTGTTGCATTCCTTGTCTCTCCCCCCAAACTTATGCTTTTTCCATATGCTAAGGAAAGATTGGGTTCCAAGAGAGGGTCTTTTCAAAACGGGTAAAGGCTTGTATCATGATTTTTGAAGGAAAAAAGGCTATGGCTCAAAGGGGTTGACTAGGGACAATATCATTGGTAGGCTATGGATGTTTTCAAGATATCATTCGGATCAAGGAGAGCCTATAATCACTTCTCAAGTCAAACTACACTTAGGATTTCGCCTAGACAAACATTCAGGGCAAGTTCTAGACTCAATGGCACGGGACTTGGACTTGCAATTCAAATTCTCACCACACAAGCTATAGGATTGCTAAAGAGGCAGAGTCGAGGGCCCAAAACGACCTTAGCTAAGATTTGAGTAACATACATGGTCCCGAAAAACCACTTCATGATTGTCAGCCAACACAAGACTCTCAAGGTTACAACTATCACCATCCTATACACACCAATTTGTTTTTGACCATAGGATCAAAGGCAAATGTGTTAGGCCCATCCATCATCCGGAAGAGCTACCCGGTTCACACAAATTCCACCTTTGGAAAGAACCGTGGCATTAAGAAAACCAAAGGCTTATTTGACGCAAAACTCAAAATAAGAGCTACCAAAATGAAATAAGAAGTTACGAAAGAAAAATGCGAAAAGTAAAATGAATATGTACAAGAAGGGTATTTAGACGAATATACATAAGAGGGAATGAATATATACATCAGAAAGTCGCTTTATATACAAACCAAAGTTGCAAAATACAAAAAGTGAAATAAACTGGTAAAAATTATTTACATACCAAAAGTGAAAATCAAAGCATAATAAAAGGAAAGTAATATCATATTTACAACCCAGTATCATCAAAATAGGGCTACCCCCTCAAATGAAAGCTAGCATTGTCCTCAATGCGAACTAATCAAAAATAGCTCAAACAAAAAAGATAGAGAGTAAAGAAAACTCCCTATTGGTCCTGGGTCTACATGGGATCATGAGCCTGGGTCCCTAGGTCCTCTGACTGCTCGGGAACCTGTGACTGGATCCCTGTAACCTGTATCTGCACTAGGACCTGGGCCTGTACTGGAACCTGGGGCTGGCTAGAAAAACCTTCCTGAGGCTCCGCCAACTCAATCACTACATCATCAGTACAGGCAATCACCCTTCTCCTCTTTGGTGCCCTCTGTAAATCCTGCTCCTGCTTAGGCTGGACTACTGGGGTTAGGTCATGCAATAGCAGATCCAAAGGCAAATGATCAGCAACTTTCATTTTCTCCACTTTGACCCTCAACTCTTTCACAGACTCTTTTGATGCTCTGGTCTTTCTGAGCTTCTTTGTTTCCTTTGCCAGCTCCTTCAATACTTTTCCATGAGAATCTACAGCCGTCAATATCAATTGCTGGTTCTCCAGGAGCTTCTTCTGGTTGTCCAGAAGCTCCTTGAGAGTATCCTCCGCTAACTATGGAACTTGTGGCTAAGGGGGTACAGACTGGGCTGCCACCGAGGTAGAAAGCACAGACAGCTTAGAAGTAGCTGCCTGCATCCAGTTGTTGATACTAGCAAGGGTCTGGCTCAAATGGTGGGCAGTCAATGGGTAGGCTGAAGATGAAGGGATATCTGGGGCATTGGTAGTAGAGGGTCCTGGGGCAGTATCTGGGGTAGCTGAGGGGGGCTGAGAAGGAGCTACTACTATTACTGGCTCTTCAGACTGGCCAGTAGAAGCAGTAGATTTGCCTTTAGGATCTTTGCCCTTGGGGTTGTCATCACTCTGCAGGCTGTACGAGGAAAAAGGCGCCTTTGGCTTCACCTTCACATCAAACTTCCTCTTCTCCACCTCCAAGTCATCAAGGTACATAGTCAGGAAATGTGGGAAGGGATATGATCTATCACCTTGATTGACCACCCGTGTGATCACCCTAGACATCACATTCCCGACGTTGATCGGGTACCCTGCCATGATAGAAGCCACCAAGATTGCCCGAGAGATAGGTAGAGAGTTCTCATGAGTAGTGAGATCCAACCTGCTGCACACGAACGTCTCCCAACCCTTTGCTTTGAAGTTTAGAGTCCTCCTCAAAACTTTGGNCTAGGTAGAGCTCCCTTAGGGCGAGTATTCAAGGATTGTGAAATTTGGCTAGCTGAACCTCCAAGTTCCTAATTGAGGTATTGTGGGATGCCAACTGAGCATCAGAGTCAGAATTCCTTTTCATCATCTGTTAAAACATCATTTCTACCTTACCCCAATTTCCCTGATTGTGTCATTGTTGGATGCACTAGGACCTTGGGATGGGAATGGGGATGGATTGTTCGGTTGTTGATACATTGGGGGCCTTTGAAAGCCTTGCCCCCAATTTCCCTAGTTGTTATTGTTCCAACCACCCTGATTGTTGTTTCCACCCCAGTTGTTGTTGTTGTTACCCCAGTTACCCTGATTGTTCTGATTGTTGTTTTGGTTGCCCCAATTAGGATTTTGGTTGTTGTTCCCTCAATTATTGTTCCCTTGTTGTTGATTTCCCCAATTGCCCTGGGTCTCCATTGTTGTTGTTGGTTGGAAGAATTGCCCCTTTGGCCTTGATAGTTGTTCACGTATTGCACTTCTTCATTCTGCTCATCATAACCATCATCTTTGAATCCACCACTATCTTGGTCATATTTATCCGAACTCCCTTGATTCTGTTGGCCTCTTTGTCTTCTTTTGTTCACTAGAATATTGACACCCTCCATTGCATTTACTTGTCGAGGAGCTTGAACCTGTTGTAATTGTGTCTTTGCTAACTGGTTCATTGTTGTTGTAAGTTCTGCCATTGCCTATCCATGATCATGAAGCTCCTTGTGCAAGTGAATAACCGTGTCACCCTGTGGCACATTTGCTCTGCTTTGCCATACGGTGTGTTCATGAAGTTACCCCCGGCGAGTTGGTTCACTATGCACTGGTTAGTGGTGTTAATGCCCCTGTAGAAAGTCTGTTGTATCATTGCCTCAGTCATATCATTGTTGGGACACTCCTTTACCATAGTCTGGTACCTCTCCCAGATTTCATGCAATGGTTCGTTGGGCTCCTATTTGAAAGCTAAGATTTCATCCCTCAAAGTTGCCATGTGCTCTGGTGAGAAAAATTTTGTAATGAATTTGTCCGCCAACTCATCCCATGTATGGATGGAGTGGTTGGGGAGTCTCTCCAGCCAATCTAATGCCTACCCTCGAAGAGAGAATTAAAGCGAATAATCTCAACTGCGAAGCACCCTCGGACACGTTCGTTTGCTTGCTCCCCCAACATGTATCTACAAAACCCTTAAGGTGCTTGTAAGCATTTTGATCGGGAGCACCCATGAAATATCCTCGCTGCTCCAACAAGGTCAGCATCACATTGGTAATTTGAAAATTGCCCACCCGGATCCGGGGTGGGACAATTGCACTGGCATATCCTTGGTTGGGAAGCACCCGAGGGGCCACTCTTGGAGGTGGCGGGGGAGGGTCTGGAACATTATCATTGGCATTGGCCTGGCGGCTTCTCCTTTGTCCTTGAGGTACAAGAGACACCTCATCTTCACCGATGTCATCTACCTCCTCCCCCGGAGCCACGTTTCAAAGAAGGTCATTGTTGTTGTTTGCCGTCATATTGTACCTGAATTGGCGTCACACACAAGTTAGTATCACATAAGGAAAGAAAAACAATACACAAAACTATTTAGATAGATAGCGAAAACCGTTAGCTCCCCAGCAACGGCGCCAAAAAGTGATCGGAGCCAACCCTGCACCACTATGGAGTGGCGAGAGCGGTCGATGCAGCTTTTACCCGAAAAGGTCGAGATCGAATCCACAGGGAGCTAGAATTGGGAATTGGATTCCTATCTAAACTGGCAATGCGTAATGCTCTTAATTACGCTTCCAATCATAACTGTTTACTTTTTACTTCTAATATTATACTATTGAGATGCTAAATTAAACTAAGAATAATTGCTTGAAAAGTTTTCTAATAGGTAACGTGGCACTAGGGAAGTGACTTGCCCCTAGGTGAATACTTGACGGTATCTAGAGTCGGCAAAGTTGTTATGTTTGGATCGCGATATAGCCAATGCACGATGCTACTCACTCTATACCTCTCGGTAGCATAAGAGACTTGGCCCAAATTGACTTTCTCACGGCCAATTGAGTGTCGAAATTATACAAGCAATGTAGGCTCAAGTCGGGTATTACTATCTCTAGATTTAACCCTTTAATTGGGGCTATCAATCTCTTGAGTACGCCCCAATTCCTTGTTGGACTGATTACCTAGACTCAAGCTCTCTTTCTCAAGAAGAGCTCAAGTCAAATAGGCACGAATTAGTGTTTGCAACTACTAACCCAACATAGAAAATACAAATCAGTCCAAATATCAACCACCCATAAACATCTAAGCCTTAAAGCACAAGACCCATCAAATACCCACACTAGGGTTGAGCCACAACCCTAGCTAAGGGGTCTAGCTACTCAAAATAATGGAAGAAAATAGATAATTAGATGAAGAATAACCCATATAATATGTTTACAAGCTAAGAATTAAAGATTAAATGTTGAACTAGCCACAAAATTACTCAAAATAGGTCCAAAACGGCCTTCACGTGCTCAGCTAAAAGTTAGCTACCCTAAAAATCTGAAAAAGAACTATTTAGACAAGGCCGAATTTTCTGGAGAAAAATACCCCTGCGGAGGTACCGCGGCCGCACTGAGGCTTTTTAGCTTGATTTTTAGGTCTCTGAATCTGGCTACTGGGGACCGCAGTGAAGCCACCGCGGCCCAACTCTCTGAATCTCTTCTCCGCGGAGCGCATAAAATGGATTGCGGCCGCAGTGAGGCTACTGCAGTCCGCACAAAATGGATTGCGGCCGGAATGCTTGAGCTTCCAAAATTTGCACCTCTCTGAATCTCCTCACCGCGGACCGCATAAAATGGATTGCGGCCGCGGTGGGTCTGTTGTAGCTGTGCTTTGACTTGTTCTTGGTACTCGTGCAGGTTTCACTCCTTTTCGAGCTGATTTTTGACGTCTTGTCACTTTCTTGACCAAACCCTGCAAACAAGTACAACATGTAAGCCTTTGGGACTTTTTGTATGCATTTTTAATCAAAACTCAAGTAAAAATGAGTGTAGAATGAACTAGAATCCCTAGTTATCACATAGGTCCGCATTTAGAGCAACGTGCGAACTAACATCGATTGGATCGGCAACCGGTGCTCCTCCGAGATTAGCCGGTGGCACCCCGGCTCCTGGAGCAATCACATTGTCATTTTCCCCGTGAAATCCGAGACAATCATCACCATGTATGGGTGCGTTTTGTGAGTTTGACATGTTTTAACCTGAGAGCAAAAAATACTTGACCAGAACAAGTGTGAAATAACGTGTGTTATCAGAATCGGCACTGAAACAATCACTATTATCCCTAGCCCCACGGTGGACACCACACTGTTTACCCTAAAATTTGAGTAACAACTAAACTTATATTGTCGTTTTAAGGATATGTGATTTAATCCAATACCAATTGATAAATAAGGAAATACACATTTGAGGATAAAATAAATCAAACCAGTATGCAAGCCAAATCTCGACCTTGACCTATGATAGTCTCGAGGTGTGATAATAGGAATAGCAAATGATAAAGTAACTCTGATGAACAGTAAGTGAAATAGCAAAAAAGTAATGAGCGTATCTTTTCTTATCAGTGAACAATGATGCTTACAAATTAATAGGATCCCTCTTTATATAATAGGGGAGTCCTAAATAAGGTACACTTCTAATATAGTAGGAAATCATATTTGACAACTGATTAATCGCCGAGGATCAATCCATTCCGAAATTCACGCCATGATCTTTGGTCTGTTGCGGGTATCTCGCTCTTTCCGTTACTGAACTATACCGGTATCATCTCGAAGTATCACTTATCGAGGTCAGAAGAAGGCATACTTCACATAAATTGAAAAGGGAAGAATTAATCAGGGGCAAAGCTATACTCTGGTAAGGATGGTCAATTGACCTCCCTTCGTCGGAAAATTATACTATGTATATAAGTAAAATATTAGGTTTTATAGGTATATAATATATATTGAACACCGTTTGTCATGAATTTTTTTAATTCTTCGAGTTTGACCACCCTTGAAGAAATTTCTGATTTCGCCACTTGTAAGTAATAAATTCATGTAACCTGTTTCTCCCCGTCCTTTTGCAATCATGTCAAGTTATTGGAATCCATGATTATTATAATTGGTTATAACTCACTTGGACACATAAGCAAGCTAATCCTATGTTATCACTCCTCTTTACAGAGGACAAGCACATAATGAAACAAACATCAGAATTTGATGCCATAAATTTTTAAAAATAAAAAAAAATCTCAACTTTATGGCAATAAATGGAGTAGTCCACAATATTATAAACCATTTTTGGAAACTCTTACATTAATAATGAAGTACAAGTGTATTCGCTGACAGTTACTGATCATCCCGAAGGTCAACTTGCCAAAGGAACAACCTCAGCCAAAGGAGTGGACAAAGGTGTTGGCAGTGGAGAATTTCTACAAACTGGACAACTTGAATTTAATAATAACCATGGGTCGACACATTTCAAGTGAAACAAATGTCCACAATCTGGCAACAATCGAAGCATGTCCTTACTCTTGTAATCCGCCAAACATATTGAACAACAATTAGCTGTTGAGTCCTTGTAATTGACCTTAGCTTCAGAGTACAACAACTTTGGATAACTCAAAAGTGTTTTTTCATCAATTCCCATTTCCACCACACAACTATGTTCGTTTCGATTAGCCGTTCGTAGTGGTCTTCTTGGTGTTCTTTGATTTCTTGTACAAAAGTATGAAGTGAAAGTTATAGTTGCAATCAATAGTACAATGCCAGCTGAAACACCAACTGTATAACCGAACCCTCCAATTTTTTCCGATCCGAGGAACCCGCCGTCGCCGGAAGTTGGATCGGAGATGGTGGTGTTATTCATGGTCTTATGAAAAGAGATGGTTTAATTTTAAGAGAATTATTTGGAGTGGATATGGTTTGGTTAGCCATTTGGTATAAGAATAAAAGGAAATGGTCCAATTAATTAAAGGATTTGGAAGTCAACGGTTTACATGATATGTTCGATAAAAAGAGGGAAGATTGGTGGCGTTTTGATTGAAAGAAATGAACAAATTAAAGAATATACTCTAATAAATTGTGGATGAAGTGGTTTCTTAAGAATATAGTGGAAAAATATTGTGTTTTTTGGTTCATTTCGTGCTTGGATCGATGGATAGTTTGACATGTCAACGTCCTCTAAATCTATCATTTTCTTGTAAGCTTTGTTTTATGTGAGCGACGTCTTTTTCTGCTATGTACCAAACTATTCAACTTTATCCTATATTAAATTAATTAGTAGTCTAAGTTCGCTTATATGGCCAGTTAATAATTTTATTATTTGTCTCTCTATCTCTCTGTCACTATCGCTATTTCTCTTTCTGTATTTTTTTTTTCTTTCTTCTAAATAAGTCTACGATTTGAACAAAAAAAAAAAGATCTACGAATAACGAATTGCACGTTCCATGCACCAAAAATTTAGTTAGGTGTTTACATATCATGCCTATTTCATTTTCTTGTAAGTTTTGTTTCATCTAAAGCAACGTCTTTTTCAACTTTGTCCAATAGTAAATAAATTAAAAGTTTGCTTATAAAGCCAGTTAATAATTGTTTGACTCTCTCCTCCCCCCCCCCCCCCCCCCCCCCC
>NC_031998.1:26363621-26391389 GCF_001879085.1 Nicotiana attenuata | reverse complement strand
CCCCCCCCCCCCCGCCTCTCTCTCTCTCTCTCTCAATGAGTTCTTCGAATTGCACGTTCCATGAGCCAAAGATTTAGGTGGTTGTGTCATATGCCTATTTTGTTTTTTCTAACTTTAGAGGGCATTAAAATATAACTTCTTTCCTTTTAACTTCTACGTGCAGTAAACGACGCCAAAAGAAATAAGTACCGTATATGTGCAATAAGATATTAGTATGATATTCTAGGAATTAATAACTTTTTGATGATTTTCATTCTGTAAAATTATCATTGCACAATAATCATATATAACGAAAAAACACTCATAAGCACAACTTACTTTAGAACGACAAAAATTATGACAGTACTTCGAAACATATAATATGATAGAGGTTGATGTTAGTTAATTACCTAAATTAAGGAAAGAGAAATATTAAATATTTGTAATAAGAAAAAGTAAAACTTTTTTGTTCTAAAGTTAATTAGAATTTCCAGTACTTCGTGCGGTGTTAGTGACTTACTAATATAAGTACATTTTTCGTTTCACGTTACATCTTTAAAGAGGACAAACTCAAGAAAACATGCTACGAAATTTACTGAGGGTGGAATCATTTTTTTTGAAACAGAAAGATGTTTATTTATATTAAACTAGAGTACGGGTGGTAGCGAATTACCAGCATTACAAGTGCCCTGGTGAGCTGTAGATATGTCTCTTAGGGTATTGTCATTATCTAAGGCAGCCAAATTACAACACACAAAAGTAGATACTTTCCCAAGACGAACATGACTTTCCTGATCTTTGTGATAGGCATCTATTACAGGTTCAGGAGGTAAAACAAAACTACATAATTTATTAAAACCGGGCTGCTTAAAAGCTTCTTTTGCCAAAAGATGTGCGACACTGCTTCCTTCACGAAAGCTATGCTTCACCACGATCTCCCCTACCTCCATTACCTTCTCCATTAACCACCTGCATTCATAGATTAAGTCATTGTAAGTGGGATAATCTTCATGCATAAATCTTATAATTTCAGTGGCATCTGTGTCCACTTCAATTGGGGTTATTTTTTCCTTGACTATGAATTGATGTGCCTGCTGCAATGCTTGTAGTTCTACTTGTGTTGGAGCCACTGCATGTGTTTTCTTGTGGTACCCTACCCTCCATTGTCCCTTGTTGTATCGAATTACGCCACTAATTCCTCCCTGCAGGCTATTACCTTTAAAAGCACCATCAATGTTTATTTTATACCAGCCCCTAGGGGGAGCCTGTTATTTGATGCTAATGGTCCTTTGTAAATTATTAGTGGTAGGAGTGGCCGTCAATAATTTGTATTTAACGGCTTAATTAATAACCTTAGTAATACTAATGTGGTTATTGGTACTCTTTTGGTTATTTTGGTTTCTATTGTTCCAAATAGCCCATAATGTGAACGGAAAAAGATCTTCCCACGTGACATGCTTATTGATTAGGCTGATATTAGCATTCTTGATCCTGTCAACCCAATGTGTTATGCTTGTTAGAGGAATAATGTTGCAATCCAATGAGTCCCAAAACGATTTTGCATTCCCAGAAGATATGGCTTATAGTTTCATATGTGTTTTTGCATATCGGGCAATTAGGGTCAATGTTCATGCCAATTTTACTGAGGTATGACCTACTTGGAAGCCTATTGTGGTAGCTTTTCCACATGAATAACTTGAATTTATTGGGGCACTTTAAATCCCAAATCCATTTAAAGTTATTATTTGGAGGGGGTTCTTTGTCAATTAACTTGTAACAAAAGTTAGTTGAAAAAACACCACTAGGATTTATGCTCCATAGGAGGTTATTAGGAGATCTAACTTACTTGTTGGGAATTAAGACATTAATGTTACTGATAATATGTTGAGGGAGTTGAAGGAAATTTTTACCAAGTCCCAAGAGCCATTGTCACAAATATCTTTGATTTTTAAATTGCTCTCAAATGTTGTTAGAGGGCCAATTACACTGCCCCTAAGGTGTGTAATATTTGGAATCCAATAAGTATCCCAAATATTAGCATTGGAGTTTTGGTGTACTGCTCACCTGATGCCTTGGTTGCAAATGGACCAACCTTTCAGGAGACTAATCCAAGTATGAGACGCATATTTAGTATTTTTACTCTTTCCGTAATTACTAATTAGTACTTCTTCCCAAAGGAATGAGGGATTGTTAATAATACGCCAAGCAAGGCTCGCTAGAACAGCTAAATTTTTTGACTTGGCCTTTTTGATTCCTAGACCACCTTGAGCCCTAGCTAGTTCTAGTAATTATATCCCACTTAATTAAGTGGGGCACTTTCTTTTCCCCAGTAGTACCCCGGTTGGTATTTAGTAGCGTGTTATCATTTTTATTATTGTTAAACATGAGATTAGGATTACTTTTGTGTCTATTACTTTGTGCCACGTTATGGACACTTGTGGGATTGGTAGGGTTCACATCATGCAAGTGAAGTGTATCTTTCTTATTTTCATTTTCCTTTCCCCCCAAAACCATGTGCTCTTCGTATGGATTATCAATACCCCTCATATCATCAGGTGTTGGTTTTTCACTAAGTAAACTGTAATTATTTTGATTGTTAAAGATTGTTGTAGACGTGTTTATTTTTGACTTATCAATGGAGTCTACAATGTGCTTCTTATTAACATAGTTTAGATGTTGAGTATTGAGATACTTACCGTTTGAGGCATCATAGATACGGACATTAATACCTGGGACCTTTCCTGAACTTGCATTGCTATTGGATCGCTTAGGCAGGTTACCTTTGCTTTTTCTGGGGAAGGAAACCGTCTGCCATTTTTGTGCTGAGTCTTGCACTAGTTGGATTGTTTCCGATGTTGATTGTTCTTCCCCTTGCTTGATTGGTTGTTTAGAGTAGGAACAATTATGGCACGTATGCCCTATCCTTCCGCATTCTTTGCAACGTATGTTTTCACCCTCGTATAGGATATATTGCTTTTGTTGTCCAACCATTATGTGATTTTCTACTGGCTGTTCCAAAGGCAATTCTACACATAGCTTTGCATATCTTCCCCTTAGTTTGGCTGATGTACAAGCATCCACCTTAAGTAATTTTACAATACTGTTTCCAATTCGTGTTAGGATGATTCCGTCGTAGAATCCTGTGGGTAGTTGTGGGAGACGTACCCATACTGCAGTGTAGCTTTGTTTTGCTTGCCTTGCTACAAAATGTGACACCCATTTTTGCACTGACAAGAAAAACCCATTTATAAACCGAGGTCCATGATGAAGGACTTTGATCATATTTTTCTCTTTAGCAAACTTGACAGTATAGTAATCCTCTCCTAGGTCAATTAGTGGGAAGTTTTCATTTGGCATCCACAAGTCTTGAATTTTTTGTTTTAGGTAGTGGCGCACTAGGCGCTTACCCATAAGCTTTATAGTAACGGAGTACCTCCAAGGATTGTAGAAGTGTTGCCTATATTCCTCCTTGAGAATTATTTGCTTCAATTTATGTGATATCTCTCCTAGAGAATTTGCATCCTGCTCCGATGGTTGGATGTCCATTGGAATTGGAATTGGTGGAACCCTTTCCATTGAATTTGTATTTGTATCAAAGAATTCATCCTTCAATATTTTATGTTTGTAGAATAGTGTGGGATGAATTTTGCTTGTGATTAAGTCAGGAGGTTTTGGTGAAATTTGGGTTTGATCTTCTGATTGATTTTCTAGTGAGAAGTCACTCATTCTCTTTCTAGTATCTTGATGTGTTAGTGGGAAAATCTTGTTTATTTGGCATTAAAGAAACTTTCATCTCCTACTACTCCAGTACAACTTACTCTCCATGTATATTAGAAGTGACTTTACATTCAGGGTGGAATCGTCATTACAACAACAAATATATATTTTCTTATTATCTTTCTTTTCCTTTAGTTCTTAACTATAACATCTCGTAATTAATTCAAGAGTTCATGATTTGCTGTCATATAGTTTATTAGCGTTGTCCCTAATTCAACTGTGAGAGTCTCGCAGTCAGTTGTTGATGATTTAAGTTTCATTATATTCTTTTTCATGAAAAACATATCAACTGCCATCAACTTGTAATTAACGATATACAGTGCAATTTGCAATATGAAAATAAGAGTTGTTTCCCATTGTTTGAAAAGGAATTTGCTAGCGTACATACACAATTTTAGCCATTCGTAAATTCTAAACAAAATGTTCTCGTTGGCACACAAATCGAGCATACTGTTTAAACAAAAAACTGAATATTTGGTTAAAGCTAGAATTTAAGAGAGAAATCGGGTTACTGATAATCAAGAAATGAGAGACTTTGAGAACAACAATAAAGCAATGAATAAGTATATATTTCAGTATAATCGCAATGATATTTCGTGTCCTACAGATGTTGTGACTTTCTCCTTTTATAGTTAATTCTAAGAGAAAGTGTAATGCCTTTGTCTTAATGAGGCAATTACGAGCAATAAATGACATTAAAAGAAACGTTACTCAATCATTCTTATTAAATACAAATTCTCTAACGTATTTGGCATTTAATGTTGAATTTGGACTCTTTTACGCTATCAGATTCATGTCTTCAATTCCTTCCGATCTTCGAGCTTTAAATGACTCGAACAGGTACGAGTCTCGTTTCATCTGAATAATAGCTCGTGCCTTTAAGTATCTTCTCTCCCGCATCTGTTGTTGCTCGTGCCTTCTAACTGATTACCATGCTTTGACTATTTGACCGGTCCACGTGTCATGACACGTCATCTTCAATATTTAAATTCAGTTTTTTCCCAATACAGATAGTCCCCCCACTTTTCATTTATTTATCAATTAAATATTTGGGAAGTGGATCTTCATTAAAAAGGGCATTTTTGCCATAATCAATGCTATGACAGTACTGACGCTTCAGTTGTCTTTTCTATTTAATGCATTGCATACGTGTCACCTTCTCATTAGCTCTGCAATTTTGCAGCCTTTTTTCAAGGCTTCTTCAACTCCACTATTCACGAAGTGATAGTTGCCTTTATTATAGGCTTTCCATCATTACATTTCTTAGTCTTTGACTGTCGCTTTTATATATAAACTTAACCCTTCTTCCACAAATTTTTACCTAATATTTCACTATTTACTCCTATTCACTTCTTCCTCTGTTCACATCTTTCTCTGTTCACATCTTTCTACCATGTCATCTTCAAATCCCAACCCTAGGAGAGTCCCAATTCTTGACAGCTTCCCCAATGCCCCTGTGAGACATAGAAGAGGTAGAGGAGGTAGGCTTCGTGGCCTAGGATCCATTCGTGGTGGTACCTCTGGTTCCATCACTCCTTCTTCTAGCTCTGGCACTATTTCTAGAGGTTCTTTCACTAATAGTTCTTCTTCTAAAGGCAAAGAATCTTCTGAGTCTATCCAAGAACCTTTGGTCGAAGAAATAGTGCCAACCGACTTATCTTTCGAGCATGATAAAGAATCCCTTCGTGACCAAGTAATTAAGTTAGAGAGAGATGACACCTATCCTTCTTTAATTACTGAACCCTTAATTTCCACTGTTCGAAAAGATTGTCGTTGGAGAGATGACCTTCATATAGTTATTCCTAACCCAAACCAGAGAATATCTTCTTATAGGATTGGTTTTTCCTCTGTTTATACGTATCCTTTTACTTTGGGATTTATTCCTGCTATCGACTCAGTCATACTCGATTTTTGTCATTTTTTCAAAATTTGTTTGGCTCAAATTGGCCCTCTCGTATGGAGAGCAGTAGCTTGTTTAAGGTATGTATCGGTAAAGGCTGATGTTGATTTTACCTTCTCTCATCTAATTCATCTTTATCACCCCAAGCTGTTCCGCAATGGTGTTTTTACCCTAACTGCAAGAAGTAAAAGGGTTTTGGTAAGCCCTGAAGATGATAAAGATCGAGGCTGGTACACCCGTTATGTTGCGGTGCCCACGGTTGATTTGGTGGGTGAATCAAATATTCCTTTTCCTGAGAAATGGAACCTTGCACATAAGTATTTCTTCCTTACCGTATCTGTTTTATTTCAACTCCTTTTCTAATTTCATTCTTTTTTGCTTTTTTGTAGCAACCATGGGAGATGTGGAACCCGTTCCTAATTTCCGTGGTTGGGTAGATGCTATTTTGAAGGCCGTGCCTATGGAGGCACGAACCTGGAAATCTATTTCTAACAAACATGGTTGGAAAGTGAAAACTCACGGTATGCGTCCCTTATTGTTTCCCGTATGTTAAATTCTTTCCCCTTTTTTAACTTTTTATCCTTCTTTTTGTCAGGATTTGCTATTCGAGGAATGTCAGCTGAAGTAGCTATTGCCCTTCGAGCTTCTTTTGGTACTCCTCTTTCTTTGGAGAGAGCACAAGCTACGCTGTCAAAGAGGAAAGTTGTTGAAGAGGATTCTGAGGATGATGAAGATGAAGACACCTCTTGATAGTTAGACCTAAAGCCAGGAGACGCATCATTTCCGAAGATGAAGCTGNCAGTAGCCACAGCAATGGGATGACATTGAAAGTAAGGTCTTAATTTTCTAGATGCCATAATCAAAGCAAGCGCTAATTTTTCTAGTTGCGGGTACCGTGTTTCTGCATCTAGCAAAGAATTGCTTACATAATAGATAGGAGATTGTTTACCTTGATCCTCCCGGACTAAAACAGCACTTACCGCAACTTCTGACACGGCAAGATAGATGAGTAACTTCTCTCCTACCTTTGGTTTCGCCGACAACGGTGGATTTGACAAATATACTTTCAGATTCTTAAGTGCTTGCTGACAATCTTCGTTCCATTCAAAATGATCCCGTTTCTTTAAAGCTGAGAAAAATTTGAAGCATTTTTCTGAAGACTTGGAAATGAATCTCCCCAGAGCTGCAATTCTTCCTATTAGTCTTTGAACCTTTTTCTTGTTGGAAAGTATATCTGGAATTTCTTCAATGGCCTTAATCTGTGCGGGATTCACTTCAATTCCACGGTTAGAAACAAGAAAACCTAAAAATTTTCCTGATGCCACTCCAAATTCACATTTTTCTGGATTCAATTTCATATTATATTTTCGTAAAATTTTAAACGTATCAGATAGGTGCGATATATGATCTTCTGAATGTTGAGTTTTAACTAGCATATCATCTATATATACTTCCATGGTTTTACCTAAATGTTCTTGAAACATTTGGGTGACCAACCTTTGATACGTTGCACCTGCATTCTTAAGACCGAAGGGCATTACCTTGTAACAGTAAGTCCCCATGTCTGTTATAAAAGAAGTTTTTTCTTCATCACCTGGATCCATCTTGATTTGATTATAGCCTGAATATGCATCTAAAAAACTTAATAGCTCATGCCCTGCAGTAGCATCAATTAACTGGTCTATGTGCGGTAAAGGAAAGGAATCTTTGGACAGGTCTTTATTAAGGTCTGTGTAATCTACACAAACTCGCCACTTACCGTTCTTCTTAGGAACCACAACAGTATTAGCTAACCAGTTAGGATATTTTACCTCACGAATTGAACCAATTTTTAGCAACTTTTGAACTTCCTCTTGAATCACCTTATTTTTGAAAGTTCCTTGCTTTCTTTTCTTTTGCTTGACGGGAGGATATGATGGATCTTCATTCAACTTATGAGTCATGACTTCCGGTGGTATCCCTATCATGTCAGAATGGGACCAAGCAAAACAATGTGCATTAGCTTTTAAAAATTCAATCAATTTACGTTTTACCTCCGGGCTAAGATTAGCTCCTATGTACACTTTTCTCTCGGGCCAATGTATAAACAACACCACGACCTCTAGCTCTTCTATCGTTGTTTTGATATTTTCGTTCTCCTCTGGTTCTTGAATGGTGTCAGGTCTCGAATCCACATCTGTTTGCTTTTGCTCAGGTAAGGTTGACTCCGTGTTACCCTCACCTAAATTCTGTAATTGCTATTTGTCTCCACCATTAACAATTGAATCTGCAACGGAATTGATGCTTCTAGATGTTTGTTGATCGCCTCTGATTTGGCATATTCCCCATGGAGATGGGAATTTAATAACTTGATGTAGAGTTGATGGGACTGCATCCATATCATGGATCCAAGGTCTCCCCATGATCATATTATAAGCCATTTCCATATCTACTATCTGAAATTTAGTTTCTTTAACAGCACCTGTAGCAAAAGTTGTTAGAACTACCTCTCCTTTTGTTACTACACTTGAATTGTCTAACCCGGACAAGGTATGCGCCTTCGGTATCATTTTGTCTTCAGCTTGCATTTCACGTAATACCCTTAGTAGTATAATATTTATGGAACTTCCTGGATCAATCAAAACTCGTTTTACATTAGTGTCGTGTACAAGTAAAGATATTACCAGTGCGTCGTTGTGGGGGGTCATCACTCCTTCAGTATCTGCATCATCGAAAGAAATACTTTCATTTTCTAAAACCTGCCATACCCGTTTCCCGTGTGTTATCGTTACTTTAGAATCCTTGTTGGAAGCCGTATATGTTACACCATAAATATCTTCTCCCCCACTTATAACATTCACGGTTCTCTTGGGTGATGGGGGCTTTGGTGGCTCTTGCCTATTTTTCATATAGGATTGCTTACCTTTCTCACTAAATAACTCAGTGAGATACCCTTGTTTCAATAGATGGTCCACTTCACTTTGTAAGAATCTACATTCTGAAGTCTTATGCCCGTGATCATTGTGGAATTCGCACCAATGATTTGGATTTCGCCTATTTGGATTTGACCGCATCTCTTTTGGCCACCGTACCTTTCTCCCATGCTCCTTAAAACAGCTACGAGCTCGGAGGTAGTGACATTGAAATTATACCCACCGAATCTCGCTTTTAAACCTCTGTCATCATCTCGTGACTCTTGTCTGTTTCGGTCATTTCTGAACCTTGATGAAGAACCAGATTCCCTGTTCCTCGATTTTTGATCATATCGTTGATTATCCTCCTTTGACCGTGAGTCTTTTCTTGTAGGTCCCATATATGGATCGTATCTGTTTTTACCTGATCTTTTTTCGGTTTCTGACCTCCTGGAATTGCTCCTTTCTTCATGATGAAACTGAGGTACGGTATCTTCCTCAATTCGCAACTTTGTATTGTACCTGTTATAAACTTCATTCCACGTGGTTGCAGGGAACTCTCGAAGGCTTTCTTTAAGTCTTCTCATGGCTTCTGAACTTTTATCATTTAAGTTGCTTGCAAAAGCTATTGCAGCCCAATTATCAGGTACACGGGGTAAAGTCATCCTTTCACGTTGGAATCTATCAACAAAATCTCTGAGCAACTTTGAGTCCCCTTGTTTAATTTTGAAAATGTCTTTCATTCTTTTTTCAACCTTTTGAGCTCCCGAGTGCGCTTTAATAAAGGAATCTGCAAGCTCAGCAAAAGAGTTTATAGAATTTTTAGGTAAAAGAGAATACCAGGTTAATGCACCCTTGGTGAGTGTTTCTCCAAATTTTTTGACCAACACGGATTCAATTTCTTGCTTGGTCAAATCGTTGCCTTTTACACCTGTAGTAAATGCAGTTACGTGATCACGTGGGTCTGTTGTGCCATCATATTTCGAGATGTAAGGCATTTTGAACTTTTTAGGGATTGGAAGGGGAGCAGCACTTGGTTTCCAAGGTTGGTGCGAGTATTTATCCACATCCACTCCTTTGATTACAGGGGGAACTCCAGGGATTTGCTCGATGCGCTCATTTTGTTCTTTAAGCTGTTTCTGCAAAGTTAGTACTAAATTTTGCAAATGAGAATTATTTGAATTACCTGGTTCTCCTTCCTGTGGTTCACTGGGGGTTCCTCCATTTCCAGAATTAACAAGGCCAGAACGAGGATTCTCCAATGTATTGTTATTAGGCGTAGGTGTGGGTGGTGCGACAGGTAATCGACTAACTAGAGCTTGAAGAGCTTTGCTAACCCGTGCATCAATTACTTTTTGTAATCTGCTCCTTCAAAATATTCAGATTGCTCTTGTTCAACAGCACGAGATTCAGGAGTAGGAGTGCCTTCACGAGATTGACGTGGTGAATTTTGAGGGGAAGGAACCACGTTAATGTTTTGTAAATCACCTTGATTTTGATGAATTTGATTTTCATGGTTTCCCAAGGTATTTTCACTGTTATTGTTGTTGTTGTTCGACATGATGATAACAACAGATAAAATGTAACTTAAAGAAAATAGATTTCCTGGTAACGGAACCAATTTGTTTAACCAAAAAACTAAATATTTGGTTAAAGCTAGAATTTAAGAGAGAAATCGGGTTACTAATAATCAAGAAATGAGAGACTTTGAGAACAACAATAAAGCAATGAATAAGTATATATTTCAGTATAATTGCAATGATATTTCGTGTCCTACAGATGTTGTGACTTTCACCTTTTATAGTTAATTCTAAGATAAAGTGTAATGCCTTTGTCTTAATGAGGCAATTACGAGCAATAAATGACATTAAAAGAAACGTTACTCAATCATTCTTATTAAATACAAATTCTCTAACGTATTTGGCATTTAATGTTGAATTTGGTCTCTTTTACGCTATCAGATTCATGTCTTCAATTCCTTCTGATCTTCGAGCTTTAAATGACTCGAACAGGTACGAGTCTCGTTTCATCTGAATAATAGCTCGTGCCTTTAAGTATCTTCTCTCCCGCATCTGTTGTTGCTCGTGCCTTCTAACTGATTACCATGCTTTGACTATTTGACCGGTCCACGTGTCATGACACGTCATCTTCAATATTTAAATTCAGTTTTTTCCCAATACACATACAATCGTTATAAACTTACAAAATACATCATTGACTTTGGGCAACTTGAATTTTGATAGTGAAAATCAATCATACAATGGACTAAATTTCCAGATGTTCAATTTTTTAATAACTACTAATTGCATCAGTTGACTAAAGAGTATAATTGCTCTTTTGATCAAATAAACGCATCCAACTTGCATCTTATATACAACATACCTTAAAAATTTTAAAAATATAAAGCAGGTCATTTCCATTTACTTTGGCTCTCTAGACAGCAAATTATGCATATTCCAGAACTACGATGGAATAATAAGAAACAAATATTGATGTTTTATGCATTTTAAAAATCATTGTGGAACAATTTTCATGGGATTTTTTAAAAATCATATTCTTAAACAACAATTTCAGTAATTGTTTTAAAAAAAATATCTAGTTTATACAAAATTACTTGAGCCCAGGTTGGACGGAGGCGGATCTAGAGTGATTGAATCGTTTTCTTCTGAATCCAATAATTCGAACACGGAGCATAAATTTATGTGTAAAAATCCACTAAAATTACAAAATTTCTTATCCCCGCTTCGACCGGCAGCTGCTAGGTTTCCCCATCTCTTCTAAACTTCCCCCGGTCTTCGGCCCGGGCTGTATGAGGGCTTTTGAGGAGCGGGAGAAATTGTTGGAATTCTATGAAAGAGTCTCGGGAGCCAGGATGATAGTTATAAACCTGTAATTTTAAATTAACAATACAATGTGCTCAATGCTAAGAATCCTAAAGATTGAACCCACATAACTTAAATTCGGAATCCGTCTCTGAGATTGGAATTGCGCACACATATAGATTTTCGTTGTGTGTGGCTGTAATCAACCTTTTAATCTGTCCATAATCCCAATGAGAGAACAGTCACGATTTCAAATAGATCACAATATGAAACACAATGTGACGAATTCAAAGTTGCATGGAGAAGAAAAATGTATAATCTGTCATGGGCTTAGATACCAAGCATAGAGCCCCAATCCCATCGACAGGATCAGACCTGTAAAAATTGATGAGCCAAATCTAGTGAGCTCATGGGCTGATGAATCCTTTTATCACCGAGTGAAATTCATAAATAGCCAGATTTACAAGTGGTAATTGAAAAATAGCCATAATTTCAAAGGTAATCGAAATTTAGTCACTTTTCACGTAAAGATAAATCTGAACGAAAACACTGTTTAAATCCGAAAAATATTCCAGCATAATATACTGGAGTTCCAGCATAATATACTGGTCCAGCATGATATGCTGGAAGTTCATACACAGGTGCTCCAATTTTCATTATATTATGCTGGAACTTTCCGTGTGCTGGAGTTCCAGCATAATATGCTGGCAGCTCCTACACAGGTGCACCAATCTCCAGTATATTATGCTGGAACTTTTCGTGTTGCAGCAAAATAGTGGCTATTTTCAATGACTTTGCAAACGCTGGTTATTTTTCAATTACCAGAAAACTGCCCAGTACTATTTTCACTTTATCACCTTGTGCTATTTGGCCAAACTTCTTTCGGCCTAAAGGGGCTTTTTGGCCAAATATTTTTTGCAAATTTAAGGTATTTGGCCACGCTTTTAGAAGGAAAAAAATATTTTTGAGTAGAAACAGAAGCAATTTTTTGAAAAGTAAAAAAAAAAATAGCTTCTTCCCAAATATACTTTTTTGAAAAGCACTTTTGAGAAAATTACACTTAGAAACACTTTCTTAAAGCTTGACCAAACGCTAATTGCTATTCAAAAGCATTTTTCAAATTAATTAGCTAAACTCAAACTGCTTCTCAACAAAAATACTTTTTTGAAAAGCAATTTTAAAAATAAGCTTGGCCAAATAAGCTATTAGTTCCTTTATCCTATTTGATATGAGTGTTAGAATAGCCACTGTATTTAGAGTACTTGTTTGACTATCTGAAAGAAAAATAATAAAATAAAGTTGAAATTTTGGTTTAAGAGAAAAACACCACAGCATTGTTTTAAGGCTAGTTTTAAAGTTTTGAGTTTAAAGAAATTCAATTTTTGGAACATTATAGACATCGTGTATAAATAAAATCGTGTCAAATATTTTGTAACATTTTCAAATAGAACGAGTATCCCAATGTGATAGAAAGGGTTTGTAGGTTTAGAATGATTTTGATATTATTATATGTAAGCAATTGTTTGTGTGCATATGTATAGTATATACTATATAGTTTGACTCAAAATTAAAGTGATGAATTAAATTGAAGTTTCCCCGAATAAATTCACCTCGAAAGATAATACATGAGTACGTTATTCGATCTTGCCTTGTTGTCCCTTTTTGCTTTTTCTTTCATAACATACTTTTTTATACCACTTTCACTTTAATATAAAGTCATTCACTTTAATATCTCTCACTTTTATTTCCATTAATATAATCATTCAAGAATAAAGTCTCTTTTTATGGTGTTTTTTAGCGCCATTTCGCCCGAATCTTTCTTCCAGCCAGCCAACTGCTTAAAGATGGCGCAGTGTGACGGTTACAAACAAATGAACAACATTCCTTAGACATTTGACTTGTACTTTGTCTGTCGTATCCAGAAAGTACATGTACAAAATTAAGTACTGCGTAGTTGCTTGGTCCTGTTTTAGGTAAGTGAAACTACAAAAAATATTTCCATGCATTCCTATTTGTATCAAATGATACTCCCTCCGGTTCAATGAGTGATCAATTTGCTTTGGGCATACCCATTAAGAAAATACTAAATTCTAAACAAAAATAGTTAGTGTGACTAAACTATCTTCATTAAATGTTGCACTATAGTTATAGTAGCACTTACTTCTCTTTTCAAATGTGAGGAGTAAATGACTTTTTAGGGATACATACATAAGGATAATTTTGAAAAAACAAAATGAATTTTTTCTTGATTATATAAATGGACACTTATTTTGGACCAAAATAAAAAAAAACGAATTGGTCACTTATTGTGGACCGGAGGCAGTATTAAGTTATCAGCATTAAGTGATGAAATTGATGTAAAGTACTCCCTCCTTTTTGATTTTGATTTCGCACTTCCCTTAAGAAAAATAAATGAAGTATGTATTTTATAGTTTTATTCATAGTGATGATAGCATTTTCAAAAGTCTTGGGGAGTGAGTAGTTAATGATAAGGGTAAAATAGGAAAAAATTATTATCTTTCTCTTGTATTAGTATAATGGATAAATAAAAATAAAAATATATTTTTAATATAGTGGATAAATAAAGTGAACGGAAGGAGTACTTAAGAGTGTGGCCATAGGGCAATAAAGTGAGCTACATTGAAAACTATGGAAGACTAAAGTTAAATTCATGTAGGGATGAAACATAGAATAGTTAAAGTGACGATAAAAATGATTCGGACACCACCATTATTATTAGATAGTTGATGTAAAGTAATAAAATATACATAGATGCATTTAATTGTTAAGTGTAAATATTGAATGCGAATAATTTTTTCGTGAACGTACGTATAATATTGCAGCCTCGATCTTGTGTTATCATCGATCGTCTTAAACTAGCCATTTTATCTCGTAAACTGATAGAATTGATTGAATCTACACAATAATGTAACATACAAGTGAATCTGAGAGGAAATCTATAGAGGAAATGAGATGAAGAAGAAGCTCTGTATTATTGTCTTAAGAAGAAGAAGAAGAAGAAGAAGAAGAAGAAGAAGAAGAAGAAGAAGAAGAAGAAGAAGAAGAAGAAGAAGAAGAAGAAGAAGAAGAAGAAGAAGAAGAAGAAGAAATATACGTGTGGACTGTTATATAAAGACCCACTTCTAACTGCCTTAACAACTTTTCCTTTTAGGACAAAGCTTTCTAATCTTTTACACTTAGGTCCCTCAGCTTAGTCTATGTACAATTAGTATGTATCTCAATACTCCCCTTCAAGCTGGTGGGTGAATCACATCAAGCACACCAAGCTTGGACAAGAGGAAATGATGTTGTGATGATCCTAGACCATTGGTCATAAGGTCAGCCTGTTGTAGACTGGTAGAGATATATTGTGGTGCCAACTGTCCAGCCTTGATTTTTTCTCAAACAAAATGGCAATTTATTTTAATGTGTTTGGTTCTTTCATGAAAGATGGGATTGGAAGCTATTTGTAAAGCAACCTTACTGTCACAATGTAGAGGGACTGGTTGATGGACATGAACTTGAAGCTCCTTCAACAGTCCTAGAAACCAAGTAATTTTTGTTGCTGCGGCTAGACTCCTATACTCAGCCTCTGCAGAACTACGACTCACAGTTTGCTGCTTCTTGGACTTCCAGGATAGTAGAGAATTTCCCAATTTGATGATGTATCCTGTGATTGATCTTCTGGTATTTGGGTAGGATGCCCAGTCAGAATCACAATAAGCAGATATGTTATTGATAGGGATAGCACTCAGCAGAATTTCAAGCCCAGGAGCTGACTTCACATATCTGACCACAAGCAATGCTGCATCCCAATGGGATTGTTTGGGGTGTTGCATGAATTGGCTAAGTACTTGAACTTTAAAGATGAGGTCTGGTCTAGTGATGGTTAAGTAGAGTAGCTTCCCAATAAGTCTTTGATAGCTTCCAATGTCTTCCAGTTCCTCATCCCCCTTGACTCCTACATGCTTGTCATAATCAATGGTAGTCAATTTCTGATTCAGTTTAATGAGAGTAGAGATTGGTTTGGCTGCTGCAAGACCAGCTTCTGAGATCAATAACGAAGTTCTCCTAGGTCCTTCACCTTAAAAGAGCTGTGTAAAATCTGTTTAGCCTCCTCTATCAACTCTACATTGCTGCTAGTTATAAGCAAATCATTCACATACACTAGGATTATAACAATGTGAGAACCTGTCTTCTTAGTGAATAGAGAGTGATCATGAGTACTTTGAGACTAACCACTTTCCAGTAAAGCATCAGTAAGTTTAATGTTCTATTGCCTTGAGGCCTGTTTGAGGCCATATAGAGACTTCAGTAGCTTGCACACCTTGTTCTCCCCTTGTTACTGGAAACCCTGAGGCAAGTCCATATAGACTTCCTCATAGATGTCTCCTTGGAAAAATGCATTGTTCACATCCATTTGGAACAAGGTCCAACCTCTTGATGCTGTAATGCTGATCACTGTCCTCACAGTTACCATCTTTGCCACAGGAGAGAAAGTTTCATGATAATCCAAACCTTCTTGTTGAGTATAACCCTTTGCCACTAATCTAGCTTTGTATCTCTCTATTTCCCCATTTGCTTTGTGCTTGATCTTGAACACCCATTTAGATCCTATTGCTCGCTTACCTACTGGCAAGTCAACTATCTCCCAAGTAGCATTGTCCTCAAGAGCCTTAATTTCCTAGGACATTGCGTCTATCCACTTCTTGTTCCTGCATGCTTCCTTGAAGGATTTAGGCTCAACTTCTGCTGCAAACACTCCTAAATAAGCCTGGCAATTGTTAGATAAGTGACTGTAGGATACAGAGTTGAAAATACAGTGTGGCTTGGACTGTGACTTGCATGTGGTAACGTAATCTTTTAGCCAAATAGATGGTCTTGAAACTCTATTGGATTTCCTAGTATGCAAATCAGCATCAGGTGGTTGGCTTGTGTCTGCTTGATCCTCAACATCATCAATCTCTGCTGTTGGACTCACAGCTGGTTCAGAATCATCTACTGCTGCTTGTTCAATGGATGTTGCTTGTTCAGGATCAGCTGCTGCTGGATCTATTGTTGTCACTCCCTCATTTGGAAGTTGTTCTTCAGTAGTTGAATGAAGAGCAGGTTGGGCAGGCATGGGGTCAGTTGGAACAATTGATGGTGCAGTATTTGGAAAGAGGTCTTCTTCTTCAATTTGCATTCTTTCCTTGAAAGGAAATATATGCTCTCTGAATGTGACATGTCTACTGAAAAATATTCTTTTTTGTCTAGATCATACAATCTATAGCCCTTTTGTGTTTCTGAATAGCCAATGAAAATGGACTTCTTTGCTCTTGGTGCAAATTTATCTCCTCCAGGTAAATTGCTTGCAAAGCAAAGACATCCAAATACTCTTAGATGGTCTATTTTTGCTGGTTTTCCATGTAATACTTCATATGGACACTTCCCCTGTAACACTCCCGTGGGCAATTTATTTATTAGATAGGCATCTGTTCTTACAAAATCCCCCCAAAACCTTATTGGCACTGAGCTTTGGAACTTGAGTGCCCTTGCCATTTCCAATATATGCCTATGCTTCCTCTCAACTGTGCCATTCTGTTGAGGGGTATATGGGCAACTACCCTGATGTATTATTCCCAAGGTAGCCAACAATTCATTACATTGAGAATTAAAAAACTCAGTACCATTATCTGACCTTAACACCTTGACAATCATACCAAACTGATTTTGAATCATTGCAACAAAGTTTTTTATTACAACTAGTACTTCAACCTTTGACTGAATCAAACATACCCAAGTATACCTACTATAATCATCAACAATAGTAACAAAGTAATGCTTTCTATCATATGTAGGTACTCTATGAGGTCCCCAAACATCTAAGTGAACAAGTTGAAAGATTCCAGTAGAACTAGTACTACAGGAAATTTTAGCCTACATTGTTTAGCTAGTGGACATATTTGACAGTCCCCTTGTGCCTGCACATCTACTTTATTCTGTAATTCTGAAATATGCTGCATTTCCTTCATTGAAGCATGTCCTAACCTTAAATGCCAAAGTTCAGTTTCTTCTCCCTTTCTCAAAAAAACTCCTGCAACTGCCTCTGTTATGTTCTCCTTAAGCAAGTACAAACCATTGTTCTCTCTACCAATCTCCATCATCCTGCCACTGTAGAGATCCTATAATATACAGAAATTAGGGAAGAATGTTCAACAGAGATCCTTTGTAAGTTTAGATACTGACAATAAGTTAAATTTAAACTCTGGCACATATAAGACATTTTTTACTGTCTTATTCCCTAATATGGAGGCCTCTCCTGTGTGAGTTATTTGAGAGTTGTTTCCAGTAGGAAGTTGCACTTTATGTTTCCTTTGATCATCTGCTCTTCTAACATTGTTAAGGATATCCTTACAGTCTGTGACATGATGTGTTGCCCCTGTATCTATTACCCAATCACACATACCTGCATCAGATAATAGAGAGACTATACCTGCAAAATTATTAGAACTTTCTGCAGTTGTTGGCTTTGACAGCAACCTCACCAGTTGTTGATACTGTTATTCAGTGAAGAACTGTCCTGCTCCTTGTATCCGCATATTCATTTGTTTCCCTTCCTCACTATTTGCATTCATATTCACATTGTTAGCATACACCTTTTGTTGATACCCAATTTCTCCCTGTATATCTTAATAGGCATATATATATATATATATATATATATATATATAAGCATTCACAAGGTCTTTATAATTTTTCTATAATTTTGAAGGTTTTAAATTGATTTATTTCTTTCTTTTTATTTATAAAATTTCCAATAATTATCCTTCAAATTATTGTTGTGATAATCTAACCATCTAAATCCTATATTTATGCCAAAATATTGCTTGGATAATTTTGGTGCATTTTTTATAATTGCATTTATATTTTTAAAGCCAGTTTGCAGATAATTGCAATATTAGCCCTATTAATGTACAATTACGTTTTATATGCATAAAATGATCTTCTATATTTCTTAAAATGTTAAATATCTATTCTAAATCATTTTAGTACACGAAATTATTTTTTAAAAATTATCTATTATTTATTATAAATTATATGGGGATAAATTGGCTATTTAAAATCTAGCCAAATTGCATTTCAATTTTAGCCTCAATTAAACCCAATACCCCAGCCCAATTTCAGATTAAAATACCCGACCCAGGCCTTAATTACACCTACCCGACCCAAGTCCCCATCAGATCCTGGCTGTTGATCTAAAAGATCAACGGCCCTCGTTGGTTCTTTCCTTTTTAATTCCAAACAACCCCTAACGCTAATCATTCTCTACACGCTGTCGCCCTAAAATCCTCTCCACACTCAGCACACTCTCAACCTAACCTAGTCTTCAACCGCCGACCTCCCATCTCCGGTGACCTCTCATCGTCTCCTGAACCTCCAATGGTCTCTCTCATGCCATGCTTGCCTTCTCCAAGGTCTTCAAGGGCCTAGGGCCATGCCGACTTGCATCTAGGGTTCATCACTTGTCTGTTCTTGGCTACTCCAGTGTGATTTCAAGCAAAATCATGCTATATTTGTTACGATCCTTGGGATTCTAGACAGGTTCCTTTATCTCTATATGGGTTTCTTTTGAAACCCTAACTTCTTTTCTATACCTCCTAGATCTGTACAGATTTAGGATGATTTGAGTTTGTTTCTTTAATGTTTTACACTGTCCTTGAGATTCTTTACAAGAATCGTCGATTTTAAGTGTTTTCGCCTTCTGCTAAAAATTAGGGTTTCGAAACTTCTTTTAAAAACCTTGTTTAACTAATTCTTTGTGTTTAAACTCCTATCTCTTGTGTATTTTGACTGATTTTATGATTTTACTACTCGTCTATATTGAAAGCCCTAATTTTTCTAGGTTTTTTCGTTTGGTTCTGTGTATCAGCGTGACTGGCCGGTTCTCGTGTGAGTTTCTGTGACTATTTTGCCTCGAATATGTTTCCACTGAGTTTCTTAGCCTAACTTACATCAACTCTACGTGCTTGTGCTTATCTTGACTGTTCAAGACTTGCCTCTTTCTATCAGTGCTGTTTAATCTTCATGTTTTCTAGAGTTATGTGTCGATCTCTGGTTATTCTTGTCTTACTCTATTTATATGCTAAAACATTGACTCATGATTCTCTCTTTGATTGATTCTGAGTTCCCTGTTTCTTGGCTTGATTTGAAAACTTTCCTTTAGACCTTTGATTCCCTTGGCTTATTTGTTTATTCATGGGAACCTATGTTATTCTCCTTAATTTAATAATATTTTGAATCCTTGATGCACTAATTTGCTATATGCTGATTCTCGATTATTTCCATATTCTGCAACCTTATTTAGTTTCCTTACCTTATTTGGTTAACCGTGTTATTTGCTAATTCTTCGCTAACTGTTTCCTTAATTAAACCCTTGTGTATTTACTCCTAATTGTCTATCTTATACCTAATGCCTTACTTGATTTCTTTCCTTAAACATTTTCTGCCCATTACCGTTGGTTAATTGCCCCTTAATTAAGGGAGTACTTGCATTGATTTTGATTCTAATTAGTACATGGTTCCATAATTATTGCTGAACTTTGATTCTTGCCTTATTTTCTACTTGTTTTCAAACTATAAATACCCTGCTCTTTCACTAACACGACACACGAACACATTGGTTAAGAAAAAAAGAAAAAGCTCTCTCACACTCGAAACTTTTCTGCTCCCTCTTGGGTTACTTGCTATCATTCTGAGTTAGTCGGCTGCAAGCCAATGCTAACTATTGTGCTTTCCTATTCCTCACTTTGTGTTTACCATCTCTCTACTGGTATGTTCTTATTTCAATTCAAGTCTCAAAACCAATATGTTTCTTTTACTACTTCAGTTAATCATGTTTCTAGTTTGTTTCTATCTATGGTTCTGTTGTTCAACATGCAATTGACATGTTTACATTACTACTTCATCTAGCATGCTAGTCTTACCTTGTTAGGGCTTTTCAGAACTTGTTCTACCCCCTCCCCTAGTAGTCTGTCTCAACATGACTCTACCTTACTTTGAATACTTGTCTACTTGTTATCCAGTTTTGATGTGCAAGCCGATCTGTCACTTTAAAAGGCTGATTCTATGATTATTTCTGGAACTCTTACTGTATTGGTACCAATAGCTATCCCCTTAATCCCTTAAACCCCTCAAGAACTGCTATGTTCCTGATACTATGTGCTCTATGTGTCCCCAATTCCCATTCCCCTGTATGAAAGACTGTTATTTGAGTATTGCTGAACTTGTTTGACTGACCTGCTGTTTGTTTAATTACACCTTGTTTTTTTTCAAAAAGCTGTTTTCCCAACAACTCTCTTGCTTACAAAGTTATTTCAACTAAGTCTCTTTTTTACACTGTTTTTCCTACTGAAACCCTTTCTATGCCAAGCACTCTCACTCTATTCCTAAGTCCCTAGGTTCTGCCCCCTCCAGTGTGTGTACTGCCTTGGGATCCTTTTGAGAACCCTCTGAATTCTGGCACAGTGAGGCTGGCCCTTCCACACTACACTTACTCAATTTGGTTACAAAGTCTAGGTGTGAGCATTGCCCGGGATCCTTGAGATCCTTAGGGAACTCTGACGCACATAGACAATGATATTGTCTTTGAAATTGGCATTTGAGGCTATTGGAGGTTTAGAGAAATCACTTGGGCCTGCTGCAGGCTCCCTATAGTGTAACTTCTTCTTTTATTTTTGGTAATTAATTTTTTTTTTATTCATCACCAAAATGATTACATATAAGTTCCATAGTAGACTACATCACAGTCTACTACCTGATAATATTCACAAATGACTAAGACACATACTACCAGAATTAACTAACTTTCAGCTGCTGAATCTATTCTTTGATTCTAGTTGGTGCTCGAACATTACACACATAAGCAATTTCCCTCACCAGTTGACTTGCATTCTTTGATCTGCCTTCAAATCTGCGTTGATTCCTTTCTATCTATATTGCATACACTCATTCTGTGTATGCCATCTTGAACACTTGAGCTCTTTTTGTTCTGCCTTTTGCTCTTTCAATGAACGAGTTCTCCATCTGCTCCCATTGTGTTGTTTTGAAAAGCTGAACCTTCATCCATTTTAGTACCCCTTCCCAGATTTCCATAGAGTAAGGGCATTCCATGAATAAATGGTTCCTTGTTTCATTATGCCTATTACACAGTTTACATATATGATCCACATTTATGCCCCAAGCAACAATTTTGTCCACTGTTAGTAATTCTTTTTCTTTATCTATGTAATTCATTCATCTGGTTTGTAATAATTTGTAAACGCATATTGGGGTGATTAGTAAAAGGAGTGGGTAGTTACATATTTGTGGGGTAATATGGGTAGAAACCATGCCTATAGGATCTCATTTTTGCTACGTTTACCCTACTATGTCAGAAACCATGTTTATAGGACTTCATATATTTGCTATGTTTTCCTCACTATGCTAGACATCATGCCTACAGGTTTACAATCAACTTCACAAATAGATATCATGCTTAAGCATGTAATCAAGTTCAAGTTTCTGTTCCAATGGTTGTTTACATTTATTTCCGCTAGAGATCATGCCTATTACTTTATAAATAACTAGATATCATAGGGAACAGCATCTGAAATTCTACATACAGACCTAAAATCAGTTTAGTTTAAATAAGTCAATCCAGTTCATGATTAGTTTACTTCGAAACTGGTCTAATTAGTGGTTTGTTTTCCCTGAAATGAATTCTTTCGAGTATTGCTCTAATTTACTATTAGAAAGCATGCCTATAGGAACTCAAGAGTATGTTTTAAAATCTGCCCACTGTTTTACTATATCAAACGTAGTTATCATGCTCTTAGGATACCACTATTCAGCGTGTAGGCAAGCCTATAGGGCATTTTCAAATCCCGCAACTCTGAAATTGTTTTTGCTACTTAATTGTTGTTCTGATTTAACAGGCTTAAAATCAGTAGGCAAACTGATAGGGCCATTTCTTCTGAGTTTATAAAACAAACCGCCTATCTTCTATGTCTTGATATTCACTTAGACTCCATGTCTTAGGATACCGTTTAACAATACAACCCTTATTTGTGTTTGAGTCGTGCTGCTTATGTGCGTGGTTTGTGGAGGTAAACTTGAGCCTCTAATTGCTTCTTTTCTGCCTTATGTGCTAAGGTTCTATTTGTTCTTGCCTGTCGCCTTAGTATTTTCTCCTTTAAACCTTAGGGGTCTGTCTAGAACTGCCTATAGGTAGAGGTCCTAAATTTCCTCCAGGACCATTAAGAAGGGACGGGTAACAGCACGTAATAGAGATCGTTAACCAACACTCGCTTTAATAACCACTAAGGGGGTGGGAAGGGTAGATATAGGATATGATGACTACGCGCTAATATCACGTGTAGTCCCTTATTAAGGAGTGTTTACCGGACATTGTGTGGGGTGATCCTGTAGGCTAACCAACCTAGGACCCTTCTTTCCCAAATCCCTTCTAAACCTTGTTTTATATGTATACAACTTGTTCCAAATCTTTGTCTATTATCTGAGTCATACAATATCTAACCTGATCTTACTTGTAATTATGTGTTTAAAAACTATTTGTTTGACTAATTCATGAGTTAAGTTCGGCCGGGACCCACCGTTGTGGACCGCGAGGGGTGCCTAATACCTTCCCCTCAAGGTTATTTCGAGCCCTTACCCTAAATCTCTGGTAATGCAAACTGGTCTAAGAGTTAATCGCTCTAGGTGCCCTAACGCACTGTAATCCGTTAGGTGGCGACTCTTCAAATACCCAATTCTAAAAAAGGGACGGAGTCGGTTCCCCCATGATAAGTCGAAACCCGGACTTTCTCCGCGAGGAGGAAAAAAGGGGGGCGCGACAGCATGGCGACTCCGCTGGGGATACCTTTTAGGCTCTTACCATAACGAACTTATCTTTTTATGAATTAGTCCAAATATGCTTCATCCCGTACCCTTCTCCCTTATTTGAATTTAACTGCCATTTTCTTTTAAGCATTTTGTGGTTCTTTATCCCTGAAACTGACTTGTCTCTTTGTTTTTCTTTTCCTGTAACTGTCTTTCAATTATTTAAATTCTGTATTTATTTTTCCCTACGTGCAAATACTTGACTACATGTTATTAACTGCTGCACAAATCATGCTCCACATCATATTCCACTCGTGCGTATCAAATCCTATAGCAACGCATTAATGTGTGGTTGCGCTCTTCCTATTTACTACCCTTAAATTCGGAAAGGCTTATTTGAGGTAAAACCAGTCGATCAGCGGTGCAGTCGATGGTTCCGTGCCTTCCCGCTCGAGTTGTCCGCTTGAGGGTACTAGTCTAAAACCCCATCAAAACCTTACTCTGGATAAAATTGTGCATGCATCATGGTCAAACCTAGTTGGATCAATTATGTTGTCCACATAATGATCCTTTAAGACGAGCCTTATCCAAAGTCCACCGGGGTTTCCATAATCCCAACGGACACAACCACGTTCTGTGCATTAATTTGGAGAACTAAATGCCAATATGCTAATCATGATTGTATAAATAATCGAGTCTGGTGGGGGTAAGGTCTAACCCTTTTGTTTTGCAGAAAATGAGGCACGAGGTCCCCAGATTCGGTATGGTTAGCATACCCTCACTCTTGCTAGACTGGTGGAGGAATCTTCCATCGAGCGACCAAATCAATAAATGGAAAGAGAGGGTCGTCAAGACTAGCGAAAAGCTGGAATATCTGGAATACAATTTGATGGAATTGGAAGGAAAAGTGACGAAGAGAGTCACCGACTGCCAGAACGCTGAGGGAAACGAAGGAGGACATTTGGCAAAGGCATTCTTACTGTCACGACCCGGATTTTTTTCCCACCATCGGGAGTCGTGATGGCGCCTACTAACGGATCTAGGCAAGCCAAACATTTCAGTATTCCCTGATAACACCTCAGCAATATAAATATTACGAGTCATTTAAATAAAAGCGGAAGTCTTAAAAAACATAGGTAAATGAAAACCAAAAATGCGGAAGTTTAACAGTTCTCTACCCAAGAGTGGTGTCGCTAACTCACGAACTACTAAGGAGTGCTAAAAAGAAGTCTGAATAGAAATACATCAATGTTTGTCTCGGTACAATGAAAACAAACTAAAACATAGAAAGGGACTCCGGCCTGCGAACGCCAGCTAGGCTACCTCGTAAGTCCCTGGGCTGAAGTCAGCTCCCGATCAATATCCTACTGCTGTGGTCCAAAAGCTTCTCCGGTACCGTGATCTGTGCAAAAGAGCACAGAAGTGTAGCATCAGCACAACCGACCCCATGTGCTGGTAAGTGTCTGGCCTAACCCCGGCGAAGTAGTGACGAGGCTAGACAGGACTACCAAACCAACTTGTGCAGTTCAATATATATATGCAATAAAAGGAAAGAACAAAGAAATTAAACAGTTAAGAGGGAGGGGAGCATACTATGGGGGAGTACAATCCAGATATAAAGTCAACAATTTAAGTATGAAACAGGGCAATAACAATAACTAATGAGAGCAGGAAAATAAACAGTTGCACGGCATCAACCTTCGTGCTTTTACTCTCATTCTCACCAAGAGCAACCAAATAAAGTGCACGGCATCACCCTTCATGCTTTTCCTCACATAACTCTCACATCATGGCACGGAATTTCCCTTCGTGCAAATATCATCAAAAACATGGCACGGAATGACCCTTCGTGCAAGTATAATCAAACATGGCACGGAATGACCCTTCGTGCAAATGTAATCAAAACATGGCACGGAATGACCCTCGTGCATTATCACTCTTCCTCACCCAACTAGTACNTGTAGGAGCCCTTCCGGAGTCTGAACCCCCACAGTGAGCGCGAGTACCCAAATGGATCGGGCTGCACGCCGCAACGGTCATGTGCATTGCATTGCATTCATGCATCGGTTCCTGTTTGTACTACGTGTCATGACATTCAGCACTCTCATTTCATTGGCATTCATGCTACTTCTTGCACTATTTACCAGACGCCCTGGTGTAAATTGTTAGTGGAGTGCTGTGCCCGAGGGGCTGACTTATGTGCGGACTTGCATTACCTGAATACGCATTCATTTGCTTGACTGTTGTAAAAGGATATTTTTAAAAGAGGTTTTTAAACTGAGCCAGATATTTTCTAAATGACTCTTTACGGTTTTACTGTTTTCTAAAAAGGGTTGTACTGTCCTATATAGCATGATGAAGTGCTCTTACGTGATTTCTTGCCTCTCAGTTATTATTTACTCTTATTACCACTGAGTTGGAAGTACTCACTTTACTCCCTGCACCTCGCGTGCAGTTGCAGGTATCGTTCACCCGGTAGCGGGTTATTAGCGGATTGAAGGTATTGTTATTGTAGCTGAGCAAGGTGACCGCCAGCGTTCGCGGCACCGGATGTTTTCTTTTGTTTTTCCAGAAATTCATTTTTGTATGATATTGGTCCTGTAGTTAAATCAGGTTCCTTTAGATGCTCGTGACTTGTGACACCCCGGTCGGGTAGTAACTAACAGTTTCTAATGCCATTAAGTTGTATCTTCTATTCATTTATGTTTAATAATTGTTAGTGAAAGGATTTGGGTTAGTTGGCTGGCCTTGTCTTCACGAGAGGCGCCATCACGACCGGGTATGGGAATTGGGTCGTGTGAAGTTGGTATCAGAGCCTAGGTTACTAGGTCTCACGAGTCATGAGCAGGTTTAGTAGAGTCTCGCGGATCGGTACGGAGACGTCTGTATTTATCCTCGAGATGCTGCAGAACCTTTAGGAAAACTTCCCATTCTTGGAATTCTTATCGTGCGTACTTGATTCAGCTTTAGATATAACTCTTGAAATTCCTTCCACACGTCTGTATGCGCACGTGAGCGCTCAGTATTATATGTGCCCTGATGGTTTGTGATTCCCCGATCGAGGGGCGAGATATGATCTTCGTGAGTATGTTTGGCCAGTCTGGAGGACTTGAGGCCGGATCCTTGCCTATGGCTTGAGCACCGAGGTGCTGATTGTGTGAGCAAGTGTTTTGAACTTATATGTTCAGTATTGCCCCTATTAGCCGGAATGGCGGTTTGGTATTCATGTGATGAGTATGTTAGTACTGCGAGATGTAACTATATGACTTGGTAGTGACGAAGAAGTCTGCAGGATAATAGATGAACTGTTAAGTGATTCGACTCCTATTGTGGATTGATGTGTAGCCCGAATTATGGGCGCGTGAAGAACATTGTCGTACCTCCTAGTTGGGAAGTGAAGTGCATTGCATGCGGCGGTAACCTAGTGCTCTGATACCAACTTTGTCACGACCTGGATTTTTCGCACCATCGGGAGTCGTGATAGCGCCTACTAACGGAGCTAGTCAAGCCAAACATTTCAGTATTCCCTGATAACACCTCAACAATATAAATATTACGAGTCATTTAAATAAAAGCGGAAGTCTTAAAAAACATAGGTAAATGAAAACCAAAAATGCGGAAGTTTAACAGTTCTCTACCCAAGACTGGTGTCGCTAACTCGCGAACTACTAAGGAGTGCTAAAAACAAGTCTGAGTAGAAATACATCAATGTTTGTCTCGGTACAATGAAAACAAACTAAAACATAGAAAGGGACTCCGGCCTACGAACGCCAGTTAGGCTACCTTGTAAGTCCCTGGACTGAAGTCAGCTCCCGATCAATATCTTACTGCTGTGGTCCAAAAGTTGCTCCGGTACCGTGATCTGTGCGAAAGAGCACAGAAGTGTAGCATCAGCACAACCGACCCCATGTGCTGGTCAGTGCCTGGCCTAACCCCGGCGAAGTAGTGACGAGGCTAGACAGGACTACCAAACCAACCTGTGCAGCTCAATATATATATGCAATAAAAGGAAAGAACAAAGAAATTAAACAGTTAAGAGGGAGGGGAGCATACTATGGGGGAGTACAGTCCAGATATAAAGTCAACAACTTAAGTAAGAAACAGGGCAATAACAATAACTAATGAGAGCAGGAAAATCAACAGTTGCACGGCATCAACCTTCGTGCTTTTACCCTCATTCTAACCAAGAGCAACCAAATAAAGTGCACGGTATCACCCTTCGTGCTTTTCCTCACATAACTCTCACATCATGGCACGGAATTTCCCTTCGTGCAAATATCATCAAAAACATGGCACGGAATGACCCTTCGTGCAAGTATAATCAAACATGGCACGGAATGACCCTTCGTGCAAATGTAATCAAACATGGCACGGAATGACCCTTCGTGCAAGTATAATCAAACATGGCACGGAATGACCCTTCGTGCAAGTATAATCAAACATGGCACGGAATGACCCTTCGTGCAAATGTAATCAAACATGGCACGGAATGACCCTTCGTGCATTATCACTCTTCCTCACCCAAATAGTAGTCACAACC
>NC_031998.1:26334547-26363612 GCF_001879085.1 Nicotiana attenuata | reverse complement strand
ATAAAAATCTCAAAAAACATACTCCGGACTCATTCGTGCGATCAAATCGCCCAATTAACATCATGAATCATCAATTTGGGTCTCAACACCCATGAATTTCTCTCCAATTCCTATAAAACATTAAGTTAAGCTTTTCTAGCTCAAAACACGTCAAATGACGTCCAAATCTAACCAAACTTTACAGCAATTGCTTAAATCATATTTAAGACTTGTGCCGAGAGTCGGAAACAAAATACGAGCCCAACAGCACAGTCTTCTAAACAAATAACACCTTCATTCTTTAATTATTTTCAGAAAACAATTTCACACAACAATTCGTTTCTCGGACTTGGGACCTCGGAATTCGATTTCGGGCACACACCCAAGTCCTAAAATTTCCTACGGACCCTCCGGGACTGTCGAATCACGAGTCCGGGTCCGTTTGTCCAAAACGTTGACCAAAGTCAAACTTAATCAATTCAAAACATCAAATTTATTATCTTTCTCACAAATTCACATTTAAACTTTCCGGCTACGCGCCCGGACTGCGTACACAAGTCGAGGCAACCCCCAAGTGAGATTTTATCGGCCTCGGAAGTACAAGGCGAGTGGGAAATACGGTGATGACCCCTTTGGGTCGTCACATCCTCCACCTCTAAAACAACCGTTCGTCCTCGAACGGACAAAAGAAAGAAGTACCTGAATCGGGGAAAATATGGGGATAATGGCTCCGCATATTAGACTCGGACTCCCAGGTCGATGCCTCAGGAGGCTGACCTCTCCACTGAACGCGAACAGAAGGAAAACTCTTCGACCTCAGTTGTCGAACCTGTCGGTCTAGAATAGCTACCGGCTCCTCCTCATATGACAGATCCTTGTCCAATTGGACAGTACTGAAGTCTAATACATGGATAGGATCGCTGTGATACCTCCGAAGCATAGATACGTGGAAAACCGGGTGCACGACTGATAAGCTAGGTGGCAATGCAAGTCTATAAGCCACCTCTCCTACTCGGTCAAGAATCTAAAACGGACCAATGTACCTAGGGCTTAGCTTGCCCTTCTTTCCGAACCTCATCACGCCCTTCGTAGGAGACACTCGGAGCAATACTCGCTCACCAATCATGAAAGCTACATCTTGGACCTTATGGTCTGCATAAGTCTTCTGCCTAGACTGAGCTGAATGAAGCCTCTCCTGAATAATCTTGACCTTATCTAAGGCCTCCTGAACTAAGTCTGTACCCAACAGCCGAGCCTCTCCCGGCTCGAACCAACCGACTGGAGACCGACATCGCCTCCCATACAATGCCTCATATAGAGCCATCTGGATGCTAGATTGGTAGCTGTTGTTGTAGGCGAACTCTGCTAAGGGCAAAAACTGGTCCCACGAGCCTCCAAAATCAATGACACAGGCTCGAAGCATATCCTCCAATATCTGAATAGTCCTCTCGGACTGGCCGTCCGTCTGAGGATGGAACGCTGTGCTCAACTGAACCTGGGTGCCCAACTCCTACTGAATTGCTCTCCAGAAGCGCGAGGTAAACTGCGTACCCCGATCCAAAATAATAGATACCGGCACCCCATGAAGGCGAACAATCTCTCGGATGTAGATCTCAGCTAACCTCTCCGATGAATAAGTGGCTGCAACAGGAATAAAATGCGCTGACTTGGTCAGCCTATCAACAATGACCCAAATAGCATCAAACTTCTTCCGGGTCAACGGAAGTCCAGTAACGAAATCCATGGTAATCCTCTCCCACTTCCACTCGGGAAGCTCAATCCTCTGAAACAAACCACCAGGCCTCTGATGCTCATACTTAACCTGCTGACAGTTCAAATATCGAGCCACATATGCAATAATATCTTTCTTCATCCTACGCCACCAATAATGCTGCCGCAAGTCCTGATACATCATCGCGACGCCCAGGTGAATAGAATACCGAGAACTATGGGCCTCTGCTAAGATCAACTCTCGAATCCCATCGACATTGGGCACACAAGCACGCCCTTGCAATCTCAAAATACCATCATCATCTAAGGTCACCTTCGTGGCACCTCCACGCTGCACCGTTTCTCTCAAGACACACAAATGTGGATCATCAAACTGCCGATCACGGATACGCTCCAATAATGAAGAACGAGCGACCGTACAAGCTAACACTCTGCTAGGCTCAGAAATGTCCAACCTCACAAATCGATTGGCCAGGGCCTGAATATCCAAAGCAAGCGGTCTCTGGCTGACCGGGACATAAGCAAGACTACCCATGCCGGCGGACTTCCTACTCAATTCATCGGCTACCACATTGGCTCTCCCCGGGTGGTACAAGATAGTAACATCATAATCTTTCAACAACTCCAACCACCTCCTCTACCTTACATTCAACTCCTTCTGCTTGAACAGATACTGAAGACTCTTGTGATCCGTGTACACCTCACACGTCACACCATATAGATAATGCCTCCAAATCTTCAAAGCATGGACAATGGCCGCCAACTCTAAATCATGCACTGGATAGTTCTTCTCGTGAATTTTCAGCAGCCTCGAAGCATAAGCTATAACCTTGCCATCCTGCATCAATACTGCGCCAAGTCCAATACGGGAAGCATCACAATAGACGGTATAAGGCCCTGAACCTGTGGGCAAAACCAACACCGGTGCCGTAGTCAGAGCTGTCTTGAGCTTCTGGATGCTCGCCTCGCACTCGTCCGACCATCTGAACTGGGCACCCTTCTGGGTCAACCTGGTCATCGGGGCTGCGATAGCCTCTACAAACCGACGATAATAACCTGCTAACCCCAAGAAGCTCCGAATCTCAGTAGCTGATGCTGGTCGAGGCCAGTTCTTGACTGCCTCAATCTTCTTCGGGTCCACCTGAATACCCTCTGCTGATACGACGTGACCCAGGAATGCAACCGAACTCAACCAGAACTCGCACTTCGAGAACTTAGCATATAACTGACTATCCTTCAGAGTCTGAAGGACCACTCTGAGGTGCTGCTCGTGTTCCTCCTGACTGCGGGAGTATACCAGAATATCATCAATAAAGACTATCACGAACAGGTCCAAGTACGGCCTGAATACCCGATTTATCAACTCCATGAATGCTGCGGGGGCGTTGGTCAACCCAAATGACATGACCAAAAACTCATAATGCCCGTACCGAGTGCGGAATGCTGTCTTAGGGACGTCGGACGCCCTAATCCTCAGCTGATGGTAGCCAGATCTCAAGTCTACCTTTGAAAACACCTTTGCACCCTGAAGCTAGTCGAACAAATCGTCAATCCTCGGTAGTGGATACTTGTTCTTGATCGTCACTTTGTTCAATTGCCGATAATCAATGCACATCCTCATCGAACCATCCTTTTTCTTCACAAATAACACCGGCGCAACCCAAGGCAAAACGCTGGGTCTGATGAAACTCTTCTCAAGCAAATCCTACAACTGATCCTTTAACTCTTTCAACTCTGGCGGGGCCATGCGATACGACGGGATAGAAATGGGCTGCATGCCCAGAGCCAGATCAATACAAAAATCGATATCCCTGTCGGGCGGCATACCCGGCAGGTCCGAAGGGAAAACCTCGGGAAACTCCCAAACAATAGGAACAGAATCAATAGAAGGGACCTCTGCGCTGGAATCGCGAACATACGCTAGATAAGCTAAACACCCCTTCCCGACCATGCGTCGAGCCTTTACATATGAGATAACACTGCGAGTGGCATGACCTGGGGTCCCTCGCCACTCCAAACGGGGCGAATCTGGTAAAGCCAAGGTCACGGTCTTGGCGTGACAATCCAAGATGGCATGATACGGGGACAACCAATCCATCCCTAATATAACATCGAAATCCAGCATGTCTAAGAGCAATAACTCAACACGGGTCTCAAGACCCTCAAACACTACCACACAGGAACGATTAACTCGGTCGATCACTATAGAATCCCCCACCGGTGTAGATACATAAACAGGAATACCCAATGCATCACTAGACATAACCAGGTAGGGTGCAAAATAGGACGACACATATGAATACGTAGACCCAGGGTCAAATAGCACTGAGGCATCCCTATCACAGACCAGAATAGTACCTGTAATAACAGCATCTGAAGACTCAGCCTCTGGCCTGGCTGGTAAAGCATAACACCGGGGCTGGGCCCCACCTCCCTGAACCATGTCTCTGGGACGATCGGCTACTGGCTGGCCCCTACCTCTGCCGGTCCGAGCTCCACCTCTACGGTCTCTACCTCCACCTCTATGATCCCTACCCCCGCCTCTAGCTAGCTGGGCGAGCTGTGGATCACCTGGTGCCTGAATCATGGGACGAGGACCCTGCTGCTGAGAACTACCCAAGGCTTGAGGGCAAAATCTGACAATGTGACTTGGGTCACCACAACCATAACAAGCCTTTGGCTGCTGAGACTGCTGGCCCTGTCGACCTGAATGTCCTCCCCGGAAACTCTGAAGTGGCGATGCACTGATGGGCTGCTGATCAGGGTAATGCTGCTGAGAACCACCACCGCCTGGAGTACCATGAGAAACCTGGAGTGCTGACTGAAAGGGTCTCGGTGGATGGCCTTTACCATAAGAATCCCTACCTCCAGACGAGGTACCACTGAACCTACCAGAATGACGAGGCCTCTTATCCGACACCTGACCACCTCCTCGTGCAAGAGCCATCTCCACCCTACGGGCCGCATTGGCCGCCTTCTGAAAAGAAATCTCACTACCAGCTCCCATAGCCATCTGGAGACGGATCGGCTGAATCAATCCATCAATAAACCTCCGCACCCTCTCTCGCTCTGTGGGGAGTATAACAATAGCATGGCGTGCCAAATCAATGAACCGCGTCTCATACTGAGTGACTGTCATGGAGCCCTGCTGGAGGCGCTCGAACTGCCTGCGAAGGTCCTCTCGCTGAGTAACTGGGAGAAACTTCTCCAAAAACAACTCTGCAAACTGGTCCCAAGTCAGTGATGGCGACCCTGTTGGTCTGGATAAACAATAATCCCTCCACCAAGTCTTGGCGGATCCTGCTAGTCGAAAGGTGGTGAAGTCGACCCCATTGGTCTCCACAATACCCATAGTCCGAAGAACCTCATGGCAGCTATACAAGAAATCCTGGGGGTCCTCTGAAGAAGCACCGCTGAATGTGGTGGTGAAGAGCTTGGTGAATCTATCCAGCCTCCACAAAGCATTTGCGGACATAGCCGCTCCATCGCCGGTCTGAGTCACAATACCCGGCTGAACTGCCACAGCTGGCTGAGCCACTGGAACCTGAGTCTGGGGAGCTACCTGCTCTGGAGTACGTGTAGCAGGAGTCTGAACCCCTCCTCCAGCCTGAGAAGTGGCTGGTGCTACTGGAAGCAAACCCGCTCTAGTGACGCTCTCCACAAAGCCTACCAATCTGACCAGAGCGTCCTGAAGAACTGGGGTGGCTATGAACCCCTCTGGGACCTGAGCTGGGCCCACCGGAGCTGTTGGGGATGGAGCCTCCTCATCATAATCAACATGAGGCTCCACCTCTGGGACTGCTGCTCGGGGCTGAGCTCTGCCCCGGCCTCGGCCTCTGGCACGGCCTCGGCCTCTGCCCCTCGCAGGAGCTGCTGCTGGGGGCTCGGGCTGCTGCGCGGTAGAAGAGGATGCACGTGTCCTCGCCATCTGCGAAAGAACAGAGTGGGAAGACAATCAGTATTTGGGAAACAGATTCGCACGACAAGAAAGAACAGAAGTGAAGTTTTCCTAACTCCGTAGCCTCTGGGGGATAAATACAGACGTCCCCGCACCGATCCCTCAGACTCTACTGAGTTTTTCCGTGAGTTATGAGACCTATGTAACCTAGTGCTCTGATACCGACTTTGTCACGACCCGGATTTTTTTCCCACCATCAGGAGTCGTGATGGCGCTTACTAACGGAGCTAGGCAAGCCAAACATTTCAGTATTCCCTGATAACACCTCAACAATATAAATATTACGAGTCATTTAAATAAAAGCGGAAGTCTTAAAAAACATAGGTAAATGAAAACCAAAAATGCGGAAGTTTAACCGTTCTCTACCCAAGACTGGTGTCGCTAACTCATGAACTACTAAGGAGTGCTAAAAACAAGTCTGAATAGAAATACATCAATGTTTGTCTCGGTACAATGAAGACAAACTAAAACATAGAAAGGGACTCCGACCTGCGAACGCCAGCTAGGCTACCTTGTAAGTCCCTGGACTGAAGTCAGATCCCGATCAATATCCTACTACTGTGGTCCAAAAGCTGCTCCGGTACCGTGATCTGTGCAAAAGAGCACAGAAGTGTAGCATCAGCACAACCGACCCCATGTGCTGGTAAGTGTCTGGCCTAACCCCGGCGAAGTAGTGACGAGGCTAGACAAGACTACCAAACCAACCTGTGCAGTTCAATATATATATGCAATAAAAGGAAAGAACAAAGAAATTAAACAGTTAAGAGGGAGGGGAGCATACTTTGGGGGAGTACAGTCCAGATATAAAGTCAACAATTTAAGTAAGAAACAGGGCAATAACAGTAACTAATGAGAGCAGGAAAATCAACAGTTGCACGGCATCAACCTTCGTGCTTTTACCCTCATTCTCACCAAGAGCAACCAAATAAAGTGCACAACATCACTCTTCGTGCTTTTCCTCACATAACTCTCACATCATGGCACGGAATTTCCCTTCGTGCAAATATCATCAAAAACATGGAAGAGTCATAACAATATCAGAATAAGTACAAACAAGGACCCACGGTCATGCTAGACACCGGTGTATAGATACTCGTCACCATGCCTATACACCGTACTCCACATTTAGCAATTAGCAAACAACACTCTAATCCTATTCCCTCAAGCCAAAGTTAGATCAAACACTTACCTCGAATGCTCCAAACTCAACTCAATCCTCTAATATAGCTTTACCCCTCGAATTCACCACCAAACCGCTCGAATCTAATCACAAATTACTTGAAGGTATTAACAATGCTACTTGAATCAATTTGAATGCATGAAAATGAATTTCCCAAAGTTTGTTCAAAAATTCCCAAAATGCCCCCGGGCCCACATGGTCAAAACCCGAGGTTCGAACCAAAACCCAATTACCCATTCCCCCATGAATTCAGATATATAAGTTATTTTGGAATCGGACCTCAAATTGAGGTCCAAAACCCCCAAATTTAGGAACCCTAGTTCTACCCTAAATTCCCTAATTCCCCCATTAAAATCCTTGGTTTGAAGTTGAAATTATGATTAAGGATGTTAAGGAGTATAGAAAATCAGTTAGAAATCACTTACCAATCGTTTTGAAGAAATAGAATCGTTTGGAAAATCGCCTCTTATGTTTTGGGTTTTGAAAAAGTGAAAAATGACTGAAAATCCCGACTTTATATACTGTACTGAAGACCCGGTGCGGACCGTACAAAAATGCCCCGCGGCCGCGCCGAGGAAAGGCTGGGGAAACCACTCTCTGAACCTACCCAGCGCGGACCACACTGATTTGGTGCGCGGCCGCGCTGGTTGAATGAAATCCCAAGGCCCCTCTTTGAATCTTCCAGCGCGGACCGCGCTGATATGGCACGCGGTCGCGCTGGTCGAATTGGGAGTCATTAGCCCTCTGAACCCAGCCACGCGGACCGCGCAAAAGTGCACCGCGGCCGCGCTGGGGGCCTGCAACACCTGGACCTGCAACACCTGTACTTTTAAGCCTAAGACCTCCTGGGACCTACTCAAAACTCACCCGAGCCCTCGGGGCTCCAAACCGAACATACATAAAATCTCAAAAACATACTCCGGACTCATTCGTGCGATCAAATCGCCCAATTAACATCATGAATCATCAATTTGGGTCTCAATACCCATGAATTTCTCTCCAATTCCCATAAAACATTAAGTTAAGCTTTTCTAGCTCAAAACACGTCAAATGACGTCCAAATCTAACCAAACTTTACAGCAATTGCTTAAATCATATATAAGACTTGTGCCGGGAGTCGAAACTAAAATACAAGCCCAACAGCACAGTCTTCTAAACAAATAACACCTTCCAATTCTTTAATTATTTTCAGAAAATAATTTTACACAACATTTCGTTTCTCGGACTTGGGACCTCGAAATTCAATTTCGGGCACACACCCAATTCCCAAAATTTCCTACGGACCCTCCGGGACTGTCGAATCACGAGTCCGGGTCCGTTTGTCCAAAACGTTGACCAAAGTCAAACTTAATCAATTCAAAACATCAAATTTATTATCTTTCTCACAAATTCACATTTAAACTTTCCGGCTACGCGCCCGGACTGCGCACACAAGTCGAGGCAACCCCCAAGTGAGGTTTTCACGGCCTCGGAAGTACAAGGCGAGTGGGAAATACGGTGATGACCTCTTTGGGTCGTCACACTTATTGATGAACCTACACGAACTGGGAGATTTGATCGACAAGAGCATTCAACCTGAGGAAGGTCCTTCTGGGACCAAATAGGCTAGATTTATTTGCTTTTTTTTAAAAATGTAATAAGGCCAAGTGCCAGTAGTGACTTATTTTATTATTATCTTAGTGTCGTTTTGGGATTCGTCTATTTTTATATTATGAAATGAAGCATTTATTGGCATTTAAAGTTCTCCAAATCTATTTGTCGCTAGGCCTACCTCGGGCACAATGAGGTTCCCAAATTAAGACGCGAATTTACATTTCCGCAATATGTGTTTAAATACTGTAAACATTTCAAGATCCTCACTGACTTGTTACCTTTTTGTCTTTTTCCTTCTTCTTATTATTCCCATCCCCTTAGGTTGGTTCACTCATACTGGCCTCATCAGCGTACCACACCAGATCTAGAGGCCCTCCACCTCCTTCTCCTCCAAGCAACACAAAAGGTAGAGGGAAGGGAAAGATGGAGATGGACGATTTAAGCGGAATCCGAAAGGAGAATATTGAGAACGCAGAGACTTCAGATGGCCGTAGTACTCCGGCCCCAAATGATCTAGTCTTGAGACTGGAAAAAAAGATACTGAAATTGCAAGGAGAACTTGAGCAGGTTCGCAACTTGGCAAACTTGTCACTCACCCTCAATGTCCCCGATATCCACCAACAAAACACAAAAAAACCAGCACCTCCTCAGAACACACAAAACCAACAGCCACAAAATCCTACCGCACCAAATGAATACGCAACTCCACCTCAAAACATCAATCCGCTGCCAATGCCAACTCCGCCACAACATCACCATCAACCAATTCAGTACCCACCAACTACCACTTGCCACACTCCCCAAAACACACCACAACCCATTCCCGATCCCCAAAACTCCACCAGTGACCATCATTACACCCAAGTCCCTGGCACCCATCAAAGCAACCCTATATATGTGGAAACCGTACACTCTACCCAACCAATCTCATATACACCGGAATCCTCCGAGAAGGACCTGCTCATTAAGAACATGGCTGAAGAATTCAAGAAGTTAACAAGACGAGTTCAAGGTGTCGAAGGCAATAGAGGAATAAAAGGTTTGAACTATGAAGATCTGTGCATACAGCCGGATGTCGAACTGCTAGAGGGGTACAAACCCCCTAAGTTTGAAATGTTTGATGGCACGGGTGATCCCAGGCTTCATCTAAGGACCTATTGTGACAAGCTTGTCGGGGTCGGGAAAGATGAAAATATCCGAATGAAGCTCTTTATGAGGAGCCTTGTTGGGATGCTTTGTCTTGGTATATCAGCCAAAATCCCAAGAAATGGTCCAATTGGGTAAGCATAGCATCGGATTTCATGGACCGGTTCAGGTTCAACACAAAAAACACACCAGATATTTTCTACATTTAAAATCTTAAGAAGAAACCTACTGAGACTTTTCGTGAATACGCTACTCGTTGGAGGTCGGAAGCGGCCAAGGTCAGGCCCTCTTTGGACGAAGAACAGATGAATAAATTCTACGTCAGGGCACAGGATCCACAATATTATGAGAGGTTAATGGTTATCGAAAATCACAAATTCTCGGACATCATCAAACTTGGAGAAAGAATCGAAGAAGGAATCAAGAGCGGGATGGTAACGAACTTCGAGGCACTGCAAGCCACGAATAAGGCACTACAATCAGGTGGCATATCGAAGAAGAGAGATGTTGGGGCGGTAATGGTGGCCCAGGGCCCAAAATCTCCACTTACCGATCAGACACCTCCACCCACATATCAGAAACCTCCACCCACATATCAGACACCTCCACCCACATATCAAACACCTCCACTCATATACCAAGCATCACCGCCTACATATCAACCTTCATCTCCCAGATATTCCCAACCAGCCACTGTCCATCACACCTATAACTCCCAACCATCCCACTTCCAATCACCTCCAACTCGCCAAAACTTTCCAAGACCAAGACCCAACTTCGATCGCAAGCCACCCAGGCAATACACCGCCATTGCTGAGCCCATAGACCAACTGTATGAAAGGTTGAAAGCCGCAAGTTACGTCACTCCTGTTCCCGCTGTGGCACTAGAAAATCCATCCCAATGGGTCAATCCGAGCAAAACTTATACGTACCATTCCGGTATGAAGGGGCACACCACTGCTAAGTGCCGAACATTGAAGGATATGATCCAGACACTAATTGACAACAAGGTCATACAAGTAAAGGAAGCCGCACCTAATGTCCGCAACAATCCCCTCCCTGATCGCAGAGGTGATGGTGTACATGTGATAGAGACAAATGAAGAATGGGACCATGAGGGGTCGATCGGGCTTATTCGAGAAGACGATGACTTTAAGGTTGTACTCATACTTATTCCTATTGTAGTTCAGACTCAGGCACCAATCGAGGTTGAGTTAACTGCATCAGTTCCATTCGAGGTAGAGGTGGCTTCCCCCACAGCCACCCCCGCTCCATTTAAAGTAGAAGTGGTCACACCTTTCACTGTGACAGAATCAACCACACCCCCATTAAACTCAAAAGCAATACCCTGGGATTATGTTGCCGAGGCTCGGCGAAAAGGGAAGGCCAAGGTAGGAGAATCTGACGCTGCACAAGGAATGACTAAAACCGGAAGAGTCTATACATCGGAACACCTGGGAGGTTCAAGTAAGGAGGCCACTACTAGGCAGCCTATCATTGAGACCGAACCAGATGACCTGTGGAGGAAAGTACATGCAAAGGAGTACTCTGTTGTTGACCATCTGAACAAGGTCCCTGCTCAGATATCTATCCTGTCACTATTGCAGAATTCAGAGGCACACAAGAACGCCTTAATGAAAGTGTTGAGCGAGGCCTATGTACCTAATAACATCACCGGCGGAGAGATGGCCAACATGGTTGGGCAGGTACTAGAAAGTCATAAGATCATCTTCCACGAAGATGAGCTACCACCCGAGGGACTGAATCACAATCGAGCATTGCATATTACGGTGCAATTTGAAGACAAGTTCATTGCCAGGGTCTTGGTTGATGGAGGTTCGAGCCTAAATATTTGTCCATTGGACACTCGGAAAAGGTTGGACAAAGGTTTCCATGAGATATGGGTGGGAAGCATGAATGTGAAGGCTTTCGATGGGTCTCATAGGACTACGATTGGGGAAATCAACCTTTGCTTGCAGATGGGGCCAACTTGGTTCGACGTTGAATTTCAGGTGCTTGACATACCGGCCTCATATAATCTTCTGTTGGGCCGGCCATGGATCCATGCTGCTGGAGCCGTGCCCTCCACACTACATCAAGTCGTGAAGTTTGAATGGAATTGCCAGGAGGTAATCATTCACGGAGATGGAAGTAACCCCATCTACACTAGTCAAACCATCCCGGCCATCGGACATAGAAGAAGGCTAGGAGGAGAAACCTATCATCACATTGAACGGGTCAATGTCGTCGATAAGGATAAGTGGTGGAGTAACAAAATAGAAAGCATACTAGCATGGTCTGGATATGAACCCGGCAAAGGGTTGGGAAAGAACCTCCAAGGTATCACCAAACTAATACAGCTGAAAAACCATGGTACCACCTTTGGGCTCGGATACCAGTATACATGGCAAGAGTACAATGATTGTAGCCTCCATGGCGTGGACCATATTACCCTCTTGAGCAGCTAGTGCCACGTTTGGAACAAGCTTTTCACCAGGCTGACACAATATGGGGGACTGCAGAACAAGAAGCACTAGCTGGGTTGAAGAATTTGTTCTTGGAGGATGAGGACATGGACTGCGGTGCCATAATTGAGGAGGAGGAGGAAGAAGGCCTCACTATCCAGACTGTGAAGAAGGGAGTTGTTCTCAGGAACTGGACCGCCACACCATCCCGAGCCCGCCGAGTCCCTGGGTAGCTTGGCAGAATTTACTTCTATAAGCCATTCTAGGCATTTAAGATTTCCAGTAATTTTGTTTTAAGTTTTACTTGTTTCAAAATAAATGCTCGATTCATCGAGCCGTACTTTGTCTGGACAATTTTTCAAGTTTTAATCAAATGCATTTGCTCTTTATTATTCACTGCTATCTTTACATTTTTCCTTTCTACAGCATTATTATTACTTTTCCTGATGAACCGGTGACTGTGACATGTAATGAGGCAACACAACATGAGAATAGTGATTCAGAGGAAGAAGATGAGATACCCGAGGAAATTTTCAGGGAGGTTGAAAATTTTGAGAATAATCCTAAGTCCAATCTGGACGAGACCGAAGCAGTAAGATTGGGAGAGACCTGCATCAGCATCCACTTGTCACCAACAGAGAAGAAAGAGTACATTCGTTTTCTAAAAGAGTATGAGGACATCTTTGCATGGTCATATGATGACATGACCGGTCTGAGCACATCCATAGTGGCTCATAAGTTGCCCATTAATCCTATGTGTCCGCTAGTAAAACAGAAACTCAGAAAGTTCAAACTAGACATGAGCCTGAAAATCAAGGAGGAAGTTACCAAGCAGATCAAAGCCAAAGTTCTCGGGGTGGTTGAATATCCAACTTGGTTAGCTAACATTGTGCCAGTTCTGAAGAAGGACGGGAAGGTCAGAATATGTGTTGACTATCGGGATTTGAACAGAGCAAGTCCCAAGGACGACTTCCCGCTGCCGAATATACACATCCTGATCGATAACTGCGCCAAGCATGAACTCCAATCCTTTGTAGATTGCTTCGCGAGTTATCACCAGATTTGGATGGATGAAGAAGATGCAGAGAAGACAGCTTTCATCACACCGTGGGGTGTGTACTGTTACAAGATGATGCCATTCGATCTGAAGAATGCTGGGTCCACTTACATGAGAGCCATGACAACTATCTTCCATGATATGATACACAAAGAAATAGAGGTGTATGTGGACGATGTCATTATCAAATCCAAGAAGGCCGCAGATCGTATAGCGGATCTGAGGAAGTTCTTTGAAAGGCTAAGGCGGTACAAGTTTAAATTGAACCCCGCAAAGTGTGCATTCGGGGTTCCCGCAGGAAAGTTACTGGGATTCATCGTCAGTCGTCGAGGGATCGAATTGGATCCGTCTAAAGTCAAGGCTATTCAGGGGTTACCACCACCCAAGAGCAAAAAGGATGTGATGAGCTTCCTAGGACGTCTCAACTATATCAGTCGCTTCATAGCACAGTCCACAGTCATATGTGAACCCATCTTCAAGATGCTGAGGAAGGATGCCGAAACAAGCTGGACGGAGGATTGTCAGAAAGCTTTTGATAAGATCAAGGAGTACCTGTCCACGCCACCAGTTCTGGTCTCGCCAGAACCAGGACGACCTTTGCTACTCTATCTATCTATATTAGATGGAGCCTTCAGATGTGTTTTGGGACAACATGACGAGACAGGAAGAAAGGAGCAAGCCATATATTACTTGAGTAAGAAGTTCACAACGTATGAAGCACGATATTCTCTACTTGAACGCACTTGCTGTGCTTTGACCTGGACAGCCCAGAAATTGAGGCATTACTTCTGTGCCTACACTACATACCTCATATCCAGAATGGACCCTCTCAAGTACATATTTCAGAAGCCCATGCCTATTGGGAAGTTGGCGAAATGGCAAATACTACTAAGTGAGTTCGATATCGTCTATGTAACTCAAAAGGCGGTCAAAGGACAAGAGGGGCAGTTTGTGATACCCAATTTCTCCCTATATATTTTAATATGCATAAATACTTTCAAAATAACATATATATGCATATATAAGCATGCACAAGGTCTTTATAAATTTTCTATAATTTTGAATGTTTTAAATTGATTTATTTCTTCCTTTTTATTTATAAAATTTCCAATAATTATCCTTCAAATTATTGTTGTGATAATTTAACCATCTAAATCCTATATTTATGCCAAAATATTGCTTAGATAATTTTTATGCATTTTTTATAATTGCATTTATATTTTTAAAGCCAATTTGCATATAATTGTAATATTAGCCCTATTATGTACAGTTATGTTATGAATCCAATGGGTATAAATTTCAGCAAGGTAACGATTCTGTGCAGATTATTTCATACAAAATTATACTACGTAATATCAAAAAGATTTTGCGATTCTAAGGAAGTACGGTGCAATCGTTCCCAAGAATATCATACGGACTTTTCCCTACTCCGATCCGTCGTTACGTGTTGTCGCAAAGACGTGGGTTAGAGGGATTCTTAAGAGAATCGGCTCAGGTATGTTAAGGCTATCCCTTCTTTCTTTTTGGCATGATCCAAATAATACAAATGAAACGATAAAAATACACAACTTTCACAAATATATGCATAAAATGATCTTCTATATTTTTTAAAATGTTAAATGTCTATTTTAAATTATTTTAGTACATGAAATTATTTTTTAAAAATTATCTATTATTTATTATAAATTATATGGGGATAAACTGGCTATTTAAAATCTAGCCAAATTGCATTTCAGTTCTAGCCTCAATTAAACCCAATACCCCAGCCCAATTTCGGATTAAAATACCCGACCCAGGCCCTAATTACACCTACCCGACCCAAGTCCCCATCAGATCTTCCTTTTTAATTCCAAACAACCCCTAACCCTAATCATTCTCTACACACCGCCGCCCTAAAATCATCTCCACTCTCAGCACACTCTCAACCTAACCCTAGTCTTCAACCGCCGACCTCCCATCTCCGGTCATCTCCAGTGACCTCTCATCGTCTCCTGAACCTCCAATGGCCTCTCTCATGCCATGCTTGCCTTCTCCAAGGTCTTCAAGGGCCCAGGGCCATGCCGACTTGCATCTAGGGTTCATCACCTGTCTGTTCTTGGCTACTCCAGTGTGATTTCAAGCAAAATCATGCTATATTTGTTACGATCCTCGGGATTTTAGATAGGTTCCTTCATCTCTATATGGGTTTCTATTGAAACCCTAACTTCTTTTCTATACCTCCTAGATTTGTACAGATTCAGGACGATTTGAGTTTGTTTCTTTAATGTTTTACACTGTCCTTGAGATTCCTTACAAGAATCGTCGATTTTAATTATTTTCACCTTCTGCTAAAAATTAGGGTTTCGAAACTTCTTTTAAAAACCTTGTTTAACTGATTCTTTGTGTTTAAACTTCTATTTCTTGTGTATTTTGACTGATTCTATGATTTTACTACTCGTCTATGTTGAAAGCCCTAATTTTTCTAGGTTTTTTCGTTTGGTTCTGTGTATCAACGTGACTGGCCGGTTCTCGTTTGAGTTTCTTTGACTATTTTGCCTCGAATATGTTTCCACTGAGTTTCTTAGCCTAACTTACATCAACTCTATGTGCTTGTGCTTATCTTGACTGTTCAAGACTTGCCTCTTTCTATTAGTGCTGTTTAATCTTCATGTTTGCTAGAGTTATGTGTCGATCTCTGGTTATTCTTGTCTTACTCTATTTATATGCTAAAACATTGACTCATGATTCTCTCTTTGATTGATTCTGAGTTCCTTGTTTCTTGGCTTGATTTGAAAACTTTCCTTTAGACCTTTGATTCTCTTGGCTTATTTGTTTATTCATGGGAACCTATGTTATTCTCCTTAATTTGAATAATATTTCGAATCCTTGATTCACTGATTTGCTATATGCTGATTCTCGATTATTTCCATATTCTGCAACCTTATTTAATTTCCTTACCTTATTTGGTTAACCGTGTTATTTGCTAATTCTTCGCTAACTGTTTTCTTAATTAAACCCTTGTGTATTTACCCCTAATTGTCTATTTTATACCTAATGCCTTACTTGATTTCTTTCCTTAAACATTTTCTGCCCATTACCGTTATTTAATTGCCCCTTAATTAAGGGAGTACTTGCATTTATTTTGATTCTAATTAGTACATGGTTCCATAATTATTGCTGAACTTTGATTCTTGCCTTATTTTCTACCTGTTTTCAAACTATACATACCCTGCTCTTTCACTAACACGACACACGAACACATTGGTTAAGAAAAAAAGAAAAAGCTCTCTCACACTCGAAACTTTTCTGCTCCCTCTTGGGTTACTTGCTATCATTCTGAGTTAGCCGGCTGCAAGCCAAGGCTAACTATTATGCTTTCCTATTCCTCACTTTGTGTTTACCATCTCTCTACTGGTATGTTCTTATTTCAATTCAAGTCTCAAAACCAATATGTTTCTTTTACTACTTCAGTTAATCATGTTTCTAGTTTGTTTCTATCTATGGTTCCGTTGTTCAACATCTAATTGACATGTTTACATTATTGCTTCATCTAGCATACTAGTCTAACCTTCTTAGGGTTTTTCAGAACTTGTTCTACCCCCTCCCCTAGTAGTCTGTCTCAACATGACTCTACCTTACTTTGAATACTTGTCTACTTGTTATCCAGTTTTGATGTGCAAGCTGATCTGTCACTTTAAAAGGATGATTCTATGATTATTTCTGAAACTCTTACTGTATTGGTACCAATAGCTATCCCCTTAATCCCTTAAACCCCTCAAGAACTGCTATGTTCCTGATACTATGTGCTCTATGTGTCCCCAATTCCCATTCCCCTGTATGAAAGACTGTTATTTGAGTATTGCTAAACACTTTTGACTGACCTGTTGTTTGTTTAATTACACCTTGTTTTTTTTCAAAAAGCTATTTTCCCAACAACTCTCTTGCTTACAAAGTTATTTCAACTAAGTCTCTTTTTTACATTGTTTTTCCTACTGAAACCCTTTCAAACTATGCCAAGCACTCTCACTCTATTCCTAAGTCCCTAGGTTCTGCCCCCTCCAGTGTGTGTACTGCCTTGGGATCCTTTTGAGAACCCTCTGAATTCTGGCACAGTGAGGCTGGCCCTTCCACACTACACTTACTCAATTTGGTTACAAAGTCTAGGTGTGAGCACTGCCCGGGATCCTTGAGATCCTTAGGGAACTCTGACGCACATAGACAATGATATTGTCTTTGAAATTGGCATTTGAGGCTATTGGAGGTTTGGAGAAATCACTTGGGCCTGCTGCAGGCTCCCTATAGTGTAACTTTTTCTTTTTCTTTATCAATGTAATTCATTCATCTGGTTTGTAATAATTTGTAAACGCATATTGGGGTGATTAGTAAAAGGAGTGGGTAGTTACATATTTGTGGGGTAATATGGGTAGAAACCTTGCCTATAGGATCTCATTTTTGCTACGTTTACCCTACTATGTCAGAAACCATGTTTATAGGACTTCATATATTTGCTATGTTTTCCTCACTATGCTAGACATCATGCTAATAGGTTTACAATCAACTTCACAAATAGATATCATGCTTAAACATGTAATCAAGTTCAAGTTTCTGTTCGAATGGTTGTTTACATTTATTTCCGCTAGAGATCATGCCTATAAGTTTATAAACAACTAGATATCATAGGGAACAACATCAGAAGTTCTACATACAGACCTAAAATCAGTTTAGTTTAAATAATTCAATCCAGTTCATGATTAGTTTACTTCAAAACTTGTCTAATTAATGGTTTGTTTTCCCTGAAATGAATTCTTTCGAGTACTGCTCTAATTTACTATTAGAAAGCATGCCTATAGGAACTCAAAAGTCTATTTTAAAATCTGCCCACTGTTTTACTATATCAAACGTAGTTATCATGCTCTTAGGATACCACTATTCAGCGTGTAGGCAAGCCTATAGGGCGTTTTCAAATCCCGCAACTCTGAAACTGTTTCTGCTACTTAATGTTGTTTTGATTTAATAGGCTTAAAATCAGTAGGCAAACTGATAGGGCCATTTCTTCTGAGTTTATAAAACAAACCGCCTATCTTCTATGTCTTGATATTCACTTAGACTCCATGTCTTAGGATACCGTTTAACAATACGGCCCTTATTTGTTTTTGAGTCGTGCTGCTTATGTGCGTGGTTTGTGGAGGTAAACTTGAGCCTCTAATTGCTTCTTTTCTGCCTTATGTGCTAAGGTTCTATTTGTTCTTGCCTGTCGCCTTAGTATTTTCTCCTTTAAACCTTAGGGGTCTGTCTAGAACTGCCTATAGGTAGAGGTCCTAAATTTTCTCCAGGACCATTAAGAAGGGACGGGTAACAGCACGCAATAGAGATCGTTAACCAACACTCGCTTTAATAACCACTAAGGGGGTGGGAAGGGTAGATATGTGATATGATGACTACGCGCTAATGTCACGTGTAGCCCCTCATTGAGGAGTGTTTACCGGACATTGTGTGGGGTGATCCTGTAGGCTAACCAACCTAGGACCCTTCTTTCCCAAATCCCTTCTATTTAAAACCTTGTTTTATATGTATACAACTTGTTCCAAATCTTTGTCTATTATCTGAGTCATACAATATCTAACCTGCTCTTATTTGTAATTATGTGTTTAAAAACTTTTTGTTTGACTAATGCATGAGTTAAGTTCGGTCGGGACCCACCGTTGTGGACCCCGAGGGGTGCCTAGCACCTTCTCCTCAAGGTTATTTCGAGCCCTTACCCTAAATCTCTAGTAATGCAAACTGGTCTAAGAGTTAATCGCTCTAGGTTCCCTAACGCACCGTAATCCGTTAGGTGGCGACTCTTCAAATACCCAATTCCAAAAAAGGGAAGGAGTCTGTTCCCCCATGATATGTCGAAACTCGGACTTTCTCCGCGAAGAGGAAAAAAGGGGGCGCGACACCTTTCCTCCTGCAGGTTGATTCTCCCTTTTACTCTTAAAGTCAGCTGGATATCCAATTATTTTGAAGCAATTCTCCTTAAGATGTCCTTTATACCCAAAATGTTCACAAATCACTCCAGGTTTCCTTGCTCTAAAGTCCTGTCCTCTCCCTGCTAGAATAGTGAGTGGTCCTCTATGAGTATCGACAACACCTAAAGACCTCTGGCTTTCCTCTTGAGTCACTATGGCATAGGCTTCATTAACAGTCACAACAGGACTCTTAATTAACACATTGCTCCTTATGTTGCTATTACTTTCATTTAGTCCCATAAGAAATTGTAACAATCGTTGAGATCTTAGGTGTTCTACTGAAGGTCGAGATTCTTCACAATCACATGAAGACAGTGGCACTAACACATCCAATTCATCCCACAAGTCCTTCATTTTTGAAAAATAGCTAGTGACAGAGTCAGTACCTTGCCTTAGGGTTGCGATAAATGTCCATAGGTGGTAAATCCTCGTCAGATCTGATCGATCAAATCTCTCCTCGAAATCATTCCACATTTTCCTTGCATTAGAGGCATAGACAATACTCGACATCAATTCGCTTGACACAATGCTCCCAATCCATGAAAACACGATTGCATTACATTTTTTCCATTGTTCAGCCAACTCTCCTCTGTACATACTCTTTACACAAGTTCCGTTCACAAACCCTAGCTTGCTTTTCCCCCGGAGCGCCAACTTCATCGCTCTACTCCACAGAGCATAGTTATCTGGCCCTGTGAGTTTGAGTGGTATTAGTACGAGTCCTGGAGCATCTGAGGATTGTAGAAATAACGGATGATTGTGATCTAGAGATGCGACTTCATTTTCCGCCATTGCTGTCTGAAATTCAGCTTCGTCGGAGCTTCGATCTACCGTATTTTGCCTGAATCTCGATGAAATCACGATCGCCGCTTTGATACCATGATAGAATTGATTGAATCTACACAGTAATGTAACATGCAAGTGAATCTGAGAGGAAATCTAGAGAGGAAATGAGATGAAGAAGAAGCTCTGTATTATTGACTTAAGAAGAAGAAGAAGAAATACACGTGTGGGCTGTTATATAAAGACTCACTTCTAACTGCCTTAACAGCTTTTCCTTTTAGGACAAAGCTTTCTAATCTTTTACACTTAGGTCCCTCAGCTTAGTCTACGTACAATTAGTATGATTCTCAATATAAACTGTGTATTTTTAGTTTGTATTATAGGTACATTGTACGTGCCTCCCATGATCTTGAAGTTTTCAACACCTTTCAACACTTTCAAAAGGATTGATTGTACTTTTACACCCAAGCACACTATCTTGCTTTATCCCTACTTTACGTATCTTCCAAAAGGCAAAAAGCTTACTTAATCTTTTAATCTATCTATTAAATTAGATATCAATCTTACTTTTGAAAAAAATAGTTGGTAATTAATAGTATCTCAGACATCGTTAATGAAATTATATTGAGTTTGTTATTGTTGTTAATTGGTAAACAATACTACCAAAATATATCAAAAATATGTTCTAGCTTTGTCCATGTAAATGCTCACTCGAAGAAAATTCTCTTTTTTTGCTAAGATAGATGCACATTATATTCCTTTTTTTATTAAAAACATTTTCAACGTGTTTTACCATTTATTTACTCTTATCTTTCCTATACTTTATTTAACTTTTTATTTATTCTTTTAGCTTTGGAAGCTTTTGGAATAACTCTGCTTTTGAATCCTCATCCATATTAATTTTGCTTTGTTGTCTGCAAATAAAATTCGTTATGTTCAAGAAAATCCCATGTTAGATATCCACCTTGGTGGTCTCATATCAGCTGAATTCAATCATTTCTCTTCGAAATCTGCAACTCTGCTGCCATAAATTCTTTCTTTACTTCTTAGCTTATGCTCAAAACTCCAACATTCCAACTGGAGCTTTGCTAAATTTTTAAAATTTTAAGGTCTGTTTCTCTTCTTTAGTACTCCAATTGCTGCTCATTACCTGATGACGCTGTACTATATATATCTTTATGAATATGTGTGTGTTGGTATGGGTGTGAAGCGATGAGTATTTGATTAAGTTTTATAGCTTCTGTATCTTGGCTGTTGTTTAATGACTTGAGTTTAGTAAAAGGGCAGCCGGTGCACTAAGCTCCCGCTTTCTGCGTGTCCGGGGAAGGGTTGGACCACACGGGTCTATTGTACGCAATCTTACCCTGCATTTCTGCAAGAGGCTGTTTAATTCCACGGCTCGAACACGTGACCTCCTGGTCACATGGGAGCAACTTTTCCATTTACATCAACTTTGCAAATGACTTGAGTTTAGTGTTTTATTTATTTGGATAATGATTTAAAACAATAGCATATAAATGATCTAAGCTTTAAGTTTTTTACAGTTTTACTCTAGTATCTTTGAAGAGTTCAAGTTGGTGGACTGGCTGGAACGTTATGGTACTTCAGTTGTGTTTCTAGCATATTGATTCATGTTACATATACATTGCACATAGTTAGGTAGTTGATTTGGTGATCCAACTATTAGTATATCTCGTTGAGTAATCGAGAGCTGAGAGACCTTTCCCTTCTTTGTTTTAGTCTCTCAGGCTACTGAGTATAATTGAGTTTTGATAATGTAGAATATTAGCAAAACGCTTTACATGGATGTATCTCCTGAGTGTTTAAATTTGTTTGTAAAGACTTTGATGTCTTGTGATGAATCCTTTTGCCATAGGTGCGGGTAACGTGGGATTGCGTTACAACAGATTTCAGATCTATAAATTATTATCTTTAACTAGGATTTACCCGTTATCTTCTTATTTAATTAGTTTAACAAAGGGTTTTATACTTTTTGGTCAAACAATAGGATTGTTGGTATGTTCATATTTCATATGCATAACCACTTCATTCATTATAGATTTTTGGCTTTTATGAATTTTAGAGGACAATTCCCATTTTTGCTTGGAGTTGCAATATGAGGGACACCGGTAACATCTCTCAGTACCGATGTAGATTGGACCAGACACTATCGTCTCAGGATCTTGTCAATAATGATATGCTTAAGACCCTTGTCAAGAATCAAATTCTACGCTCATCAGAGTGTGATGCTCAAGGTCAGCGTCATAAATCAATTTCAGTTACATGTCATCAATCTAATTATAAAATCTGCAACATCAAAAACATATACATATCTATTTTTTTCGTTTGGCAGAATGTAGTGAAAATCTAGTGGACAGAAGAACCAAGGAAGTGGCTAACTTCCTGAACATGTTAAGGAGTGCATCAGTAACTGACGGTGAGAAGTCCGAATCCTCTGAAGCATCGAATGGTGGTTGGAAAGTATGCTATCTTTCCCATACACATACATCACTTTTTTTCTAATTCTTGAAAGCCTCCCCCCGGACCAATGTTTATGTTGAACTTAAACTCATTTGCTAGGCAGTGGTTGTTGCTTGTTTTATTGGTGCTACTACTGTCCGGTGCTCCGTTTTTTGGATCTTTTTTACCATTTCTCAAGGCAGGGAATTTTGGGATACTAACAATAATTGTTGCTTGTTTTCTTCTTATGGCAGATAAAACAGGATACTGAGGAGATCCGTGTTATGTATCGAGAGGGACCAGAAGGCACTCCCTATCACACCCTCCTAGCTGAAGGCTATGTGGATGGTCCACTAGATGTTTGTAAGATCAACTTGATGTCAATATATCTCTTCTTCTATTTGTTTAGTAGTGGAGAATGTTAGATAAGCAAATCTCTCTATTTCAGGTTTATGCATCTCATGGGAAACACAACTCTATAAGAAGTGGTGAGAATCTTGTATGTTTGTGACAGTTGCATGCAGCACATTAAGCTTCAAATGCAACAGAACATAATTAAAAATGGTCATGAGACTCATGACCAAAGACTCATTCATTTTATCCTTGCGAATTACTATATGGTACTGTACCTGAATGACTTTAACACTCGAAGTTGACAGTTTCTGTGAATATATCGGGTAGGAAAATATGCTACGTCCAACATTCTTAGGTCTTTCTGCTGCATTACGAGCAATAATATGTATCCCAAATTGTGGATTGTGAGAGAATATATGAAAGGGATAACTAGAGACTGAAAGCACATATCCAACAATACATGGGAATTTTATTTCAAGTGGTATTTTTGGTAACAATTTCATTCTGGATTAACAAATTGTCTTACTCTGTGCCACTTTCTTACCAGGTGGCCACAAACTACAATTCCAACTTTTAAGGTAGCAGTTTCCGAGTGCTTGCAGAAGGTCAGAGATGGTGAACAAATATGTTTAGTAAGGTTTGTCCTCCAATAGTTTCCTAGATATAGAGGTACCCGTCGCATTCTTATGATGCCTCTAAATGTGCTAATATGTATTTAACTACTTGGAAGAAAGGATGAAGCTTTCAAGGCCATTGTCAGCAAGGGAGGCTGTGGTACATCTCTTTGCATTTGAATACTTGCAAGATGGTCTGGTAGTAGTCGTTGCCAATTCGGTAAGCACGTGAATGCTTGTCAATGTCTTTTTATTTTTCTTAACTATCTATATGTTTGTCCAAAACCATATATATTTGTTCACATGGGCAGTTAATCCAACTGATAGCCGGCAAAAGTTTATGCTTTTTCCTGTGTCTTTTTTCCAGATCTCTAACTTAGATAGTGTTGATAGAAGTACTCATGGTTATTCCATTAATGGGATACCCCATGCGCAAGATGTAGTACGAGTTGATCTGGTGGGAGGTTTTGCTCTACAGAAAGTTACTAATAATCGGAGCTACTTCAGGTAACTTACACTTTTTACATATCCAATTACTAATAACCTACATTCTAAAAGGGCATCCCGGTGCACTAAGCTCCCGCTATGCATGGGGTCCGGGGAAGGGCTGGACCACAAAGGACTATTTCACTTGGTACATTCTATCTATAAACAAAAATGGAAGCACCAACAATATGATTGAATATATCAGGAAATGGACTAGGTAATTTTGGCAAAGATGTGAGTTTAGTGTTGGAGTTGAAGCGCCAATCTAACAGAATATTAAACATTAAATCTTTCTAAAATTCACCTAAGTGTGTTATGAACTCCTAATGATATGTTACATAAGCTTGACTTATGAGTCAGGCTGTTCAAGATCTCGGGGTTTACTGGACTTTAGTGTTACTAAAGTTTTACCTCATTAAATATTACTACTTCCTATTATCTATTATGATTTTCTTTTTCTATTTTAAAAACCTGCAGGATAATAGGAAACTTGGATATTAAGCTGGACTTTATTCCTCCAGTATTAATCAATTTCGTCTCAAGGCAGCTCATAGGCGGCGGTTTCAAGCTTTATAAAAAGGTTAATGGCAACTCAGAGATCATTCTATTTTATATTTTAATATTTGTACTTTAAAAAATGATTTAATAAAAACAATACTTGAATGCTCCAGCAAGTAATTTACTACCATTGTTGCAGGAAGTAGCTTCAGTTGCTAAAGGTGATAAAGACTTCAGCCAGGCACTGAAGGATCCAATGTATGCTCGAATACGTGAAGCTCTTTACTCGGATAACCTACCTAATATTAGTGAAGCTTCAGAACTGCTAGACCGGAAGAAAGATGCAGTTCCTCTTGATGAAAATCGCCCCGAGGCAAAGGTTCATAGAGACAATTGTATCTTGAAGGCTAGAGATAAAAATATTCATGGTGAAATCGAGGAGATTGAAGATGAAACGTGTGGAAAGATCGAACATCAAAATGAGGATGAAAGGAAAGTATGTGATTCTCCAGTCAATCAACTTGTACAGGAGGCAACCAAGAACAAGAATGTTGGTATTAGCGCTGAGGTCAAACAGGCTCTAGGAACTTTGGAGAAGGCTATTTCTGTCATAAGGGAATATAGGCATAACCTTGACATTAGGACTGTTCTCAATGCTAATGTGAAGTCAGTAGAAGCGGAGGCAGAAAGTCTAAAAGATTCAAAATCATCTGATTCCTATAAGGATTGTAGAAACATTGGAGAGTGTAGTGAAGTAACAGAACAGGAATTTAGAGAAGAAACCTCTTATGAACACAGAAATAGCTCTTTTTCCAGGTAAATTGTGTTGGCTAAATAGCCGGCTTCTATTGATGATTATAGATGCATGACGTGACGCTAGCTTATTCTGCATGAAATGGTTCAACTTGCAACTTATTGGTTCAATAACTTGCCAAATGAGCACATAGAAATTGCAAAAACCATTTTACACTTAAGAAACTTGTTAACTTATTACAATAGGAAATCTTAAGTTTCAATTTAGAAGTTAAAATGGTTCCCTTTGAATAGTCCGTATTCCTTTTGAACATGTATGGCTTTCATTCATATGTTAGGTAATTTCTTCTCTAACCGAGAAAATCCCTATTCTAATTTCTAAGTATAACTTTTTTCAGGCGCACGAGTTCTAGTTTGTGCACCAGGGATGCACACCATAACAAGATTGCTCCAGAATCATCCGATGTTTATGCTGCAATTCCTGATGAGCCACAACACATTGCTTTACGCTCGTCAGATCAATGGACAGCAGGGAAAATAATGGATAGGATATCAAAGGATGACAATACGATGGTTTCCCATGCAAATGGCATTCCTGAGAAGGAGATCAGTGAAAGAAAAAGAAAACTACCGAGATATTGCTGCTTGTATTTTCTTTCTGGGAAGGTTGTGGCTTAAGAGCGAGCAGCTTTGTTTAATGAAGACTATTCACCACATTTACCCTTTATGACTGCTAGAAGATGTTTAGTCAGAGTAAGATCAACAACCAGTTTTCTGTGCAATACATTATTTCTGGGCATAAGGGGAGCCTTGGCGTAACTGGTAAAGTTGCGGTTATATGACCGGGAGGTCACGGGTTCGAGCCGTGGAAACAACCTCCTGCATTTCTAAGGCTGCATACAATAGATCCTTGTAGTCCAGCCCTTCCGCGGACCCCGCGCATAGCGGGAGCTTAGTGCATTGGGCTGCCCTTACATTATTTCTGGGCAACTTAGTAAGATATGATAGTGTACTTGAACTCAGTTGAAGCAGAAATGTGAGAACTACATGTATATATGTAAAAGATCTAAAATAATTTCCTTGTTACTCAAGAAGGAATGAGTAACAAGAAACATAGACATGAGATATAATTAGGAATATAAAAGACATTCACATTGATAATCCTAAACTGAGAACAATACAGCAAAACTGTCTGCAACACAAGCAATTACATTAATAGGAAACTTGGAAAAGTAAAGCTAATATACATCTTAGTATTGAATGGACTTGCTATTAGTCAGAATCCAGATCTTTGAACTGTGTCTTTAGCTGCTGTTACTTCTCAGCAATTGTTCGTATCTCATCATTCTCTTTTGCAACTATAGATTGTCCTACTTTCTAGCAATCTCACTTTGTTGAGAAGCTGTTCTATGGTAACAGAAGCATCCTTTAATCTGCTCCTTAAACTCTCTTCTTCCTTATCCCGCCGTCTTCTTTCTTCTAAAAGCATCCTAAGTAGAGTCTTACTCCTCACTCTTTCATACTGCAAATCACGCAAAATCTGCTGTAAACTGATCTTAGTACTATGATTCTCTTCTCTCAAGTTGGACACAGATTCTTCCATCTTCATTACTGATTTTCCTGTAGTTTGAACTGTTTGCCTATTTGATCCACACACTTGCTGAGTTTGAACTGTTTGCCTATTTGATTCACACACTTGCTGAGTTTGATCTCCAGACATTGTCTGGTTTCTTGCTTGTACTGAAGAATGAACTGGTCCTACATTCTCGCGTTCTCCTCCAGTAGATTGCAATGTAGATTTATCAAGACAAGTTGTGTGGCCATTGGAGCTAAACTGTGAACAAGATTTGCTTTTAGCAGAAGCGTTTGGTACACACACTTGCTGAGTTACTTCTACAGACATAGCTTGATTTTTTGCTTGTGTTGGAGGATTAACTGGTGCCACATTCTCGCGTTCTTCTCCAGTAGATTTGTCATGACATGTTGTGTGGCCGTTGGAGCTAAACTGGGAACATGATTTTCTTTTTGCAGAAGTGTTTGATTCTTCCTCAGGAGGAGAGACAGTAATGTTCTTTACATTGCGACGCTTAGCATAACCAATGAAATGGCAATTTGAGGACCAATACTTCTTCTGCATTGCTTGTAGACGTGCCTCGAGTCTAGCAAGTACAATGGTGCGCTCAAAGCCCTGTTTATCATGAGCTGGCTCCACAAAATTAGCTTCCAAGACGCCTATCACGCCACGACCATCACTCCCTGCAGCATTCCACACTCTCCAGAAAGGCTTAATTAGCCTATTCTTGTGATAAACATTGAAACCTTGAACATCAATATGTTGTTTTGCATCTTTCACAAAACCAATAGTTACTACAGCTGCAACATTTGGATCCTTCAATGTTTCATAACCGGTGCACTGTGGTCTGTACGTTATCTCCTCAGATAACATCATGTCATTTACCAAATTATGATGTTCAACATCTTTCCCCCTCAAAATTATTCGAAATCCAGGAGCAAGCCTCAGGTACAAAATTGAAGCATAACTCCTTAAAGAATGCTGATAAGTTAGAAAATGCCTGGAGTTAGGATATTCTGTTGCCATCTGAATCTTCTTTTCATCTCGACTAACACCCCGTATTTGAATGTCATGTGGATCCGCGTCAAAGTCAAGTTCTGTACATCCTTCTTCATCCTCCCAAAGATTGTATATAACGATTCGTGTACCTTGATCTTCCAAATATTCAAAGTGTTGGAAGAGATCCTCTTCGCTTTCATAAGGAGACCATTGTACTATGGTGTCTGAATTTCTTCTCCAATCATCAGCTGAAGATCGAACCAACATTTCCCAAGTTTCCTCCCTCTTCACAAAATCAATCATAGGAACAACAATATCTTCTTTCCCTGTGCTCCTTAAAAACGTATAAGACAACATTCCAACACTTTGTGTTATTGTGTTGCTTGTTCTATCTCTTCCCCTTGAAAATACAATCACATCCGCGCCTAATCTCATACTACTAGTCTTAAAACCATTTCCATATTGGCCAATAGTATTTGCTAATTTGCTTTTCACTGAATATCCAAGAGACATACATTGGCGCATTCTATCTGGAGTCATTCCACCACCATTATCTTCAACTAACAACATTTTTCCCTTCTGTTTCATGTTGTCCAGCACGTCTACGCTAACGTAGGTAGCGCCATTGCAAACCTCGTCCATAGCATTATCTAAAAGCTCAGCAAAAGCTCCTAAAGCCCATTTATGACTTGTGGCATTTGAATGCAAGAATTTCGGGTGAACTCTCACATGATCCATGCCAACTGTTTGATCATGACCAGCCGCGAAAAAACCTCCATTCGTTCCATCATAATCTCCAGCTTTCCAAAATTGTTTACAACTTGGAATATTAACAGGAAAAGCAACCAATTCATTAGTTGAAACAGGTACAGAATGATTTTCAACCTTTGGACGAATCGATAAAGGTGCAATAATACCACTATCATTGCCAACTTTCATCTTCTTGAATGGACTTCCTCCTTCAATATCATCAAAATAAGGACCAAAACTATCGTTTATAGGAATCATATGATCAATTGTGTTTGTTGGGACGATAGTAGTAGTGTTATGATAAACGTATGTTGGGTCGAAGATTTCTTGCTTGATAGGCATGGTGATCATGTTGTGCAAATTTAATCAAGAAAAAGAAGGGGTTGAGGGATGTATAGTTTTGACAAGTTGGAAGAAGAAAAAAGAAGAATAGATTTCAGAGAACTACTTTTGCAACTTAAAACTAAGCTCAGAATGTATAATAGTAGTGCCTTAATTATTTTATAGAGGATTTTGGCTTCTCCTACTTCTACTAGGATTAGTGTATAATAGTAGTGCCTTAATTATTTTATAGAGGATTTTGGCTTCTCCTACTTCTATTAGGATTTGGATCAAGTAAAGCCCTTCTCTTAGGCCCCTAAATATTTAAGGTCCAAAAAATTAGAAGCACTACTATATTATTATATAATATATATA
>NC_031998.1:26234954-26334527 GCF_001879085.1 Nicotiana attenuata | reverse complement strand
TATATATATATATATATATATATATATATATATATATATATATATATATTAATAAAAGATTTCAAATTTTAATAATTTTTAACATTTGAAAGACGTAAGATTGAGTGAGTTAATTGGATAAATATTTTTCACTAAATTTTAATTTTATATTTGTACATAGAATCTTTAAGTTTTTCGAGTAAAATTTACATATTGAGAAACTACGTAAAAAGCGTATTGTAAATCATAATAATTAATACTTAAAATTTTTAAAAGGCATATGAAAAAATTACGATCAGAGGATAATTCGTTTGACTCTAGAAATACATATACCTTCGCATAAATTAGAATTGAAAGAGTATAATTTTATCCGACTTATGAGATGTTATTACCAATATAAAGTTAAATATATGTACTCACTGTGCAAAAAATATTTACCCAATAAAGTCATTTATTAATAATAATTACTCCGTTATTACTTTATTACACGCTAAAATTTAATAATTGTGCAAAAGAAATTTGCGCAAATCGGTGTGTATAATTTAAACCGACGTACTAAAGTAATTTATATCCCAAATATGAAATGTAAACTCTCTTTTATTTGCACTTTTCCCTACTTTTATTTATTTATTTATTTAAATTTAGTTATATCCTTTTTTGCACCAAACTATAAATAACTCAATTCACATTTCTTTCACCTTCTTCGAGAAACATCTTTGGATTATTGGCCAAGCAAATCGAAGTAACAATGGGTTGGGTTTGGACCGACGACGATTCCAAGCATTCCGGCGCTGATGATTTCAGCGTCTTCAAGGATTTTCAAAACCCTAAATCATCCTCCGGCAGCGACGGCAACGGCGGTGAACGGTGCGCCACCAGGAAGGTTGTGAACACTCGATGCCGAACTGAGGAGACCGAGCCTGGAAAGTTCATCCGTAAGTGCGAAAAAACTGAACAGATTTTCAAGGACTGCGTTGGAAGGTAAAAATTAGACGTAAAGCTTTGATTTTTCGTGATTAGTTTGCCATAAACTATAATTTGTTGAATAAATAGTGTGGTTGAGTTTTTAATTGCTCTCTCATGATTCGATGTCATTTGTATAAGATGATATAGTGTTTCGTTTGTATTTTTGATAATCTTATTGAGTATAATATTTATCTATTAATCATTAAATGTGTGGAAAAGGTGTCTTCTGTTTTAGGATGTCATCAGTAAGCTACCCAGGCTGAAAGCCTTAATCTTTTCAGTATAATGAGATTTTATATCATTTAATCGCCTGGGCTTTGGTCTAGTAGTAAGAGCGCAACTAGTGGTGTGTGGTTCAGGTTTAGGTTAGGAGTTCGAATCGCTATTTAAGTGAACAAGGGTAGAGGGGCGGGTCATAATTCACCGACTTTTGAACTGTGCACCAATAATCCACCACTAATCCTCTGAGATTTCTTGATTATCAAAAAAAGATTTTATGTCATTTAACTTAATAGAAGATTAGAACTGGTGTAGGCAACCGTGAAGTTAGTATTCAGGCTATATCTCTAGGCTGGAATATTGTAACTCATAATTTAGATCAGCAACTTGTCAACAACAAAAAATTTATTAGCGGTAATTTGTTAGGTAAAACAAAATGGTCTTAATCCAGCTGTAACCTAGTTGGATAGAATACTATTCTTCTTAGGGAATCTAGTTCTCTTTATGCTCAAAAGGTTAAGTAATAGGAGCCGAGAGATGAATTGACCCTTCCTTCAAGGTTGGAAATTTTATTAGGTGAAACATGCCAACACAAGATTTAGTCACACGTAACCTTCACTTGGAGATTTGAACTAGCTCATTGGATTCTGCATTTTTAGGTGTACAGCTTTGTACACCCTTATTTCTTAATTGATTAGAGATTGCAACATGTTTTTGCTAGACCATTGTTTTTTCACTCTAGTGAAAGGGGCTAATTCCAGGATTGTAAAGGAACAGTTAGCTCTTACAAAATGTAAGTACGACAGCATCTGAGCCTGAGATAAACTGAGCATAAGAACTTTTCTGGAACTTCATCGAGGAATCTCGTGATTATCGTAAATGAGAAATACTTGGTATGTCCAGTTTCTTGTTTTATTGGCACCGTTATAGGTTGGTGTCTTCTAGTCTGCATTGGCATTAAAGGCACACATTAATCCAGGATAATTAACTGCTTATGAGGTGTACATGGAACCTATCTTTAAATACTTTGCCCGTCCTTCTCCTTCATTACCTTTTACCTCTCCTTATGAAGAAAATCCAAAGAGAACACTAAAGAATGAGAGTTTATATGTTGATTTTTTTGTCCGAATGGAGAACCCAGTCACCCACCCAAAAATAATTGGAAAAAAAGGAAGAAGGATTCTGGTAGTCATTGGAATAGAGAACCCTTAAGTGACCAAAAAAAAAGGAAAGAGGATTATTGTACTTAGTGGAAATGGCTTTCTTAGTAAAGGACATTTCTACTTGAATACTTCTGTTTCATAACACAAGGCTAAGGGGTAAAAATAAAGAGTTGGAATTCTGTTGAGGTGATTCGCTAGATGGATTTCGCTTTCAGATAGCTTCCGCAGCCACTATACAACATTATGATGCTTCCAGCAGAACTCAACAGTCTAGTTTATTTTACTAGCTACCATAATGTATGTAAAAAGAAATTAAAGAAGGGGAGGAGAATAATTAGTTGATCTTCAGTTCACTTTTCCTAATTTATAACAGCTAGTTGATTTGAAATGACGAATATGATTGGTCATGACATGAATTCCATGAATTATGTTATTCTTGACCCATTGTAAGTCCAAATTCCTATTAGCAAGTGAAAGATACTTCGTGTAGAAGAAGACGGAGAGTTTGTTATTAATGAAGTAGATACTATTTAATTTATTCACACACATTAAGGCCACATAGAATTACACGAATATAAATTACAATGGAAGGCACGTATGGTTGAGTATCTATTTAAGCAATTCCGACCTGATATTTAAATTATTTCAAATATTGTATTTAATTTGTAAAAGATGCTAGGCTATTGCTAGCCTTTTAAAAACAGAGTCATGGAAATGCATATTACTGAATAGCCTCTTGTTGATCAAGTCAAATATGTGCCACTTTAAATGAGTATCCTTTTTTTTTTTTCGGTTGGCGATTATGCTAATAATTTGCTTGTAACATGGGGGCATTTGAATGGATTGTTCGAGTTGGTGATTAACTTGCTTTTCATCAGGCCTTCTGAGATGGTAGAGTCTAATAAAGAATACACCGAGGAAGATGTCACGGACCAGATGACTAAAGGTTCATATTCTATAGAGTCAAGTATGCCTTTTGACTTCCCTGGGCTGCGCAGTGATATTGAGAATATTGAGCGAAGCTTCTTCGGTGGCCTTGATCGTTTCTTTGAAGCAGTCGAGGAGATGAAGAATGGCTTCTTTGGTGCATTCAGCATTCCTCGCGTCTTTGATGATGACCTATCATCCTCACGTGAGAGACGTGGTATACCCATCGAATCTCATCCTCCTAAAGAAGGTTCCCTTAAACCAAACAAGTCCGATGGAGAGGTGGATCTATCGGGCTTGGCTAGAGATGTTTGAAGCAATCAAGTAGGAGATCCTCTCTAGGCATATAAGTCACGAATGAGAGATATGTGAATATGTTGCTATTATGTTTACACACATCTTAGATTTTGCTTTTCTTTCTTTATTTTCTTTCTGTTCTGAATCTCTTGTTTTACTACTTCTCATAAATGTTCTAATTTCTGACTTTATTTAGGCGTTTCTTCTGGTCTGGTTCCAGCCCAAGTTTCTGTAGGCTAGCTTGTTGTCTTTGGTTTAACCCAGTAGTTAAAGTGACCTCAAACGAAAAAAAATTTGGGTGCACATTACCTTTTATGATGATTCCTGAGGAGAAAGTAATGTGTTTTTTCTTTTCTATCTCTGTGTGAAGCATCATGAAGAAGGAAATGTCATTTTTCACGAACTACCATAGAGATGAACCTTGAAATCAAATAAAGCCAATTAACCTTAGCGGTAAAAGTACCCACGATGTGTGACTAGGAAATTACGGGTTCAAGCTTTGAAAGTAGCAGTTTCTTGCAGAATCACAAAGTAAGATTGCATATGATAGTTCTACTCTGTCTTTTCGAATCATGCACATAGCGGGAGTTAGGGAAAAAAGAAAAAAATTCTCATTCACAATTTTCATTACCTGAATGTTTGTTTTCTTGTTCAATTGCGCCAAAAGGAAAGGTAAAATTTCTTAGAATCAGTACTGTTTGACCAAAAAGTATTGTACTCCTTGTTAAACTAATTAAATGATAATTGAGGTGAAAGGTGAATCCTAGTCAAGCATAATAATTTTTAGATCTACCTTAGAGTTTGGGTGATACCGTTTATTTAGTGCTCATAGTTGTGTAATCAATCATTAAATGCGTATTTTAGAGAGTAAATGAAGAGTGAGTAATGAACAATAAATATGAGAAATGGCAATAAATGTAAATAGGAAGAACACTTCACCCAAATATCAAATGATGTGGAAAATTCTTCCTTCTGACAATGAAATACGGCAGTAAACAAGAATATAAGCAATGATTTCTTGGATCATGTGAGTGAAAAGAAAGAATAATCGATAAAATCAATCAGTATGGAAAGGTGAACTTAGTATTTCCTCTCAAGGGTCAACTTCTTACAATAGTTTTCTCAGATTCAATCTCATGTGCCCCTTTTCTTCTCTCTTTCTTTCTATTTATATGGGATATTCTCTAAAACCCCTAAAAAGTACAACAAAGGGAATATCCAGGAGAATATTCCTGTCACTAGTTCCAAGACTACACTAGCCGTTATTCTTACTCTTCGCTACTCGACCTCGACCTTTACGATTTGCTCTGCGACTGCTCATTGTTGGGCTTCGGTCGACCTCGATCTATCCGCCCAAATCGGAACACAGTCATTTCACCTTACGATCTTCCCACGCCCAATTTCCTCAGCAAGATTTTGACCCTCCGCTTGTCAAGGTCGCCTTCTGGTCGGCCCCGATGAGCGGACCTTTTCAGTCGGCGGTTTGTGAAGAAATTTTGGCGTGGTGATCGAGTGGAGGTGTCTGTTGCCGAAGTAATAACGTGTCGCTTTGAGATTCATAGGTCATGGGGTTGGTGCAGGGTGACGTCACAACGCATGCGTCATCATTGCGCATCTTCCCGATGCATTGCCTTGTTCCTCGAGTCCCTGTCGTTTCGATTCTAGGGCCACTGACGGTTGCTCGCATTGATTCGAACGCCCCTGAGGTCTATAAATAAAGAGGGGGAAACTTCTCAACGAAACTTTTGCACTCTTCTAGTTTCTTCAGCGCTGCAATTGCTTCCTTTTCTCCTTCTTGTGTTCTTGCTTCCTGTAACCGCTGCCATTGCCACCCTTTCTTCTTTTTCTGCCCCCTCATATACGCATTATCAGAAAATGGCTACTGTGATCCCTAGCGCTGAGATAATTTTTGACCCCACTCCAATATCGGTGGCCATGCCTTCTGGTGGCGGAGAATCAGTGTGATGACCCAAAAGGTCATCACTTGCTTTTAAATTAAATTTTGTGTTTCCGAGGCCTTAAAAACCTCATTTAGAGTCACCTCGATTTGCGTGTGCAGTTCGGGCGCGTAGCCGGAAATCTTAAATATAAAAATCTGTGAAAAATGACAAAATTTGGATAATAAATGAATTAATTTGACTTCGGTCAATATTTTGGGTAAACGGACTCGGGCCCGTGATTTGGCGGTCCCGGAGGATCGTAGGAAAATATGGGACTCAGGCGTATGCCCGGAATCGAATTCCGATGTCCCAAGCCCGAGAAATGAATTTTTAAAGGAAATTGTTTAAGGAAATTTGAAATGAAATTTGATTAGAACATGTTAGTATCGGGCCCGTATTTTGGTTCCAGCGCCCGGTGCAGGTCATATATACGATTTAAGATGTTTCTGTGAAATTTGGTGAAAAACGGATATCATTTGACGTGATTCGGACCTAAATTGCTAAAGTTGATACTTGATGAAGTTTGAGAAAAATTCTTTGATTTTGAGAATTAATTCATTGTTATTGAGGTTATTTTAGCGATTTGATCGCACAGATAAGTTCGTATGATGTTGTTGAGTCAGTACGTATGTTTGGTTAAGAGCCCCGAGGGCTCGGGTGTGTTTCGGATGTGTTTCGGGAGGCTTTTGGAACTCAAAAAGTTGCAGGTTTTTGGCTGTTCACTGCCCAGGGATTTTACCCTTCGCGTTCGCGTGGTCCCTCTCGCGTACGCGTAAGGCAAAAATCCCAGGTGCCCAATTTCTTCTTCGCAAACGCGAAGGTTGAGACGCGAACGCGAAGCTGAGGAGGGAGACCCTTTGTGAACGCGTCCCTCCTCTCGCGAACGCGTAAGGTTCTGGGGAGGGGTCACCTTTTGTGTTCATCGCGAATGCGACCACTGGCCCGCGAACGTGTAGGCTTGAGGAGCCAAAGCTCCGCGAACGCGAGCCCTGTTCCGCGAACGCGAAGGCCTAACAGGCCTGACTCATCGCGAACGCGATGGGCTTGTCACGAACGCGATGAGTGTTTTTGCCCAGTTATTTTAAAAGACCCAAAACAGTAGCATTACGGGATTTTCATAAAAATTCATAAACCCCTTTTTCTCCAAATCTCTTAGGCGATTTTTGAAGCAATTCTTCACCATAATCTCTTGGGTAAGTAATCTTTAACTTGTTTTCTTCCCTTTTTATCAACACCCACTAGATTTCTAGGCCTAAAACATGAGACTAAGGGTAGAAAATTAGGAATTTGGGTAGAGTTAGAGCTTTTTGATTAATTGTGATTTAGACCTCGTTTTGGGGTCGAATTCTGGAAATAATTATATATTTGGGCTCGTGGGTGAATGGTGATTTGATTTTGGTCCGAACCTCGTGTTTTGACCAAGCAGGCCCGGGGTCGATTTTTGGGTTTTTGGGAAGAATGATTAGAAAGCTCTAATTTGGCATTGGAGTTGAATTGTTTAGCGTTTATTGATGTTATGAAGTCGATTATGTATAGATACGATCGATTTGGAGCCGAATTCGAAAGGAAAGGCGGTGTTTGAGGCTTGAGTTGGCTGTGGAAGTTTGAGGTAAGTGTTCGGTCTAACCTTAGCTTGAGGGATTAGGAGTTGAGTCCTATTTGCTATTTGTTTCTTGTTGAGTACGACGTATAGGCATGGTGACGAGTATCTATGCGTTGGTGTCGAGCATGACCGTGAGTCTTAAGTTGCAAACTGTTATGTTCTTAATTGATACTACGGATGCTTTAAATTGATGATTCTCGAACTTGAGTAAGAACTGAGTTTGTTTCGTGGAAAGTACTATGATTGGGTATTTGGTGTTAGCTGAGATGAGTAGAAATTGAACTAAGATTGGTTATAGCTGATTCTCCCTTGCCGGGACGTATATACTTGTACTGTTGAGTCCCCTTGCCGGGATAGTGTAGTTTATGGTTGATCCCTTGCCGGGACAATTATTATGATTATGGTTGACTGTATATTTGGAATGGGTTGCGCGTCGCAACATTATTATTATATATGGATCGGGTTGCATGCCGCAACAATTATATTATATGGATCGAGTTGCACGCCGCAACAATGATATGTTGGATCGGGTTGCACGCCGCAACAATTATATTATATGGATCGGGTTGCACACCGAAACATTTATATATGTTGATCAGGTTGCGCGCTGCAACAGTATTATTGTTGTTTGGTTGTAGATTTTGGACTGTCCTCTCATATTTCTTTTAAGTTTCTGCTGGATGTGATATGTCCCCCGAAGTATGTACCCCCTCCCATTTAAACTGCTTATTCCTGTTTATTTTTCCGCCGTATATTATATACTTGCACAGGTTTATCTGGAGTCTGGTCCTAGCCTCGTCACTACCTCGCCGGGGTTACGCCAGACACTTACCAGCACATGGGGTCGGTTGTGCTGATGCTACACTCTGCACTATGTGCAGATATCGGAGCAGCTTTTGAGCAGTAGCGCTTGGGGAGCTAGCCTTCAGTCCACAGAGATCCCGAGGTAGCCCTGCGGACGTTCGCAGGTCCGGCGTCTCTTCTATCTACTATGTGTTCTGTTTTCATTGTATCCGAGACAGACAGTATTTCCCTTTCTTCAGACATCTGTATGTAGTATTCTTAGACAGTCCGTGAATGTTGTGACACCAGTTTCTGGGTAGAGGCATGTGTTGATGGTCGTATTATCTCGGTTTATTTTATTTATGTCTTCCGCTTAATCTCATATTCCGCTGTTATTTAAATGTTTATCACTTGTTAATATAAGTTGTAAAAGGATTAAAAACAAAAGAGTTAAAGAGTTCTAATTTCGTGGCTTGCCTAGCTTCTACGAGTAGCACCATCACGACTCCCGAGGGTGGGAAATCCGGGTCTTGACATTTGTTCTTTCTTGTCGTGCGGTTTGGTTTCTCAATGCTAATTGAATGTCTACTCTGTTCTTTCGCAGATGGCGAGAATACGCCTTTCCTCATCTACCGATCAGCAGCCCGAGCCCCCAGCAGCAGCTCCCACAAGGGGCAGAGGGCGAGGCCGAGGCTGTGCTAGAGGCCGAGGCAGGGGTAGAGCTCAGCCCAGGGCAGCAGCCCCCGTAGCGGAGCCTCAGGTTGACTTTGACGACGAGGTTCCGGCTCTAGCAGTTCTGGTGGGCCTAGCTCAGGTCCCAGAGGGGTTTATTGGTGGAGGGATTATTGCTTAGCTAGACCAGCAGGATCGCCAGCCTTGACCTGGGAGCAGTTCACGCAGCTATTTCTGGAGAAGTTTCTCCCTATCACACAGTGAGAGGCCTATCGAAGGTAGTTCGAGCGCCTCCAGCAGGGATCCATGACTGTCACCCAGTACGAGACCAGATTTATTGATTTAGCTCACCATGCTCTTATTATACTTCCCAATGAGAGGGAGAGAGTGAGACGGTTCATTGAGTCGATTCGTCTTCAGATGGCTAGAGAGGCTGGGAGTGAGATATCCTTCCAGGAGGCGGCGAATGTGGCTTGGAGAGTTGAGATGGTATTATCACAGGGGGGTGGTCACAGGGCGTACAAGAGACCCCGTCAGTCAGACAGATTCAGTGGTGCCTCGTCTGGAGGTAGGGATTCGTATGATAGAGGCCATCCTTCTAGGGCCTTTCAGTCAGCACTCCAGGTTTCTCACGGTGCTTCAGCTGGCCGTGGTTCTCACACGTAGTATTCTGATCAGCAGCCCTACAGTGCACCACCAGCTCCTATCAGTGCACCACCGCTCCAGAGTTTTCGGGGTGGTCATTCAGGTCGCCAGGGTCAGTCTCAGTTCCCTCAGCCGCAGCGTTCAGGTGGATGCTATGAGTGTAGTGAGTATCGTCATATCAGGAGGGCTTGTCCGTGGTTGGTGGGTACTCAATCGCAGCAGCACGGTTCCCGTGCTATGGTTCAGGCACCAGGTGTTCCACAGCCCACGCAGCTAGCTAGAGCTGGGGGTAGAGGTGCTAGAGGTGGAGGTAGAGGTGCTAGAGGTGGAGCTCAGACCGCTAGAGGTGGAGCTCAGCCAGCTGCAGGTCATCCTAGAGAGGTAGATCAGAGTGGTGGGGCCCAGCCTCGATGTTATGCCCTTCCAGCCAGGCCTGAGGCTGAGGCTTCCGATGCGGTTATCACAGGTACTGTTCTGGTTTTTGATAGAGATGCTTCAGTGTTATTTTATCCAGGGTCTACGTACTCGTATGTGTCATCTTATTTTGCACCGTATCTGGTTATGCCTAGTGATTCCTTGACTGCTCCTGTTTATGTGTCTACCGGTGGGGGATTCTATTGTGGTAGATCGAGTCCATCGTTCTTGTATCGTGGTGATTGGGGGTCTGGAGACTCGTGTAGATTTGTTGCTTCTGGACATGGTTGAGTTCGATGTTATATTGGGGATGGACCGGTTATCACCTTACTACGCTATCTTGGATTGCCATGCCAAGACTGTGACCTTAGCCTTACCGGGTTTGCCTCGTTTAGAGTGGAGAGGGACTCCTAGTCATTCTACCCCTAGTGTTATTTCTTATGTGAAGGCTCGGCGTATGGTCGAGAAGGGGTGCTTGGCCTATTTAGCTTATGTTCGCTATTCCAGTGCTGAGGTCCCTTCTATTGATTATGTGCCCGTTGTTCGAGAGTTTCCTGAGGTATTCCCTTTAGACCTGCCGGGTATGCCACCCGACAGGGATATTGACTTTTGCATTGATCTGGTTCCGGGCACTCATCCCATTTCTATTCCGCCGTATCGCATGGCCCCGCCTGAGTTGAAAGAATTAAAGGAGCAGTTGCAAGACTTTCTTGAGAAGGGTTTCATTAGACCCAGTGTTTCGCCTTGGAGTGTGCCGGTGTTGTTTGTTAAAAAGAAGGATGGGTCAATGAGAATGTGTATTGATTACCGGCAATTGAACAAGGTTACAATCAAGAATAAGTATCCGCTGCCGAGGATTGATGATTTGTTCGACCAGCTTCAGGGTGCCAAGGTATTTTCAAAGATTGACTTGAGATCTGGCTACCATCAGTTGAGGATTAGGGCATCCGATGTCCCTAAGACAACTTTCCGCACTCGGTACGGGCATTATGAGTTCTTGGTTATGTCATTCGGGATGACAAATGCCCAGCAGCTTTTATGGATTTGATGAACCGAGTGTTCAGGCCTTATTTGGACTCGTTCGTGTCTCAAGACCAATTGGGTAGGCCAATTAGATCAAGCAACTAGGGTTCAAGTAGGGTGATTACTCTCTCGAGATTTAACCCGTTAATTGGGACTATCATTTCTCATGAGTCCATCCCAATTCCCTATTGGGTCAATTTTGGGGTCATAAACTCTCTTTCTCAAGAAGAGTCAAACCCACAAAGCTTGAATCAGTGTTTACAACCACCAATTCTTAAATAAAAATATAAAATCAACCCAAATAACAAACATCCATAATCAATCTAACCCTAGATGGCAACACCCATAAATTACCCACACTAGGGTTGAGCCACAACCCTAGCTAATGGGTTTAGCTACTCATGCTTGAAAGAGAAAATGAAGAAATAGATGAAGGACTAAGCATATTAATTAATTACTAAAAAGAAATCACAAGAATCTATCGTAAGATTAAAGCTAAAGTGCCAAAAATGGCTACAAAACCGAGTCTCACGAGCGCAGCTATGTATGGAACACAAAACTTAACCTAAAAATGGTAAAATATTCTATTTATACTAGGCTGAAAAAACTGGACAAAAATACCCCTGCGGGGTCAGTGCTGGCCGCACAAAAAGGACCGCGGCCGCACTGGCTCTTGGACTTCACATTTCTGCTTCTCTGAAGTTGGACTCCGCGGACCGCGGCCGCGGAGGTAGTTGGCGCGGTCCGCACAATAACGACCGCGGACCGCATGGCATTGTTTGGCAAAAATGGTGGCTCTCTGAATCTCATGACCGCGGACCGCACAAAAGGGTAGTGCGGCCGCGGAGCCCTGATCGCGGGCCGTGTAAGATGTACCGCGGCCGCGTTGACCTTGAGTCCAAAATGCCAACTCTCTGAATCTCCTAGTGCAGCTGCATGTCCATTTTGTGCGGTCCGCACTAGGCCTTCTTCCCTTAGATTTCTTGGTCTTTGATACTTGAGCAGGTTTCACTNATGACCCTGGCACGCCCGGGATGGACGATGACGAGGAAAATTTGGACGAGATTGAGCCAGACGCTTGGTACGAAGACGAGTACTTGAATGGCGAGGGTGGAGATGGTGCTGCTGGGCCGGGCGGTGATGGTGTTGATGGCGAAGGCGGAGATGATGTGATGATGCCATTTGATTTTCTTGTACTTAGTTTTTTACTCTTTTCTCTTTTTCTTTTTTTTGGGAGGGGGGGGGGTCTTTTTGGCCCTTTGTAAGATATTCTCTGTTTTGCAATGGAATGATTATTGTCTTTTTACTGTATGTTTTTTGCTCTTTGCATTTTTCTTCGTATGTTTTTTCCTTGGTAAGAGTTCCCGACTTAGTTGACGCGACCGAAGTCGAATGTCAATTAGCTTGATCGAGGTCGAACGCTGGTTGATTCGAACAAGGTCTAATAAATTTCGAACGAAGTCAAATGTTAATGAATTCGAACGGGGTCGAATGTGAATCAATTCGAGCAAGGTCGAATGTTTGGCCCTTTAAGTGATTCGAACGAGGTCGAATATAAATAAGTTCGAGCGAGGTCGAGTGTGAGTCAATTCGAACGAGGTCGAATGTTTGACTCTTTAAGTGATTCGAACGAGGTCGAATGTAAATAAATTCGAGCGAGGTCGAATGTGAGTCGGTTCAAACGAGGTCGAATGTTTGACTCTTTAAGTGAATCGAACGAGGTCGAATGTGAGTCGATTCGAGCGAGGCCGAGTATTTGACTCTTTAAGTGATTCGAACGAGGTCGAATGTAAATAAATTCAAAGCGAGGTCAAATGTGAGTCGATTCGATTCGAGCGAGGTCGAATGTTTGACTCTTGGCGTATTGTAGGAACTTGGTGGAGATGAAAAACTCGTGTGTTTGCATATTTCTCTGTGTTTATACATTCATTGGAGAAGTTTACATGCATTGGAGAAGTTTACATACGTTGGAGAAGTTTACATATGTTGAAGTTTGCATGTTTTCCTGAAGTCCCAGTCTATCCAGTCCCTTCATTGGTCAACCTGGAAAAGTAGTTGATAGGTCGAGCGATGAACTTATACTTAAACTCCGAGACGCTCTCTTTGTCGCCTCGTTAGAAACCTCCCCGAGAAAACCCAATTGGGACAAAACTCGAATAAGGGAAAAAAGAGTACGACTCGGCAGACGCCTATCCTTAGAAGTTGAAGTATTTGAGGTGGGCGATGTTCCAATTATTTTGTAGTAATTTTCCTTCCATTGTTTCCAGCTGGAATGACCCTTTGCTTGCTGGCGCCATTATTTTGTATGGGCTATCCCAATTGGTTCCTAGCTTGCCTTCTCGTGGGTCTTTGCTTGCTTGTGTTTTGGCTTTGAGTACGTAGTCCCTGACTTTGAGTGGCTTGATTTTGGCTTTTTTTTGTTATAGTACCGCTCTGCCTGTTGTTTTTGAGCTATCATTCTTATGTAGGCCATGTCTCTTCGCTCTTCAGTTTCATTGAGGTCTTGCCTTCTATTCTCGTCGTTGCTTGGCCCGCTTTCATTTGAGTATCTCAGACTGGGCTCCCCGACCTCAACTGGTATCATTGCATCAGCCCCATAGACTAGTGAGTATGGCATTTCTCCTGTGCTCGTCTTTGGCAAGGTGCGATATGCCCATAACACTTCTAGTAGCACTTCCGGCCACAGTCCCTTGGCGTTTTCGAGTTTCTTTTCCATGATATTCAATATTGTTTTGTTGGAGGATTCTGCCTGACCGTTGCCTGCGGGGTGATATGGCGTAGAGAGTATTCTTTTGATGTGCCATTTTTCGAAGAACTCGACGGTCTTTTTTCCAATAAATTGGGGACCGTTGTCGTAACTGATTTCTTTGGGGATGTCGAAGCGGCATATGATGTTTCTCCATATGAACGTGATTACTTCTTGTTCGCGTATTTGGGCGAATGCACCTGCTTCTACCCATTTGGAGAAATAGTCAGTCAAAACTAAAAGAAATCGTACATTACCTCGTCCCGCCGGGAGGGGTCCGACGATATCCATTCCCCACTTGATGGAAGGCCATGGCAAAGTGGCTGAATGAAGATGTTCGCCCGCTTGGTAAATCATGGGGGCATATCTTTGGCATTGCTCGCACCTTTTGGCGAAGTCGGCGGCTTCCTTCTTCATCGCGAGCCAATAGTAGCCTGCCCGTATGAGGCATCTAACAAGGGCTCGATTTCTAGTGTGAGCTCCGCAGTGGCCCTCATGTACTTCTTCGAGGACGCGCCGTGTTTGATTCAGCCCTAAGCACTTTTCTAGGGGGCCACCAAATGTTCTTTTGTACAAGTCGTTATTGACGACGTTGTACCTGGCCGCCTGCATTCGAAGCTTCTTGGCTTTTTTTTTGTCTGGTGGGAGCACTCCGCCTTGCAGGTATGAGATAATACGATTGTGCCAGTCCCAAGTTAGGTTTATAAAGCGTATCTCGATTTGGTCCAGCGATGAATGGAGGAGAGCGACCACGTCCCCCTCTCCGGTTATGCTTTTGGGGCCGCTGCCAATTTGGCAAGGCCGTCCGCTTCGATGTTCTGTGCTCGAGTTATTTGATCGAGCTGCCAATCGTCTAACTCGGGTAATAGTTTGCAACTTTCGGCATGATATTTCTGTAACCGTTGCTCCTTAATTTGGAAAGTCCCTATGACCTGATTGACAACGAGTTGCGAGTCGCATCGAAGGATGATTCGCCGTGCTCCATACTTAAGTTCTAACTTTAACCCTACAATCACGTCTCGTACTCAACCTCGTTGTTAGTCATATCAGGGCATCGTATGGATTGACGAATCATTTCGCCTGTTGGGACCTTGAGCACGAGTCCTAGTCCAGATCTTGACGTGTTAGAAGCGTCGTCGGTGTACAGAACCCATTGGTCGTGTACTTTTACGGAGGTAGTAGTGGTTTCCCTTCCGACTTTGGACATTATCTTCGCACTGAAATCGGCGATGAAGTCGGCAAGAACTTGCGACTTTATCGTTGTTCACGGCTAATAGGTTATATCATGCTCGCTCAGCTCTATGGCCCACTTGGCCAATCTGCCCGACAGTTCGGGTTTGTGTAAGATACTCCTTAAAGGGAAAGTCGTGACCACCGAGATGGGGTGGCACTAGAAATAAGGTCTAAGCTTTCGTGAAGCTACGACCAGGGCTAGGGCTAACTTCTCGGGGTGGGGGTACCTCGTTTCAGTGTCGACCAAAGTTTTTCTTATGTAATACGGAGATTGCGTACCTTTGTTTTCTCGTACCAGGATAGCACTTACTGCGACGTCGAACATGGCTAAGTAGACGTGGAGGCATTCTCTGGGTTTTGCCTTAGCGGGCAACGGTGGCGAAGACAGGTAGGCCTTTAGTTCTTTTAAGGCGTTGACGCACTCGGAATTCAATTAGAGTCCGTTGTATTTTTTGAGTATGCCAAAAAATTTGTGGCACCTATCGGAGGACCGCGAGATGAATCTTGACAGGGCGGCTATCCGGCCAGTCAGCTTTTGTACTTGCTTTTTGCTAGTTAGATTTCTGTGATTCCTTCTTTGGCCTTTAGTGGGTCGGGATTGACCTCGATGCCTCGTTGTGATACCAAGAAGCTGAGGAATTTTCCAGATGTCACGCCGAAAGCGCATTTTTTGGGGTTTAATTTCATGTCGTACCTTCTGAGTATGTCGAAGGCTTCCCTCAGGTGGTCGATATGGTCTTCCTTTCTCTTTGACTTGACCAACATGTCATCTATATATACTTCCATGGTTTTGCCGAGTTGATCTTTGAACATTTTGGTCACCAGTCTCTGGTACGTTGCTTCCGCGTTTTTCAACCCGAACGACATCACTCTATAGCAGTACGTCCCTGATGGGTGATGAAGGTGGTTTTTTCCTGGTTCCTCCTCCATTAGGATTTGGTTGTTGCCTGAGTAGACATCTAAGAAACTCAACAGTTCATGCCCGGCTGTGGCATCGATGAGTTGGTCGATGTGGGGTAGCGGGAACGAGTCTTTTGGGCAGGCTTTGTTCAGGTCTGTGAATTCCACGCACATTCTCCACTTACCGTTCTTCTTCTTCACCATGACTACATTGGCGACCCACTGAGGTTATTTCGATTCTCTGATAGAATCGTTTACTAACAATTTCTCGACCTCTTCGCGAATTGCATCGTTTATTGCAGAGTTGAACTTTCGTCTGATTTGCCTTACTAGGGGGTAAATGGGTCGACGTTCAACTTGTGAGTTGCTATCTCTTTTGGGATACCTGGCATGTCTGCATGGGAAAAAGCAAATAGGTATATGTTATTTTCTAAGAATTGATGAAATGTACCTGGATCTTGGAGTTTATGGCTGATGAAAGCTTTCTTGCTGTGGTCGTCGTCTTCTAGTTGGACGGGGTCAAGATCCTCTACGGTTGAACCCGTGGCTTTTTTGATTTCAAGGTCGCTGATGACGTCTTTCTTTTCATCGCCATCCGACCCCGACTTCGTTAATTGCTACGCTTCCTTGGATTTTCCCTTCAGTTGTTGGGTGTACGTGCAGTTTTGGGCGATGCGGTAGCATTCTCGGGCCGTACATTACTCTCTCCAGATGCAGAATACTCCCCAAGGGTGGGAAATTTAATGACTTGGTACAAACTGGAGGGGACGGCTTTCATGGTGTGTATCCATGGTCGGCCTATGATTTGTACGCCGTATCCTGGTCCATGATGTGGAACGTGGTCTCCAAGGTGACGCTGCCAGCCAGGACTGGCAGCGTGATTTCTCTAGATGTTCGCTCAACTGCATTGTTAAAACCTGTTAGCGTGATGAAACGTGGAACTATCCTGTCATCGAGCTTCTTTTGATGATGCACGCGCCGCTTCCATCATCGACCATGATACGTCTTACATCAGTATCAAAAACACGTAAAGTAATAAAAAGGGTATCATAGTGAGGAAAAACCAAACCGTGGGTATCCGACTTATCGAAGATGATACTTTCTTCGAGTTCGTCATACCGTTCGTGGGTGATTGACCGCTTGAGTTTGTGAGTGGTGGTGAACTTCAAACTGTTGATAGATGGGTCGTCGCCTCCCCCGATGATCATTTGAATGGTCCGATTTGGGGAAGGTGGTTTGGGCGGCCCCTTATGTTGTTCCTGCCCTCGGGCGAAGTTGGCCCTTCCTCGATCGCTCATCAATTCTTTTAGGCACCCTTGGTGCGGCATGTTCACGACCTCCTGTCTGAGAGCGATGCAGTCCTCGGTCTTATGACCATGTTCCTGGTGGAATTCGCAGAGGGCGTTTAATTTTCAGGTGCTTGGGTCAGACTTTATCTTCTGTGGCCATTTTACCTTTGGGCGCTTTTCCAATGCGTAGACTATTTCTGAGGGGGAAATACAAAAATTGTGAGCCGATAACAAGGGGGAATACCTGTTTCATTTCGGTGGATTCCCGTTCCCGGCCTGGATGGACCTTCATCGTGACGTGGAGGCGGCATGAGGGTGCCTCTTACGTAAGACTGATGTTTTTCTCGATTAGGTCGTGACCCTGCTAGCTCCCTTGTGCTTTCGTTTCTTCAGTCTTTCCTAGATTGACCGAGGTCAGACGTTGAGTAGGTCCGTTGAGATTGTCCTCGTCGGCTCTCACCTCGGCACAATAAGTGTTATGTATTTCTTCCCACGTGGTAGGAGGGTACTTCATTAGTCTACTCAACAGCTTTTTGGTTGCCCTCGACCCGCTCCTGTTCAGTCCGTTTTGGAAAGCTGCTACTACCATTCCCTCTGATACGTTTGGGAGGGTCATTCTCACTCTGTTGAACCGGGCGAGGAAATCCCTGAGTCCTTCGCTAGGTGACTGTCTGATGGCGAATATGTCATTCACTCTGGCTTCCACTTTCTTGGCCCCTGCATGGGCGATGACGAATTTGTCGGCCATTTATTCAAATGTTTGTACGAACCGTGCGGGCAGTTGCGAGTACCTTGTTAATGCTCCCCCGGTTAGGGTTTCACCAAACTTTTTCAGCAATATAGATGGCACTTGCTCTTTAGTGAGGTCGTTGCCTTTCACTGCGGTGATGTAGTGGATAATGTGATCCTAAGGGTCTATTGTGCCGTCATATATTTTCAAGTATGGCAGCATTTTGAAAGTTGTTGGTATAGCATGTGGTGCGGCTTCGTCGCTATATGGTTGTTCCACAAATCGGTCGGCGTCCCATTTTGGAGGTGTTTTGGGGCCCCCGGTATCTTATCTACCCTTTTTTTATGCTCCCGCATTTGGTCGCGGAGTGTTTTGTTCTCGTTCTCCATCTCCTCCATTTTCTAAGGATGGCAGTGAGGACGTTGTTACCTGCTTTATTAACAGAATGAGTGATACTTGTCGGGGGGCCGGGTGTGTTGCTCATTGGCTATTGTGCCGATGTCAATTCGCACGCCTTCTCTGCTCGCCATCTGAGCGGGTTTATCGAGTATACTATTCAGTGTACTCGTTAGCCATGCTTCTAGTAACTTTTTTACAGCTGGTGGGACTTCTTCTGTTGTGGACGTAGAGGCTCCCTTCCCATGAGAAGCGGTAACGCTGCCGTGAGGGGGGTGAGTCACTTCTCCTAGTTGAGGCGTTTGGTATCACGTTCTTCTCATCTTCTGCATGAGTTTCATTGATGGTGTTTAGGAGATTAGTAGTAAGGCCTGCCACTACTTTCAACCTTTCTTCTCCATTTCCTGCCATGTTAGATTATGTAAGTAGGGGAAAGAAAGTCATGTACTTTGCTATCAATATGTTTATGTAGATCTAGAAAGACTATGATTTTGACAAGAAACTCTCCACAGACGACGCTAAATTGTTTGACCAAAAAGTATTGTACTCTTTGTTAAACTAATTAAATAATAATTGAGGTGAAATGTGAATCCTACTCAAGCATAATAATTCTTAGATCTAGCTTAGAGTTTGGGTGATACCGTTTATTTAGTGCTCAAAGTTGTGTAATCAATCATTAAATGTGTATTTTAGAGAGTAAATGAAGAGTGAGTAATGAGCAATAAATATGAGAAATGACAATAAATGTAAATAGGAAGAACACTTCACCCAAATATCAAATGATGTGGAAGATTCTTCCTTCTGACAATGAAATACTACAGTAAACAAGAATATAAGCAATGATTTCTTGGATAATGGGAGTGAAAAGGAAGAATAATCGATAAAATCAATCACTATGGAATGGTAAACTTTGTATTTTCTCTCAAGGGTCAACTTCTTACAATAGTTTTCTCAAATTCAATCTCACGTGCCCCTTTTTCTTCTATCTCTCTTTCTATTTATATGGGATATTCTCTAAAAACCCTAAAAAGTACAACAAAGGGAATATCCAGGAGAATGTTCCTGTCACTAGTTCCAAGACTACACTAGCCGTTATTCCTACTCTTCGCGCTATTCGACCTCGACCTCTACGGCTTGCTCTGCGACTGCTCGTTGTTGGGCTTTGGTCGACCTCGACCTATCCACCCAAATCGGAAAACAATCTTTTCACCTTACGATCTTCCCATGCCCAATTTCCTCAGCAAGATTTTGACACATACAAGTACGATAAATAGGATTTGGTGGAACTAAAAGCTAGAAGATTTATTAGCGTAATAACCTATAGAACAAAAAGTTCTACATTTTTAATTCCCTATGTTCTACATTTTTACTTCAATAGTTTCAACATTTTTACTTCATTTTTACTTTCTAACCTATAGAAGATGAGCGAACTTTACGTCTTTACTTAATTATCTTGTAATGACTCATCATAACTCACTTTTTAATCCATCTATTCCATTTTTTGACTCATTTCCTTTTGGTCACTCATCCAAAACGTTGCATCTTAGACGGTCTAGACATATAGCAAGATCATGAGCTAGTATTGCTACCTATAAATTATTAAACCTAATCTTACTTATCAAGGAAGTTAATAATGTGAAGTAACACTTCCTTACTTCTTGTTATTGAGATCCTTTCCTTTTCCTTATCCTTCTTTTGGCTAATTAAGTCATTATTAATATTTATGTGATTTGTTATTGTTTAATATACGAAATTCCATAAATTAGAAGAAAGAGAGGAATCTTTTGTAATTACACAGAAGTTGAGGGGCAATTGTTGTAATCGGAATAGTTTCCTTCAAACATTATAACTGAAAAACCTGTCCTTCTCGCCTTCCCCTGTCCCTCGGCTTTTCTCTCCTAAATTTCAACAAAAAAAGAGAGACATTCAAATCCAAAACCCTAATCCAAAAAGCTTCATTCCCAAAGAGAATCTAGGTTAACATTTACATACACACATTGAAATTGAAACACAAACTTAGCTGATAAGTCAATAATCTCTTTCGTTTTCACGTACAATTATTATTACAATTCTTTGACGGCCCCTTTCTCCTTTCATTTCTCAATTGCTTATGCTGATTTTTTCTCCTTAATTACTCATTTGGGTGTGAGAATTTCATATTCAATTCCTCAACATAGTCACTTAATTTCTTCTGGAAACCCAAAGTTGAGGGTCTCCAAACTTTGAATTTTCCCTTGTAAGTTCTCTATTTCCTAATGTTGTTCTAGTTTTCTATTATCTTTTCAATCACGATTTTTTTCTTTTCTTGGAATGTTGTTTCGGCCGGGCCAGCTTGCGCGCAACTATTACATGTTACCTCCCACCAGCATAGGTACCGGTAACTCTGTCTACCAAGGCTAGGCAGAGGTGTATTTTGCCTCTAATGGGATTTGAACTTGAACCTTATGTTTCTCCTTTGACCACTAGACGACTGCCTTGAGTGCTTTTCATTTACCCGATTTCTATTTATGTGAGCCTATTACTATTTGGGGAGTCAAACAAGGTTTTCTTTTACCACATTTTGCTCATTCTTTTTAAATATTTTGAATCGTTAAATATTGTGTACTTTTATGTAGTTTCTAAATATGTACATTTTATTCTATGTTCGAATTCATACCCAAAAATTAGTCAGGTTGACCATCGTACTTCGAAAAGGTTCACATAAACTGAAATGGAAGGAGTACGAGTTTTTGTTTAACTAGTTTGGGATTGAGGCGTAGTAGTTGTTGTTTTTATATGATTTTTGCTTAACTTTCTCTGCTGATTTTTGATTATGTGGGAAGCGGTAAAACTGTTGGAGAGTCATGTCTATTTAAACGGGGTCCTTTTTTCTTTTTCTTTCTTTTAGAAATTTAGAGGTGTACATTGGATTATTTTACTTGTATGAGTTGGAAATTTACTGGTCAAAGGTTTTGTCTCTAGATTAGTTTGAAGAATATGCTGATTTTTACAATATCTGCAGTTGAAAAGGTCATGCTTCGGAAGAGGGTTTCAGCATAGTTTACTGCTTCAAATTTCAATCCATTTTGAGGGGTTAAATTTTGGCTTGATATTTGAATTCAGATGTGTATAGTAGTAACAGATATTGGTGGAGAGGAGCGTAGTGATAGATGGGAAATAACTGTGTTCATGCAAAGTTTTCAAAGGATGGGTTCTTCAACTTATTCTTTTGGCGGTCTCGATCACCGAATATGATCACAAATAAGAAAAAAGAAAAGGCTATTGAAGAACCTTCTACTGAAAAACAGCCCGAACATCCTAATTCTTTTCAGAATAAACCCCCAGAATTGGCGAAGATAGACAGAGAAGAGAGTAAGCTATCAGATACAAAAGGGTCCAAGCAGGCTATTATAGTGAAGGAACAGAAGACAGACTCTCAGGTAGTTAAGCCTGAGAAGATATCAGATCATTCGAAACCTACAGAAGCAACGGGACCTGAAAATTTTGGCAACACAGTCCATGAAAAGGGAAAACCAAAAGAGGCGGCAAAACCGAAGAAGCCGCATCACGTCAAGAGAATGCTTAGTGCAGGACTCCAGGTTGAGTCGGTGTTGAAAACAAAAACCGGTCTTCTGAAGGAGCATTATGATTTGGGGGAGAAACTTGGACATGGCCAATTCGGGACCACATTCCTCTGTGTTGAAAAAGCAACAGGGGAAAAGTATGCTTGTAAGTCTATTGCGAAGAGGAAATTATTGACACCTGAAGATGTGGAAGATGTAAGGAGAGAAATTCAGATATTGCATCACTTATCTGGACATCCTAACGTCATTTCAATAAAAGCAGCGTATGAGGATGCTGTTGCAGTTCATGTTGTGATGGAATTATGTTCAGGGGGTGAGCTCTTCGATAGAATTGTTAAGCAGGGACATTACTCGGAGAGAAAAGCGGCTGAGCTTTCAAGGACAATAGTTAGTGTAATAGAAGCCTGCCATTCTCTAGGAGTGTTGCACTTGGACCTTAAGCCTGAGAATTTTCTCTTTGTCAACGAGGAAGAGGATTCACCTCTAAAGATTATAGATTTCGGGCTATCAACGTTTTTCAAGCCAGGTATTTTTCCACTTTCTCCAAATTCTTCCATTTACTTCCTATATATTTTGGTCTTCCCCTCTTTCTCTATTTCTTTGAATTATTTTTAGTGGTTTGTATGCATAAGAAAAAAATTGTTTTCTGTGGTACCCGACAAGGGAGGGATAGCCTATCGGTAAGGACCCTCCACCTCCAACCATGAGGTTGGGTGTTCCATTTACCAAAGGGAGCAAAGTGGGTTGAAGACACTGTTGGGATCCTAGGTAGGAAAGTTCAGGAGGGCAGGTTTCATCCTATCAAACGAAGAAGTAGAAACTTTGGTATTATCGGAGTAATAGGGTTAAGTAGTTGGTATTTCTATTTGCCTACTTGATAAGCAATATGCTTCTGTAGTTATCTATTGACAACCTTTGCTCAATTTTTATGAGTAATTGAATCGAGAGCAGGGTCTTTTTATAACACCAAACTTAATTTTCTCAAATATAGTGTCGATGGGTTTGTTAAAAAGCAAGAGATTATCCTTGAGGAATCCACAGAACATTTGCTAGATACTAAAGAGAAACAAATACAAGGTATTTGACAAAACTAGAGCTTATTTACTCTAATCCGCTTATTAAGATGCATGAACCTTTTCTGCGGAAGGAGTGAAACAATTGTACCCTTGTTTATTGGGGCATAGCCATTAGCCAATGAAAACACTTTTCAGCTTTTGGACTCTAGTTTTGACTGAAACATATTGGATATGTTAAGGTAAATAGTGTAAGCATAAGGGCGAAAAATTCTTTCCAAACAATGTAGTTGTGTATATACCTCAAAGCAGGAGTTAAAACTCCTAGATGTAGTTAAAACAGTTTCACCTGCAAGTACTTTGACACATGCAAAGAAAACATGATTAGATATGTTACTTTAAGCAACATCAGGGGTTCGAACTCTGCTACAAACCGAAGTTTGGTATTTAAGTGGAGAAGGGTAGAGGCATGGCTCCATTCCCACTGAGTTCCGAACCGTGCACCACTGGCCCTCGGGGATTTCTCGGTTACCAAAAAAATGAGGTGCAAAATGAGAGCAATATTTTGGGAATCTTTGAACATTATATGAGGATCTGGTAGAATTATTGTTGGGAATCTAGGATTTGAAAGAATTTGATTTGTTTTTAGCAAGTATTCAATTTCAACAGGCCATCTGCAGGTGCCTTTGTAGTAGTAATTACTTGATTGGAATTCTAGACACCAGCTCCTACTTTTAATTTTTTGGTCCAAAACATTTAGGCATTACATTTTTTTTTTAAAAAGTAAAAGTTGTTCCCTTGATATGGATAGATGGAAGTCTTTCCTTGTCCAAAGCCTTGAAAGCTCCAAACTTATTTGTTTGTGAAGTCAATAGCATTGCGTATCTATATCCGATAGTTTATGTTGAGAACCCATTCTTTTTTATTACTCTTAGGTCATAAAAGCGATGCCGCTTCTGATTTCATAGAAGTTCTATTAATTTGAAGGGTTATTATTGTCCTTAATATTTCGTAAGAGTTGTATTAATTAGAAGGGTTATCATCTCCTTAATATGATGTTCATCATCTTATATGGAAAATATCCTTAGCATCAGTTATTCTATATACTCTCTTAATAACATGTGCTTTCTAGCATGCACCTGTCTTCTTTATTGATGAGCTTTTGCTTTTAAATTACCTAGTTGATTGGGTTATGTTCTTAACCACAGGACAAATATTCTCTGATATTGTTGGAAGCCCTTATTATGTTGCTCCAGAAGTTCTGCTTAAGCGATATGGTCAGGAGGCTGATATCTGGAGTGCAGGTGTAATAATTTACATTCTTCTCACTGGTGTACCTCCATTTTGGGGTGGTAAGTTGATCTTTTCAAGTTTTATGGATTACAGTTTTTGTAGTTTTTCCATAGTTTCCTGGTTATGTGAAGTACCAAAAACAGCTTCTCATGTTTACTTCATTCATCATTTGGATAGAAAGTGAGCAGGAAATATTCGACGAGGTTTTACGTGCCGATATTGACTTCGTATCAGATCCTTGGCCTAACATTTCTGAAGATGCAAAAGATCTGGTAAGGAGAATGCTTGTTAGGGACCCCAGAGAGCGACTTACCGCACATGAAGTTCTATGTGAGTAGTCGTTGATTTCAACTTCATATTTAAAATCCAGCCTTTCATATATTATGCTTAGAGATGCTGTGAGAACCATTTTGCTTAGGAGCTGAGAGAATGTGGTGAAATCGTGATGTCTTTTTGGTGTTTTGTTGGTCTATGTGAGTCCTTAGCTACTTTGTATTTTTCGGTTCACCTAGAATTTCAAACATATTTGCCTAAAAGAATATCACAATCAGAAAAATGTATCTGCGTCTGGTGTAGAATTGGGAATTTTGTTATGCTAGCTGTTCATCTTCTGCAAGTTGATCTTGATAGAGCACTTGTAGGGAAATAATAGTCTTTTTAAGTCAATTCAGAGAAAAAGGAAGTCTTTCTATGGAGATAGTTTTGGTTCTATTCTTCTCAATTTAGATTGTCTATACTTGTCCATATTTGCCTTTTAATTTCCAACATGTGATACCTCTCCATCAAGCGGTTACCGGCATAGGAGGATTGCTTTGTCATTAAACTTTCAAGATTCGGGGGCATATTATTCTTCTTTTCCCTTTTGCAGGCCATCCCTGGGTGAAGATTGATGGTGTGGCTCCAGATAAGCCTCTTGATTCTGCAGTATTGAGTCGCTTAACACAGTTTTCTGCCATGAACAAGCTTAAGAAAATGGCTCTCATGGTAAGATATTAGTAAACGAATTATAGTTTCAATGGGATTGACCACTAAAAGTGGCTGTTAACCTCCTCCCTCCTCCCTCGCCCCAAGAAAAGGAAGGAAAAAAAAAAGAGCCAATTTTTAAACTTAAAATTGCAGTTAAATTTTTGTAGCTCCCAACACACGCATGAAAAGTTAATCTAGTTCAAGAATCAAAAGGTGTCTTGTTTCTTCCAATGACAAAAATCTATTTGTATCATACAGGTTATTGCTGAGAGTCTTTCTGAAGAGGAAATTGCAGGCTTGAAAGAGATGTTCAAAATGATTGACACAGATAACAGTGGACATATTACTTTAGATGAACTGAAGATTGGACTAAAGCAATTTGGGGCTGATCTTAGTGAGACAGAGATACAAGACTTGATGAAGGCGGTAGGTTTTGGACTTCTAGTCTTCCATAACTATTCAGTATTAAATGCCATGCGGCCAATCAAGGAGATCATTTACTTTACTCGCACAGGGTTTAAATAATTCAGTGACAGTCTCCATCTAACCTTGAAAATCATCAAAATTAGGCTGAAATTAGATCCTTTCTCTATCTGCTTTTATTTCTGTCTATGTGTGGATTGTAAATATGGGAATGAGAAGTGTCGAATCCTTAAGAAATGGGCTTTGAGAACTCACTGCAAATACCCTTTTACCAACTGTTTGTATCTCTCTCATAGTCAAATACTATTAAAATGAGGTCAAGTTTGGAGAAAGGATGACGTTTGCCTATCTTTTAAGGCATTTTTGTCTAGCTGTGGTACAAAGAAGCCTTTACAGGAAAAATGAGCATTTTGTTTTTCTTGTAATTGGAAAGTGTTTGCGCACCAAGTATCTAGTTCTTTCTAGTAGGTACCATCAAATCAATTCCATCGGACAACCTTTAGATCACCAACCAGGAGAGAAGAACTGATCTGCAGTTGATATTCTTTTCCAACTCCTTTCCAAATTTAATTTCAACGAAATATATCAGTAGTAAAATTCTTTAGTACTTTTGCAATTGTGTAACAGGTTATGCTTGTTTAGCCGTAGTTTGTTGTTATCATGCCAACCATGCAGTGTACCTCTCTATGAAATTGCTAGCGCCTGTTAGTTACATAAAAGTATCCAAAATGCCACCGTGCAGTCAACCTTCTGTCGCACCATTTGTTAGGAGTACCTAAGAATTCTAACTCACGATTGGAAAAGGTTGCAGTTACAGCATTTGATTGAGCTATTGAGTACATAATACTCTTTATTAGTAGCACTTTTGTCTTGTCACCTAAACAAAGCCTTTGTGCCTTGAGAAGTATAATATCTGTGGACCTGTTTGTCCTCTAGAAATTATGTTCTCATTATGAGCAGCTAAGCCAAATTATTTGTCTAAGAATTTGTGCTAAGCAACTGCTATGTTTGTGTGAAGACATTCTTCATTAGATAATTTTATATTTCTTTCTTTTTATCTAACTTCAAATTTTCTCCCAAAAAACGCAGGCGGACGTTGACAACAGTGGTACCATTGACTATGGAGAATTCATAGCTGCAATGCTTCACATCAACAAAGCTGAGAAAGAAGATTATCTTTCTGCTGCTTTTTCATATTTTGACAAAGATGGGAGTGGGTATATTACTGCAGATGAACTTCAAAAGGCTTGTGAGGAATTTGGCATAAAGGATGTCCGCTTGGATGAAATCATTCAAGAAGTTGATCAAGATAATGTATGTAGTTCTACTGGCATTTCTCTATTCCAAATATACTTAGTAATGCATGAAAGTAATGGTAGGCTATATAACATTGATGTCAACGCAACTCTCCTGTCTGACACAACCACATTGAGGATACATATTTAGTGGTCAAAACGCATATGCAGCTATACTTAAACATGTACGCGAGAGTATCAAAATGTATAGAGCGACAGTTAGGATCTTTTCCAGTGGTCTGTGTCTTTCAGAATGATGCTTTTCGTTCTTTCTTATCACTACATCTTGTTGAATTATCTGTTCCTACATTTCAGGATGGTCGGATAGATTATAAAGAGTTTGTGGCGATGATGCAGAAAGGAAATGCAAATTTGGGCAACAGACGGTTGCCTAATAATTTTAACATCGGATTTAGGGACCCAACAAAAGTCTGCTGACAAAGAAAGATATTTGTACTTGTTTATTATTAATTTTTTCTCTTCTTTCTGTTTTTAGTTTTTCTCCTTCATCATCTCCCCATGATCTTTGTACTTAACTTTTTCTTCTCTTCTTTTTTTGTTTGTAATTTTTCTTTTTTTGTCATTTCCCCATGATTTTGAAGTGTACAGAAGTATAGTAGGCTCAAGCATCAGTTGATGTTGGTTCATAACAAATGCCAGCTCTTATTAATTTACTCTCGAATTGTATTAGCTTCAAAGTTTAATATATTCAAGAATAGGATGCACTGTAGTAAATTATTTCAAGAAAATATGGTAGTCATTGTTATTATATCTCTTATTTCTCATTCTTTATTTGAGCAGTGATTTTTTTGACACATTTTTTTTTTTTGGGGGAGGGGAATAAGTGGCTCACGAGGAACGAAAAAAACATATTATATAATGTTTTTACATAGCAATTTTGGGTGGGTCATCACTTGTAGGAATGACATAATGCTAATCCATGTTTCACACAGCCAAGGAAGCATTCGCTTTTAATCCCATTATGACTTGGTTGTTCAGAAAAGCAATTACTTCAATCCGAATAGTGGAATGAAAGGTAGTAAAAGAATTAAATACTCGTCTCTTTTCCAATCACCCTGCGAAGACAGAAATTTGGAAAGGTTCTCGAGATCCTCAATCGCTCTTGAGAGAGGTTACAACATTGAGACAAAGCGTACATCCTTAACTGAACATTATACATGTTAAGTTAAAAACAGAAAATTAAGTTCAGGCAATCATACTGGAGAAAGACGTGATACAAAATTCAAACTGTACGATCACCAATAATTTAGGAATCCCCTTCATTCTGACTTTTTCTCTTTCATCTTCTCTTTTTCGTCCTTTGGTGGGGAAACTAGCAAATTGAAAGTCCACACAGCCAGCAAAGTTGCCTGTATTGGAGCAAGCCAATAAACCTGTATGTGCTCCTTGGTTATATGATCCCCCCGAGCATAAGCCCACCCCATCACAGAGGCTGGATTCATGCACCCCCCTGTTAGATCAGAACCAAGAATGTGAAGAGTCAGCTTGGACAGACTGGATATCCACGTCTTCATCAAGGTACTCGCACGACTTCTTCTGGAAAGTCCAAGTGAAATGGTAACAATCGCAAATGTCAAGCACCCTTCAATCAGTGCACCCCGGTGGATGTCGATGGTCAAACGAGGTCCACGCCCTATGTTTGGAAATGCCGCAATGATGAGCCTAACCCCAGTAATTGAACCAAAGACCTGAGCAGGAATTCTGGCACCGACAGTGAAGAGGAAATTGGAGAGATCCCCAGAGATGGCACCGGACAAGATAGTGAGAGGGTTGTAGGCCCCACCCTTGGTAGCTTTAGCCAAGAAGGCAAAGAAGAACATATTGATGACAGATATTGAATGTTTGAGGATTTCACCTTTGAGATCATGAGCCCCATAACCCAACATTGTGTGAACAAACATCTTGATAAGCACACTTGACCAGACCCACATGAAGGACATGATGAAATCTGAAACCAGCAGCCTCCTCCTGCTTACCCCCATTTCTTGCTTCTTTTAGTAGATCCTCTTAGGTTTCGTGCTTTCTTTGGGTAGGAGGTGCGGGTAGAGGAGGTAAGAGTGTGCGGATCGAGGGGGGGTAGGTCTAGGAACTTCTTACTAGTTAACTCCTTCCATCATCTTAATCCCTTATTTAAAAACTTATATTTGTCTCCGTCTTTTAATCTTCCACTACTTCGTCTAAACCGGAATCAATTTCACCAAGTATTGGTAAGTCTGCTCCATGAACCTGCAGCAAAGTATCAAAAGTTAGAAAGCTTAGAAGAAAACAACATATTCAATGCCATATTCAATGCCAACAGACCTTAATCTTTATACCCCGATGCTAGGACGTTGAAAAAAAATGCTAGGACAGTCACAGTATTGCTCTGGCGATCCTTTTTTTTTTTTTTTTGAAAAAGGTAACAATTATATTCATCAGCACCCAAAAAACAGGGCTGGTATCTAATATTTACAAGTACAACCCCTGAAATCTTACAGAGAATCAAAAAGGTCTAGTAGTGATTCTACATCACCTATCAACTGTTCTTTACACCAAAAATGAAAAAGAGAAATGCAAGAACTCGTGATTTTCTCTGTTGAACTGCTCTTGCCTTCAAAATATCTTGCATTCCTCTCCTTCCAAACTGTTCACCATATGCAAGTTGGAACAATCTTCCAGCTTTTTTGCTTTATTTTTTATTTTTTTATTTTTTTGCATTATATGCTATGATCTGTCTCAAGTAGACTCTCACCCTTAATCTGGATACCAAAAAAGAACCTATAGCAACTAAGGGCAAATATACCAAAAAAGAAGGGTTTTTACATAAACAGCGTGCGGGTTTTCAGTATTTACTTTACCTAGCTGGTAGCTGTTTTCGGTTTAAGCAGTTAAGCGGGCGGCTATTTAAGTTAATTCTTCAAAAAAGAACCTATACCAAGAAGATTAATTTTACTTATAGCATGCTACCATAGAGTGGGATGAGACACCATACATTACAGTCTCAAAGTACTATCAAAGCTGCAATTCTCGAGTGCAGCAATCTTCAGGAGAAGTTCAACAGAACATAACCAACAGAGGATTAAAATGCCCAGCAAGACATTTCAGCAAACAACTTTTGGTCAAAGGCAACAATAACATTGGCTTAACTACACAACCCCATATGCAGAATTCAAATTCAAACAAGTTAGTGATCGTGAATATTTTTGGTCAATTTCTCCCCTAAAGCCACCATTCAATTCATCTTTGCTCTCTCTTGATTGCTGTAGAACCTCGAAATATCAGCGTTTTAGTGTTAATGAGCATCCAATTAGGGATTCACAAAAGGAACAAGCATATATTCAGAGGCATAGAAGAAGAAGAAGAAGAAAAAGGGAAGAAAGAAAAAGAATCGCTCTCTTCTAAGTATGGTACCTGGAGAAAGATTCAACACAATTGTTGCAATTCCAGGCACAAGATTTCCGTCTCTTCGACAAAAACTTTATGTATCGCGCCTGATTTCCCCCTTAGATCTCCCCAATTTGTATATTAGGGTTCTGAAAAATTGGGGGAAAAGAAGGGAACAACGTCAATCGGTTTTTGTTCAAAGATGCAGACAGGACTGAAACTGGAGGAGAGGAACAGAGATTCCTTTTGTAAGAAAATAACACCGGTCGTTTGGTTTTGGACTGAAATTGCACCATTTTGTTAAAAATGTGAACTATTAGTGCTTCATGTAAGAAGAATAGGACTAGTTTAAACTTAAAATCCAAAAATAGTGGACTGTTTTGGGCCTTTTGTATTCTTAAGTGGGTGCCCTTCATTTTACTAGGAAATCAATTCAAGCCACAACACTTGTAGCATGTTTGGACAAACTTTTAAAATCTGCTTATTTTGTGAACTGTTTCTTTTCAAAAATACTTTTGGTAAGAAACAGTTTGTGTTTGACTTATTAATTGAAAAAAATATTTCTGAGCACCAATTAGTAATTGGCCAAACTTTTAAAAAGTATTTTAAGTGTATTATTCTCAAAAAATATTTGTGACAAGGTATTTTTTTCTACTTCTCCATAGCTGCTTCTACTTTTACTCTAAAAGTTTCAACAAACACTTTAACTTTTAAAAAAAGCATTTTTTTCAGAAAAAAAAAAAAAAGTGTTTTTGGCGTTGGAGAAGCTTGGCCAAACAGGCTATTCTTGTTGTACCAAAGTGAGTACAAACATCTAAAAACATAGTACAACACCTACAAAACGCAAATGGTTATAATCGGATAAAGAAATTTAAACATGTTTTTCTATTTAAACAATCCTTGGTAAGGTAGTATAAGTTTAGGTTGTACCATAAAATTATACAAACTAGTTGACAAGATAATGCAAATCTGAGTGGGGTGTACAAATCCAGGTTTAATTAGCTCATAGTTGGCACAAATCTTTTTCTAATTGAAATGATAAATTAAGAAAGATTTTTGATGGTAAAGTTGGGTCCATCCCAATTAATTAAGGAGCAAAGGGAAGTCATTATCCATTAATAATTCTGAGATTATTTGCTAATAGGAGCTTTCATTTCTGGTGAGAGGAAGCAACTAGCTAGAAGAAAAAGACTTGCAAAATCAATATTAGGTAAAATGCCAATTCAAATGATGAGGCATGTCAATACTCTTCTTCTCTTAGTTGTCACTAGAAAGTCTTGTTGTAATGAAGAGAAATTATCATGCGGCTGCAATCGAATTTGATACTCTACTAGAGCTGAGGGGTCGCATGCTGCACCCAATTATTGCTAAAGATATGTACTTGTATGGTAAAATTTTATTCGTATTGGATGTTTATACTAAATCATATTAATTTAGTATTATTATATGATAAATTAAGGTAAAATATATATTAATTAACTACTACTAATTAGTGATAATCTTATTTATGAAGACATATTGAATTGGTATAAACGCATTATGCAGATAAGTGTTTATCGGGATGTTATTACATATCTAAGAATTTAAGTTAATAGATGCAAAGCATTACCATGTAAATTACCTACAAACTACATGTAAATATAACGCACACACTTGATGATTGAAGATTAATGTGTATCATATCATTTTATCTAGAGCAGCTATCACACTATTTGTCGTAACTCTTAACTGATTACGAGATACAACACTCGTGCTGTTCCGTGTTTAAAGCATCATCTTGGGCCACAATTTTTTTTAACTTTCGATTTTTTTTTTTCAGAATGGCCAAAAAAATTTCAATTTCACTTAAAGTTGAATTTGAAATTTTTCGAAATTTGAAAAACTTCAGAAAACTATTTTTTCTTTTTAAAATTTACACTTCAAATCACTAACAAAAATCAAAAATAGCTCTAAATTATATTATGTCCAAACACAACTTTAATTTTCAAATATATTGCTTAATTTTTTTCTCGAAATTTCACAATTCTTATGTCCAAACGCCCGCTTAATCTATTTACAAGGGAAAAAGTTTCAAACCGCTCCTACACAATATTATGTGAAATTGTTCAATTTTATCATTTATTATATTTTTAACTCGTTCATATTCTTACTGTTAACAATTTATTTTATGTTTATCACTGACAAAACTATTAAATAATGGAGTCCATGTTTGACCAAAAAATGATAATCGTTGATTAAACTAATTAATCAGTTATTAAGGAGAGCTAATCATAGTTAAAGCTAATAACTTCATATCTTGGGTTGACAGTACGAAAGGTGTCAGCAGTGAAGAAACAGAATTAATGCGCAAGCAATAAATGTGTCGAATGTAATATTGTGGATAAAGTATCAAGTATTAACTAGCAATAAATGGCAATAAACGTAAATAAGGAGAAAGATTCACCCAATATTGAATAAGGTGAATGATTCTTCCTTCTGACAATGATGAATGACAAGAGTATAAGAGAATATTGAGCACTTTCTCGGATCTGGTGAAAATGACAATAGATAATCCAAAGGTCGAATCTCTCCAGAAAGTTGTTCTTTGTATTTATCTAGAGAGCTTACTTTTCAAAAGTGTTCTTACCATATATGATATTACATGGCTTTTGCCTTATCTCTCATACTATTTATATGAGATATTAGAACCCTAAAAAGTACAAACAGAGAGAATATCCAATAGAATATTCCCTTTGAGGATCCTCACACAAAACTAGCCGTTAATCCTATCTATGTTGCTCGACCTCGGCTGTTTTGTTGATCACTAGTCGACCTCGGCCAAACTGCCCGCGTTGATGTATTGGTCAAAATTTGGACTGGACTTAATAACTGCAAATAGACGTGGTCGAGGATTAAGCCGATCGCGGCACAATGGCGAGGAATCGTCTTAAGAAAGATTAATGCCGAGGTCAAGTAAAGAACGTACGGAAGCAACGGTAGAGTAAGTTTAGAATAGAAAAGAGGAATATTCCATTGGATATTCTCTCAGTTGTACTTTTTAGGGTTTCTTAGGAATATCCCCTATAAATAGGAAGAGATAAAGAACGAAAGGGGGATCTTCACTTTTGGGATAAGAACACATTGTAAAGGTTGACTACAGAGAATATACAAAGCTTGTCTTGTCCATTGATTCCATTATTCAACATATATATTTTACTCATAAGATCCAAGGATCTCTTGTATGTATGGGTCAAAATCAGACCACAAGATGGTTACCATTAAAGGGAATGGTAAGGGGTCGACCAAGCCATGTTCGGGCCCGCGAGGCGTAATGGCGACGAGTATCTTGGCCACTGCCGAGCGAGCCATCAGAAGGCTTACACAGCAGAACATACGTAACACTTGGGCGAGTGGGGAAGAGTACAGTCATGAGAGGGTACGCCGGTTAAAAACCGTTAGATAAAAGGGGAAATTGATAATATATATATATATATATATATATATATATAAGATAAAGAAAAAAGAAAGGATGAGGGTCTGAGGAAAAAGAAAAGAAACAAGAGACATGGAGGAGATCTCTGAATAACAAAGGAAGAAGCCTAGATTTTGGGTTACAAACCTTTGTAATCTCCATTGTTGAATCAATAAAGCTAGATCTCACAGTTATCAACGAGATTTCTTCCTATCTTCTTTGCTTTTACAAATATGGAACAATATATCAAAGATGTAAGCTTATTATTTACGTTTGATGTCGTTTAATCATTCTAAGAAATGTTATATAAACTCAATCTCTTCGATTTTAGTACCCAATATGCTTAGATCTAAAGTTGATTATGTTTGTCTAAGATTTACTCTCTATTTTATCATTAATTGATTTAACGAAAAGGCTTAACGCTTTTTAGTCAAAAAATTTGGTGCCGTCTGTGGGGATTTCTTAGCCAAATTCTTTAGTTTCCTTTAGATCTAGAACCAGCCAAGTATTACTTCCATGCTGTTACAATCTCACCATCTCGGTAACAATGCCAACTCGAAAAGAATGGTAGATAAGTTTTTGAGATAACCGTATCAATCTAGGTCAGATCCCTACACAAAATAAAAATCATGACCGGTGTCTATACGAGACCCATGCCCCACCCGCAACGATGGGTTTGATAGGTCATATACATGTTTGAAGTAGAACCACGGTCACTAAGCGCTCGGCATGACCGCAATCCTATGCGATGTATTCACCTTGTATAACGACCTGAACTTTCACCCCTTGAGAAGGGATGATAACCTACTGCATGACCCTTTGGAATAGCAGGATATCCCGCCTTATTTTCGTATCATGCACGCTGGATGATTTATAAACAAAGCATGACATGTTTCCCTTATTGTTTGCGCATATTGGACTGGGACTCGACCTCGGTGTCCCAACGGGTGAGTTAAGCCCAACTCACGAGAAGTCTAGACACAATGAAATGGCGAAGCTAAACGTGGCTGCCAAATCAGAAACCACTATTCGAGTACTAGGCGAAGCGAGTAACCCTACAACGCTGCTCCTCCTTTCACTGACTTGTCAGGCCGAGGTAACAGACGATTTTGTTTGGGCTTATCTTATCACTTTTTTGTTGGTTCGAAACAGGAACATGAGCACTCGCATAGGTACGCGAGCAAGGGACGAACGCCGCCAAAACACCCCAGGAAATGGTTCCGTAGCATGCCATCTCGCAAGTAATGACCGAGCAAAACCCTCTAAGCCACAGCATATCACAAATAAGAGAAATGGCTCGGTACATATCAACTATCGAAAAACAATCTCTGTGAAAAAAAAATTAAGCAAACTGGGACTCTCCCATGAAACACGCGGAAATCTCCAGTGAAAGCAAAATTGAGCAAACTAGGACTCGCCCATGAAACACGCGGCATTCTCCAGTGAAAGCAAAATTAAGCAAACTGGGACTCGCCCATGAAACACGCGGCATTCTCCAATAAAAGCAAAATTAAGCGAACTGGGACTCACCCAGGAAACGCACAGTACTCTCCAAATGAAAGCGAAATTAAGCAAACCAGGACTTGCCCCGACGCACGCGTAAATAACACGGCGACGAGTAATGTTCCCCAACAGAAATAACACAACAAGTTACGATTTCGACCTTGCCCGAAATAACACCCCTACGGCCATCGGCCTTCGCCAAAAGAGAAGTTCGACCTCGCTAGAATTCACAACGGGCTATAATTTCGACCTTGCTCGAGTTCACAACGGGATATAATTTCGACCTTGCTCGAATTCACAACGGGATATAATTTCGACCTTGCTCGAAATAACACCCTACGGCCATCAGCCTTCGCCAAAAGAGAATTTCGACCTTGCTCGAATTTACAACGGGATATAATTTTGACCTTTCTCGAAATAACACCCCTATTGCCATCGGCCTTCGCCAAAGGAGAAGTTCGACCTCGCTCGAATTCACAACGGGATATAATTTCGACCTTGCTCGAAATAACACCCCTACAGCCATCGGCCTTCGCCAAAGGAGAAGTTCGACCTTGCTTGAATTCACAACGGGTTATAATTTCGACCTTGCTTGAAATAACACCCTACGGCCATCGGCCTTCGCCAAAAAAGAAGTTTGACCTCACTCGAATTCACAACGGTTTTTAATTTCGACCCTGCTCGAAATAACACCCTACGGCCATTGGCCTTCGCCAAAAGAGAAGTTCGACCTCACTCAAATTCACAACGAGTTACAATTTTGACCTTGCTCGAAATAACACCCTACGACCATCGGCCTTCGCCAAAAGAGAAGTTCGATCTCGCTCGAATTCACAACGGGTTGAAATTTCGACCTTGCTCGAAATAACACCCCTACGGCCATCGGCCATCGCCATATGAAAGGAAGGTTCGGCCTCAAATTTACAACTGGTTACGATTTCGACCTCGTTCGAATTTTTAAGTCAGAAATTGACTCCGCCCAAGATGGCGACTCCAAGTTCGACCTCGCTCGAATACATATGGAAAAATTGACCGCCTAAATTAGTAGGTCGGAATTCCATCCCGCTCGAGTATACAAGTCGAAACTGATTTTGCCCAAGATGGCGAATCTAAATTCGACCTCGTCTGAATCAAGGTTGGTTCCGCCTGAGTTGGCAAATCAGAAGTCGACCTCGCCCAAACTCGCAAGCTCGAATTCACAATTAAAAAAGTCAGGGATTCATCACAATGAAAGTCAAAAGATACACAAATAAAGACGAAACAACTATTTTATTAAGATGTACATGCGTGACAACCGCACCTTACAAAAGGCCAAAACAGGCCCTTGTGAAAAGATGAAAGTAAACAACGAAAGAACAAAGAAAAAAAACTAAGTACATAGGATGTAGCAAAAGCCTCACTCAACATCATCCCCACCGCCGTTCTCCCCAACATCATCATCATCATCATCAAAAGGGAGCTCATCCTTGTTATTAATGCCCTTACCAGCCTCAGGAGTCGCAGGGTCGTATCCACAGCAGTGCGAGCCTCGCGTGCCTTTGCCCGAGCATCTTCAAAGGTAGCCTCCGGGACATTCCCCGACTCCCACAAACCCTTGTAAATATCTCGATGGGCCTCGGTGTGGACCCATAGCTCATATAAGCGACGGGAGACGGCGGTAGAGGCAGCCTAGACTTGGGCCAACAATTGTTCCTTCTCAGCCTCGAGTGCCACAACTCGGTCTTCTAGGCTCGAAGCCTCCCGATCAATTTCACCAATACGCTCCTCGAGCCGCGCCTCCCTCAGCGTGGCCGTATCCCAGTCAGATTCCTACTCAGATTGGAGGACGCGAATAGTGTCCTCCAGCACTGCTGCCCTCGCCAAAGCCGATGTCCGAGCCTCCTCAGTACTTCCCATTTCGGCCACTTTCTTTTCCAGCTCGGCAACCTTCCCCATCCATTTTGCGCTCAAAGCTTTGACTCTGGTAGCATTCTGCTCGAGTTCGGCTTGCAGAGACAACACCTTCGCCTGAAGGTCCTCGCACTTCGCGGCAACCCCTTTGCCCACCTCGAGTTCCTCGTCTTTGGTACGGAGCAGTTATAACTAGGGATTCTAGTCTATTTTACACTCCTTTTTGCTTAATTTTTGGATTAAAAGTGTATACAAGTAATCCCGAAAGCTAACATGTTATGCTTGTTTGGTTAAAAAGAGACAAGGAAGTCAAAAACCAGCTCAAAAAGGAGTGAAACCTGCACAAGTGCAAAGCTGAGTCAACTATGCGCTACAACGGAAAATCAACTGCGGATGCGGAGGGTCCACCACTGAGACGGTCTTGTTTCCGCGCTCAGCGGTGGCAAACATCAGAGAGTATGTTTTTGAGTCCTGCAAGTCACCGCTGACCGCGATGCTTTTGTGCGGTAGTGGTGCCTGTACCGCGGCCGCGGTGCTTTTATCGCGGTCCGCGGTGGCAAAGATTCAGAGAGATACAATTTGAAGCTTCTCAAGTCACCGCTGACCACGGTGATTTTATGCGGCCGCGATAGCCTCACCGCTGCGACGGTCCTTTTATCCCGGTCAGCGGAGGAGAGATTCAGAGAGTCTGAAGTTGAGTTGAAAGTTGAAGACCGCGGTCCGCGCTTGATTTTATGCGGCCGCGGTAGCCTCACCGCTGCAGCGGTCCATCTTCCGCTGTCATCGGTACCTCCGTAGGGCCATTTTGTCCAGAAAGTTTAGCTATGTATAAATACTTGTTTTCCAGATTTTTAGGTCATCTGTTAATTAGCTGAGCACGTGAACCGCCTACTTTTGCCTTTTTGAGTAATTTTATAGCTAGTTTAGCAATTAATCTTAGACTTTTATCTTGTAACTAATTTTTATGGGTTATTATTCATCTCAATCTTTGATTTCTTCAGTTATTATGAGTAGCTAGACCCATTAGCTAGGGTTGTGGCTCAACCCTAGTGTGGGTATTTAATGGGCCTTCTATTATAGGGCTTTAATGTTTATGGGTGAATAATATTTGGCCTGATTTGTGCTTTTAATGTTGAATTGGTGGTTGCAAACACTAATTTGTGCCTTTTTTACTTAGGCTCTTCTTGAGAAAGAGAGCCCAAGTTTAGGAAATTCAGGCTAACAAGGAATTGGGGTGCATTCTATCTCATTCAAGAGATTGATAGCCCCAATTAAAGGGTTAAATCTAGAGATAGTAATACCCGACTTGAGCCAACTTTGCTTGCACAATTTGAACACCCAATTGGGCTTGAGAAAGCCAATTAGGGCAAAGTCACTCAAACTATTGAGAGGTATAGAGTGAGTAGTTTCGTGCATTGTCTATATCACAATCCCAACTATAACAATTTTGCCATAAGTTTTAGATCTCGTTAGATACTCACCTAGGAGTAAGTCACTTCCCTAGTGCCTTTCCATCAATTAAGAAAACCTTACAAAAATACCATACTTAGTCTAATTACTTGCATCATTAGTATAAAAATAGAATAGTGAACAAACAAGAATGATTGAAAGTGCAATTAAGAACATCGCACATTGCTAGATTAGATAAGAACCCAACTCCAAACCTTTCTTAGCTCTATGTGGATTTGATCTCGACTTATCGGGTAAAAGCTACATCGACCACTCTTGCCACTCTATAGTGGTGTAGGGTTGGCTCCGATCAACTTTTTGGCGCCGTTGCCGGGGAGCTAAACGGTTTTGGCTATCTATCTAACTAGTTTTGTGTCTTTTTTTTTCTTTCCTTCTATTTTACTAACGTGTGTGAATCATCAATTCAGGTACAAAATGGCAAACAATGATCCTCTTGGAAATATTCCACCGGGGGAGAAGGTTGATGATAATGGAGAAGATGAGGTGCCTCTAGTACCTCATGGTCAAAGAAGAGGCCGCCAGGCCAATGACAACATTTCAGACCCTCCCCCGCCTCCTCCAAGAGTCGCTCTTCGGGTGCTTCCAAATGAGGGCTACGCAAGTGTAATTGTCCCACCCCGGATCCGGGCGGGCAATTTTCAAATTACAAATGTGATGTTGACTTTATTGGAGCAGCGAGGGTACTTCACAGGCGCTCCCCATCCGAATGCATATAAATATCTTAAAGGCTTCGTGGTACCTATTGGGAAGCAAGCAGACGAATGTGTCAGAGGATGCTTTAAGATTGAGATTGTTCCCTTTCACACTTCGAGGGAAAGCTTTGGACTGGCTCGAAAGACTTCCCAACCATTCCATCCATACTTGGGATGAGTTGGCGGACAAGTATATAGCAAAGTTTTTCTTGCCGGGACATATGGTAACCTTGAGAGATGAGATTTTGGCCTTCAAACAAGAACCTAATGAACCACTTCATGAAATCTGGGAAAGGTATCGGAGAATGGTGAAAGAATGTCCGAACAATGACATGACCGAAGCAATGATCCAGCAGACTTTCTACCGTTTAACATGACCAATCAGTATGTGGTGAACCAGCTAGCAGGGGGAAATTTTATGAACACACCTTATGCTGAGGCATGTGAGATTTTGGATGAGATGGCAGACACTTCTTCAGCTTGGCAGAGTTGAGCTAATATGCCACTAGGTGATCCCACAGTCATTCACTTGCACAAAGAGATCCACGGCCATGGTCAAGCAATAGCAGAGTTAAATACAACAATGAACTAGCTGGCCAAAGCTCAATTGCAGCAAGTTCAAGCGCAACGACAAGTAAATGCTATGGAAGGTGTCAACATGTTGGTCAACAAGAGGCGACAAAGAGTTCAACAAGGTCAAGGTAGTCCGGATCAATATGAGCAAGGTAATGGTGGTTTCAACCAAGATGATGGGTATGGTGAGCAAAGTGAAGAAGTGCAGTACGTGAACAATTATCAAGGACAAAGGGGCAATGCTTCTAACCAACAACAACAATGGAGATCCCAAGGCAACTAGGGGAATCAAAACCAACAAGGAAATAGCAACTGGGGGAATAACAATCAGAATTGGGGCCATAACAACCAGAACAACCAGGGCAACTGGAGTGGCAACAACAACAATTGGGGAGGAAACAACAATCAGGGTGGTTGGAATAATGGCAATCAAGGAAATCGGGGACAAGGCTTTCAAAGGCCTCCGATGTATCAACAACCAAACAACCGACCCCCATTTCCATCCCAAGGTCCTAGCTCTTCGAACAATGAGATGGGGAGGATCGAGATGATGTTTGAACAAATGATGAAAAAGAACGCCAACTCTGATGCTCAGTTGGCATCCCAAAATACTTCAATCCGAAACTTGGAGGTTCAACTTGGCCAGATTTCGCAATCTTTGAATACTCGCCCTAAGGGGGCTCTACCTAGTGATACGGTAGTAAACCCAAAGGGTGGGAACAATACCGGGCATGCAATGGCGGTGATTACAAGAAGCGGTCGAGGTGGTGATGTGAATGCCTCCAAGCAAAAGGAAATTGTGAGTGATGAAGTTGAGTTGCAAGATGATGTTATCCCTATAGTTGATGAGCAAGTGAGTGAAGAGAACTTGAATGTGGAAGTGAGAATTGACATTCATGACAATGAGGTGGTGACTCAAAATGACGTGAAACCGTCTAGGGAACACGTAATAGACATGCCGGAAACGGTTGTGCCCAAGGCTAAGGCTCCTTTGCCAAGGCCTCCTCCACCTTACCCTCAAAGACTTGTGAAGCAAAAGAATGAAAACCAATTAAAAAAGTTTATTGAGATGATGAAAAGCTTGTCAATCAATGTTCCTTTGGTGGAAGCTCTTGAGCAAATACCGGGTTACGCCAAGTTCATGAAAGACTTGGGGACTAAAAAGAGATCTATGGATTGTGAGACCATCAAAATGACTCACCAAGTAAGTGCAATTGTGCACTCGATGGCTCCAAAGCTTGAAGATCCCGGCGCTTTCACCATTCCATGTACCATTGGGAGTGCAAATTTTGCAAAGGCATTGTGTGATTTGGGAGCAAGTATCAATTTGATGCCTTACTCCATTTTCAAAACTTTGGGCATTGGTGAACCGAGAGCTACTTCAATGAGATTGCAAATGGCGGATAGAACTATGAAGAGGCCGCTTGGTATTATTGATGATGTTCTTGTCCGGGTGGACAAATTTATCTTACCTTTTGATTTTGTGATTCTTGACTGCGAAGTCGACTATGAGGTGCCTATAATTTTGGGAAGACCTTTCCTTGCAACTGGGAAGGCATTGGTTGATGTGGAAGCAAGGGAACTCACCTTCCGGGTGGGTGATGAAAAAGTGGTCTTTCATGTATGCAAATCAATGAGGCAGCCGAATAGTACTGAAGTGTACTCTTTTGTGGACCTTGTCACGGAGGTGATAGTTGATGATACTAGTGCCATGATCAATGTGGAGGATCCTTTAGAAGCGGTATTGTTGAACCTTGATGTGAATGAGGATGAAGGAAGGGTGGGAGTGTGTCAATGCTTTGCATGGTATGGGCTCTTATTCTTATGAGCCCCGTAAGCTCTCTTTGGATCTTAAGAACAGAAAAACTCCCCCAACAAAGCCCTCAATTAAGGAACCTCCCGTTCTGGAGTTGAAGCCTTTGCCTTCACACCTCAGGTATGAATTCTTGGGCCCTAGTTCAACTTTGCCTATTATTCTTTCTTCTTGTCTTACTAACATGCAGGTAGATGCCAAATTGGCGGTGCTCCAAAGATGGAAGAAGCAATTGGATGGACTCTAGCTGATATTCGGGGAATAAGCCCAGCCTTTTGCATGCACAAGATTATACTTGAAGATGATGCCAAGCCCTCCGTGGAACATCAAAGGAGGTTGAACGAGGCTATGCAAGAGGTTGTCAAAAAGAAGGTGATCAAGTGGCTTGATGCAGGGGTTGTGTACCCCATCTCGGATAGTTCTTGGACTTCACCGGTGTAATGTGTGCCGAAGAAGGGTGGTATGACTGTGGTTACCAATGAGCAGAACGAATTGATTCCAACCAGGACTGTCACCGGATGGCGGGTGTGCATGGACTACCGCAAGCTGAATAAAGTGACCTGAAAGGATCATTTTCCATTGCCCTTTCTTGACCAAATGCTAGATAGACTTGCTGGGCGTGTGATAATAGGTGAATTTGACTATAATCACACCTTAAATAATCACCTTCTTGTGTAGTTTTAATGCTAAAAGTGATAACAAAATGCTCTTATTAGTGCTTTTCATGATTTGCAGGTGATATATGTATAAGGAAGGCTAAGGAGCAGTTTTGGAGTCAAAATTGATGAAAAAGAGGCCAACTGTGAAATTTCCCAAGTGAACCATGCAAAACAGGCCGAAGATTCAGAGCACTGGGTCCACCGCGGTTCCACCGCGACCGCGGCAGAACCGCGGTGGAAAGCAGCTACAGAATTTCAAGGATTCCGTGAGGGTATTTGGCCGCGGTTCTACCGCGACCGCGGCAGAACCGCGGCAGGCGCAGACACTTCAGGGACCAAAGTGTCAATTACGGGATTTTTAGACCTAAACCCTATTTAAAACATTAGACTTCGCCCAAGAGAGGCATGTATTGATTTTTAAGGTTTCTTAGCAAGGAAAACCATTGTGAGAGAGTACTCTAAACATCTTTCTTCTTTTCTTTTGATTTTTAATTCAATCTTAGTTTATTTTCCCATAGCCATGAGTAGCTAAATTCCTTGTCTAAGGTTTTGATGGAACCTATTGGGTGATGAACTTCTTGTTTATGTGACAAATTGCCAGTTTAATCTCTATTTGTTCAACTTCGTGTTCGTTGTAGTTAATTGACAGGATCCTCAATTAGCTGTGCCTATTTAGTGTGCATAACTTGGAAAAGAGTGCATATTTAGGTTATTGTTGAACAACACCACTCCTAGATTATTAGAGGAATCTATAATTGCGAGTTTAAAGGCGGGATTAGGGATAACGAAGCCTTGGGTGTAATCTAAAGTGAATCATGCTAAATAAAGTAAGCTAGTGTATCTCGGGAGAGTGCAATAGTAAATTACTGTGATTACTCGGGAGAGATTTGCGGTAAGATTAGCGTTCATGATTGATAGAGATGTGTGGGTAAATTTGTATGAGCATAAACAGAAGGGATTCCATCAATAGGGGAAATCATTGCCTTAGCTTTTCCTCATAATTGTTTACAACCTCATTAGTTTAGTTTACAACTATTTAGTTACTTGCAAGCTAGTCATTAAAGAACACTCAACTGAGATTTGAATATTTGGGAAGCTAGTTCTGAAGAATTAGTGGGTCTGAAGATAGTAGTTGATAGGTTAACTCTCTGTGGATTCGACCCTGGGCGTAATACTCGGGTTATATTTGCAACGTCCGCTTAGTCCTTTTTTTAAGGCATAGTTGGGCGTGATCAGCGTGCCTTCTACTGTTTTCTGGATGGGTACTCGGGTTATAACCAGATATTGATTGCTCCAGAAGATCAGGAGCAAACCACATTCACATGCCCGTACAGGACCTTTGCATTTTCCAGGATGCCTTTCGGTTTGTGTAATGCATCGGCCACTTTCCAGCGGTGCATGATGGCTATATTTACCGACATGGTAGAGGATTTCTTGGAAGTGTTCATGGATGATTTCAGTGTTGTGGGTGACTCCTTTGATGAGTATTTGAAGAACCTTGACAAAGTGTTGGCTCGGTGTGAAAAGACAAATCTTGTTCTTAACTGGGAAAAATGCCACTTCATGGTCGAGGAAGGCATTGTCCTCGGCCATAAGATCTCAAAGAACTGAATAGAGGTGTACAAGGCTAAGATCGAAGTAATTTCAAGGCTTCCTCCTCCTACTTCAGTCAAGGGGGTTAGGAGTTTTCTTGGGCATGTGGGGTTCTACCGAAGATTCATCAAAGACTTTTCTAAGGTAGTGAATCCTTTGTGCAAACTATTGGAAAAGGATGCAAAGTTCGTGTTTAATGAGGAATGCATGAAAGCTTTTGAACTTCTCAATTACAAATTGACAACCACTCATATCATAACCGCACCCAATTGGAGCTTACCTTTTGAGCTCATATGTGACGCAAGTGATGTTGTAGTGGGAGCGGTCTTAGGTCAAAGGATAAACAAGATGTTTCACCCGGTGTATTATGCCAGCAAAACGATGAATGATGCTCAAGTGAATTACACGGTGACGAAAAAAGAGTTGTTAACAATGGTGTTTGTAATGGAGAAATTTAGGCCCTATCTCATGGGGGCCAAGGTGATAGTTCATACAGAACATGCAGCACTTCGCTACTTGATGACAAAGAAAGATTCCAAAGCTCGGTTGATGAGATGGGTTCTATTGCTTCAAGAGTTTGACCTTGAGATTGTTGATCGAAAAGGGTGTGAAAATCAAATGGCGGACCACTTGTCCCGCTTGGAGGAGGAAGGGAGGCCCCTAGATAGCCTGGAAATTAATGATTCATTCCCTGATGAGCAACTCCTCTCGGTATCTGTGAATGGCATGCCTTGGTTTGCGGATGTTGCCAACTTTCTTGTGACCGGTATTGTCCCGTGTGAGCTCTCTTCTAACCAAAGGAAGAAGCTTAAACGGGACAGTTTGGACTACTATTGGGATGAGCCTTACTTGTTCAAAATCTGTAATGATGGGGTGATCTGGAGATGTGTCCCGAAAGAGGAGCAAAGGAGTATTATGGAGGCTTGTCATTCCTCTCCCTATGGTGGTCATCATGGTGGGGCGAGGACAGCTTCAAAAGTGCTTAGCTATGGTTTTGATTGGCCTACTCTGTACAAGGATGCGAGTGAGCTTGTGAAAAGATGTGATGAATGTCAGAGAGCAGGTGGAATTTCAAAGAAAGATGAGATGCCTCTCAACACTATTCTTGAGGTTGACATATTTGATGTTTGGGGCATTGATTTCATCGGACCCTTTGTGAGTTCTTGTGGCAACACATACATTCTGATGGCCATTGATTATGTTTCAAAGTGGGTCGAGGCCGTGGCTTTACCCAACAACGAGGCCCGGAGTGTGGTGGCTTTTCTCAAGAAGAGTATCTTTACTCGGTTTGGCACTCCTAGAGCTATCATCAGTGATGGGGGTTCTCATTTCTGCAATAAGGCATTTCACACTTTGCTTGAAAAGTATGGTGTCAATCACAAGGTTTCTACCCCTTACCATCCTCAAGCTAGTGGGAAAGTTGAAGTCTCCAACAGGGAGATCAAGAGCATATTGTCAAAGACGGTGAATGAAAATAGGACCATCTGGTCAAAGAAACTGGATGATGCTTTGTGGGCTTACAGGACTGCTTACAAGACTCCCATTGGTATGTCTCCGTACAGGTTGGTGTTTGGGAAAGCTTGCCATCTCCCGGTTGAGTTAGAGCACAAGGCAATGTGGGCTTTGAGGAAGCTAAATCTTGAATGGGATGTTGCAGAAAATCTCCGTGTGGAGCAACTCAATGAGCTTGATGAGTTCCGATTTCATTCTTACTCCAATGCGTCCTTGTATAAGGACAAGATGAAGTACTTACATGACAAGTATGCTCGTAGCAAGGAGTTCAAAGTGGGTGATTTGGTTCTCTTGTTCAACTCCCGGTTACGACTGTTTCCGGGAAAGCTCAAGTCAAAATGGAGTGGACCTTTTGAGGTGGTGCTGGTGACTCCGTTTGGTGCTCTTGACTTAAAAAACAAAAATGGTGAAATATTCAGAGTTGATGGGCACAGAGTCAAGCACTATCTTGGCAAGTTTGATGATAACCACATAGTGGCAATGATCAATCTCAAGTGATTGATGGTAACCTGCGTCGTACCGCGACGTTAAATCAGGCGCTTCTTGGGAGGCAACCCATGTGTTTTTCTTCTTTTTGATTTTCATTATAGTTAGGATTTGATGGTGAACTAACTGGTTGTGAGATATGTGTAGGGATGTTTGATGTAGTGCAGGACTAAGCTGGAAAAATTTGACACTCTCTGAAGATTGGACCGCTGTTGCGCTCCATTTTTCGCGGTCGCGGTGGCCTTATCGCTGAGGCAAGATTTGATCGCGGTCAGCGGTGCTAAAAAGTCCAAAATGGGGGTTCTCTGAAGTTTCAACCACTGCCGCAGTGCATTTTTCGCGGTCAGCGGTGCCTTACCGCTGTCGCGGAGCATTTTCTGCTCTCAGCGGTGGTCTCAAAATTGCAACCCATCAATTCTACACCAGCGCGGATCGCGGTGATTTACCGCAGCCATTGTAGGTAAGATAGTGTGGGCCCCTAGGTATTTTCTATAAATAGGCGGTCATAAGGCCTTTTACCCTTTTCGCCCATTTCACTCTCAAACTCAATTTCACTGTTCACTCCACGCCCTAGTTTGCACAAACACAAGAATTAGACTTAATTTTTCACCACTTATCTCACATCTGGTAATTCCACTCATTCCTTAGTCTTTAATTTTGTAATTATTTTCTTTTAATTGATTGTTTTTATTTTCTCTTCTTCCTTTTTCTTGTAATTTTGACTTAGAGTTCCTTAGTGTTAATAAAAATTAGTCTTAGATTGTTAGTATTTGGTTAATGAATACCTAGTGGGGCTTAAAAATGTGTAAATGCATGAACAACTAAAACCCTAGGTTCGCTGGGCCTAATTTTGTCTTCCGCGACCGCGGTAGATTTTCCGCGGTCAGCGGTGCACATAACGCAACAGCAATTGATTTTCCGCGGTCCGCGGTGCTCAAGTTCAGTGAAGTCAATTGCAAGGGTCCGCGGTCGCGGTTGATTTTCTGCGGAAGCGGTGCAACCACCGCGACCGCGGTTGATGTTTTGCGATCCGCGATTCTTTAGAATCAAAGGGTGGGTAGTCTGATCCCCACACCTCCGCGGCCGCGATGCATTTTCTGCGGTCCCCGGTGCAGCCTTCGAAGCCGCGTTCCTTTTTTCGCGGTCCGCGGTCTGCAAATTTTTCCCCATGTACTGTAAATTATTCTGCTGTTTTCTTCACTACTTCTTTTAGCAACTAACAATATGCTATGGATTATGTTTGCAGAGAATGGTTAAATCTAGAGGAGGCGGTGACAAACAAAAAGGGAAAGCGGAGTCCTCCCGGGGTAGGGGACGAGGACAGATTAAACTGACCCCAGCAGTTCGAAAATCAATTAGGGAAATGAGGAAGAATATCAAAGCTGCAGATAGAGCTGCCTCCCAATCCATGGGAAGTGAGTATGTGCCCTCCCGGGAGGTCTCAGAGTCTGATTTAATGCCTACTCATGTTTCTGACTTCCCGGGATGATTCTGTTTGAGAGATGAACCTACACCCCCAACCTCTCCTACTTCTCCTGCTGCCTCTTCTGCTGAGTGTCTGATGGCTCAGTAGAGGGTAGTGAGTCTTCAACTTCAACCTCACCTACAGCTTCTTCACCTGGACAGGATCCCGTAAATGATGAGGTACCAGATGACGAGGGAGGGGATGAGACCCAACCCGGGGGAGTGAAAAGAACAAGAAACCCTAAAGTGTGGCGAAAGAGGTTTGTCAGTGAGCTGGCATATCACAAGTTCAGTGAGTGGTGGCCTCTAAGGTCACTTATTCATGAGCGTCAGTTCATAGAGAGGGATCTTCTGCCTCACAAACCCAACGTGAAACAACACTTCAATAAACGAGTAGGATGGGATTAATTCACCGGTAAGGTGTGGGATGCCAATTAGCACTTATTCAAGGAATTCTACGCCAATGCCTCCCACATCAAGAAGGATACAAAAGTGACTAAGGTGCGGAACTTGAAAGTTAAGTTTGATGGGAAGATGATCAATGACTACCTGGGCTTCAATGATGAAGATGAGACATTGTACTTGGAGAAGGTGGCGATGGATGAGGCATCCCGCCCGTGGTTGCTATCATACCTGGCTCTCCCAGATACCACTCCAGCATGGTTGACAGTAGGGGTTCCTATCTTGAGGAACACCCTAAACTTTGAGGCAAAGGGTTGGGAGACTTTTGTATGCAGCAGGCTAGACCCCACTCCTCTTGAAAACACCTTGCCGGTCTCACGGGCGATTATAGTGGCGGCTATTATGGCGGGGTTCCCGATAACTATCGGGAATATCATGTCTAGGGTGATCACTAGAGTGGTAAATGAGGGTGATAGACCGTACCCCTTCCCGAACTTCCTTACCATGTACTTGGAAGATCAGGAGGTGGAGAAAAGAAACTTTGATGTCAAGGTAAAACCCAAGATGCCCTTTTCATGGTACAACCTGAAGAGTCCAGACAACCCCAAATCCAAGGAATCCAAGGGCAAAGCTACTACTTCTACTGGCCAGTCTGAAGAGCCAGTGGTGGTAGTCACTACTTCACAGCCTCCGACTGCCATACCAGATCCTGCCTCCGGACCATCTACTTCCATGCCTTCAGAAATTCCATCCTCCTCAGCATACCCATTGATGGCTCACAAGTTGAGCCAAACACTCTCCAGTATCAACAACTGGATGCAGGCAACAACTTCTAAGTTGTCTGTGCTATCCAGTTCGGTGGCAGCCCAATCAGTTCCCCCACAGCCACAGGTGCCAGCTTCGGTAGAGGAGTCTCTCAAGGAGCTTCTGGACAACCAGAAGAAGCTCCTGGACAACCAAAAGCTAATTATGGATGCTCTTGCAGTTCAAGGAAAATCATTTTAGAAGCTGAGCGAACAGACAAAGAAGCTGAGAAAGACTCGGGCATCGAAGGAGTCGGTGAAGCAGTTGAGGGGAGACGTAGAAAAGATGAAGTCAGCTGGAGACCTACCATTGGAGTTACTATTACAAGACCAGCCTCCAGTGGCTCAGACAGAGCAGGTTCAGGAGCAAGCAATTCAGAGAGAGCCCAAGAGGAGGAGTGTGATGCCCCGGGTCGATGATGTAGAGATTGAGCTGGCGGAGACTAAGGGGGCTGCTTCTGCCCAGCCACAGGCCCCCGAGACAGGTGATCCAGGCGCCCAGCCACAGGAACCGATGCAGACAGAGGACCCATAAATTTTCCTTTACTCTCTACCTTTCTTTTTGAGCTTATTTTTGGTTAGTTAGCATTATGGACAATGCTAGCTTTCATTTGAGGGGGTGGCCCTACTTTGATGATTTGGTAGTTGGTTTGTAATTATGATACTATTTTCTTTCTTTATGCTTATTTTGCACTTTTGGTATGTACATAACTTTTTTCACTTTTTGCTATTTTCCAATTTTAGTATGTATATAAAGTTACTTTTTCATGTATATATTCATCCCTCATATGTATATTCGGCTAAATTCCTTATTGTACATATTTAGTTTACTTTCCGCATTTTACTTCATAGCTTTGTTTGCAATTTTCCTTAATTGCATAGCTTCTTATTTCATTTAGTAGCTTCTTTTTCGGTTCGTAGCTTCTTATTTTACGAGTTTTTTTGTGTGTTCAATAAGCCTTTGGTTTTCTTAATGCTACGGTTCTTTCCAAAGGTGGAGTTTGTGTGAATCGGGTGGCTCTTCCCGATGATGGATGGCATGACAACCTTCTTAAGGGTTTGAGTCTGTTTCTTTTCATTTTTGGTGTAAATAGTAAGTAAGTAATAGTGCCTCAGGCAAAGCTTCATTTGGGCCTAACATATTTGCCTTTGACCTTATGGTTAGAAATAAATTGGTGTGTATAGGATGGTGATAGTTGTGACCTTGAGACTCTTGTGTTGACTAAGCATTCATCAAGTGGTTTTTCGGAACCATTTGCGTTGCTCAAATCTTAGCTAAGGTTGTTGTGGGCCCCCGGCTCTGTCTCTTTAGCAATCTTATAGCTTGTGTGGTGAGGTATTGATTTGCAAGTCCAAGTCCACGCCAATGAGTCTAGAATTTGCCCTGAATGTTTGTTGAGGCGAAATCCTAAGTGTAGCTCGACTTGAGAAGTGATTATAGGCTCTCCTTGATCCTAATTGAGACTTAAAAACATCCATAGCCCGCCAATGATGATATCCCTCGTCAACCCCATTGAGCCATAGACCTTATTCTTTCAAAAACCATGATACAAACCTTTATCCGTTCTAAAATGATCCTCTCTTGGCACCCGATCTTTCCTTAGCACAAGGCAAAAGCATAAGTTTGGGGGGAGAGATGAGGAATGCAAAAGTAATAAAAGGTACAAAATGAAGAAAAGTAAAGGCAAAAAAAAAAAGCCAAAAAGTCAAAAAGAAAGTGAACAATGAAGAAAAAATGAAGGGAGTCAATAAAAGCAAAAATGAAAGGCTTGGAAAGACTAGAAAGGAGAAAAGAATTGAAATGAACAAGAAAGAGTGACAATGTGTCTATCTAGCCCCTGAAGAAGTAGTAAATGACTCAAAGAGTCAAGAAAATGTGTGCCAAAATGAAGCAAATGAAGTGTTTAAGGGAAGATGAAACCTTCTTAGACCAATATATCCCACCCTGAACCAAAAGCCTTCATTACATCCCCACAAAAGTCCTCCATGATCTTGAGTTGAGTGAGCTTACATTAGTGGTGACTCACATGAGGGGCAAGCTTATGGCACTTAGAGCCGGACTTGTGACCTTCCCTTGAGAGAGATGAGTGTGTTTTCCACAATCCTCGTTCTGAGTGCTACAATCTAAAAGTGAGGTTTTGCTTATGGAGAGTTGAGGAGTATGAGTTTGGGTTCCACAATGACCAAAGTAGTAGAAAAAGTTTCCTTGATGAGTTGAGGCAACTCTTGATGCTTTTGTGTCGCACTAAATCCATGGTGCTTAAAACAGGTTGAGTGTTGTTAATGACGCATTTGAGTTGAGGGAAATTATTAGTCCCAATTGATGCTAGATGAGGTCACTTTAGGACAGCTAAATTTTCTTTTCTCTTATCTTAAGGAGGTGGGAATTACTTTGTTTGCTTGAGGACAAGCAAAAGCTTAAGTTTGGGGGAGTTGATAACTAGGGATTCTAGTCTATTTTACACTCTTTTTTGCTTAATTTTTGGATTAAAAGTGTATACAAGTAATCCCGAAAGCTAACATATTATGCTTGTTTGCAGTGTTTGGTCAAAAAGAGACAAGGAAGTCAAAAACCAGCTCAAAAAGGAGTGAAACCTACACAAGTGAAAAGATGAGTCAACTGAGCGCTACAGCGGAAAATCAACCGCGGACACGGGGGATCCACCGCTGAGGCAGTCTTGTTTCCACGCTCAGCGTGGCAAACTTCAGAGAGTATGTTTTTGAGCCCTGCAAGTCACCGCTGATCGCGATGCTTCTGTGCGACAGCGGTGCCTGTACCGCGACCGTGGTGCTTTTATCGCGGTCTGCGGTGGCAAAGATTCAGAGAGCTACAATTTGAAGCTTCTCAAGTCACCGCTGACCGCGGTGATTTTATGCGACCGCGGTAGCCTCACCGCTGCAGCAATCCTTTTATCGCGGTCAGCGGAGGAGAGATTCAGAGAGCCTGAAGTTGAGCTGAAAGTTGAAGACCGCGGTCCACGCTTGATTTTATGCGGCCGCGGTATGCAGCGGTCCATTTTCCGCTATCAGCGGTACCTCCGTAGGGGCATTTTTGTCCAGAAAATTTAGCTGTGTATAAATACTTCGTTTTAGATTTTTAGGTCATCTGTTAATTAGCTGAGCACGTGAACCGCCTACTTTTACCTTTTTGAGTAATTTTATAGCTAGTTTAGCAATTAATCTTAGACTTTTATCTTGTAACTAATTTTTATGAGTTATTATTCATCTCAATCTTTGATTTCTTCAGTTATTATGAGTAGCTAGACCCATTAGCTAGGGTTGTGGCTCAACCCTAGTGTCGGTATTTAATGGGCCTTCTATTATAGGGCTTTAATGTTTATGGGTGAATAATATTTGGCCTGATTTGTGCTTTTAATGTTGAATTGGTGGTTGCAAACACTAATTTGTGCCTTTTTTACTTAGGCTCTTCTTGAGAAAGAGAGCCCAAGTTTAGGAAATTCAGGCTAACAAGGAATTGGGGTGCATTCTATCTCATTCAAGAGATTGATAGCCCCAATTAAAGGGTTANTCTTTGTTTGAAGCAGGAACAAAGCGGTGCAGAATGGAAATTCTAAAAGATGAACGTCACCAAACGTAAGCTTCTTAAAATCTCCATTTTTTCTCTTTTCAGCATGCATCACTATTGTTCACACCTCCCATTTTCGCAGCTTAACTCAGGTAGAATCCTTTCGCCTAGGGGGATCCAGCTCATAGTTCCGAGTAGAAGTACTCTTCGCTCAGGTTGTTTCATACATCTTAACTCAGGTAGAATCTTTTCGCCTAGGGGAATCCAACTCATAGTTCCGAGTAGAAGTACTCTTCGCTCAGGGTGTTTTACAGAGCTTAACTCAGGTAGAATCCTTTCGCCTAGGGGGATCCAGCTCATAGTTCCGAGTAGAAGTACTTTTCACTCAGGGTGTTTTACACAGCTTAACTCAGGTAGAATCCTTTCTACTAGGGGGATCCAGCTTATAGTTCCGAGTAGAAGTACTCTTCGCTCAAGGTGTTTTATGTAGCTTAACTCAGGTAGAACCGTTTCGCCTAGGGGATTCAACACTTTGTCAGTAATACAAGGATACCAACCCATAATTACATTCCTTCCTAGTGGTACAAGGCTCCTACCCCCTGGCTACGTTTCCTTTCAGTAATATAGGATACTGTGCTATAATTCCACTGCCATTGGTAACACAGGGTGCTACCCTGTGGTTGCGTATCCTCACATAGCTAGTTTATATTACTGTCTTTTCCTTATTTCAATAAATTAAATAGTTTGTAGTTTTCTCTAATAACTCACAAAATTTTCCTAGTGCCAGACTGGGGCAAAAAATTTTTGTTCGTTTTGTTCGTCTTTGATGGCTTTGCAGGCTCTGCCGCACACCGCAAGTGACGATTAAAGCTTGCAGTTTCAGTTTCTCATCAGAAGAAAGAAGTCCTTCGATCACACGATAGTCGGAGTTAGCTTTGATAATGTGTCGGCAACGCAACTTCTCAAGTTTCATTTTCTCAAAATTCTAATCCAGAAAGCAAGCAACCGAGATTGAGTCATAATCTCTTCTTTAAAGAGAATCAAGATCCAGTCTAAGATCAACACATGAGAGCAAGTCAAGAATCAAGATTTGACTCCAGAAGACACGTAGATAGGAATTTTGTACTCTTAGTTTGCAGACATATGTAGTGCTCTTCTCTTTTTCTTTTGATGTAAGAAGCAGTAACGGTAAGAGTAACAGCAACAGCAGCAGCAGCAGCAACAGTCTTAACTTCAGTGTCTGGTAGTCCCAGCTACCAAATTTTTTTAAAACTACACTGACCTGATTCCTTTACAGCCAAGGATATGTAGGCAACCTCAGAAGCAAGGTTCGGTCACTATTTTTCAAAATTTGCTTCCCTTGGAGTGATATGTGAGCAAAAATTAGCTATGGCATTCACTTGTCTTTGCACGAAAACCCTTCATGTTCTCGAGCAAAGAGGGGCAGCTGTAAATGCTTAATTTTTGCCATGTCTTTTATATATATATATATATATATATATATATATATATATATATATATAAAAGAAAGAAAGATAAAGCAGAAAGAAAGGAGGGGGGTCTGAGGAAAAAGGAAAGGAACAAGAGACATGGAGGAGACCTCTGAGTAACAAAGGAAGAAGCCTAGATTTTGAGTTACAAACCTTTGTAATCTCCATTGTTGAATCAATAAAGCTGGATCTCACAGTTATCAACGAGATTTCTTCCTATCTTCTCTGCTTTTACAAATATGGAACAATATCTCAAAGATGTAAGCTTATTATTTACGTTTGATGTCGTTTAATCATTCTAAGAAATGTTATATAAACTCAATCTCTTCGATTTTAGCACCCAATATGCTTAGATCTAAAGTTGATTATGTTTGGCTAAGATTTCCTCTCTATTTTATCATTAACTGGTTTAACTAAAAGGCTTAACACTTTTTGGTCAAACATTGTCCACCTTCATTCTATATTGTCCCCACGTTGTTGTTAGGAATGAGAGTGATACAGGTCATCAACCATTTGGGCGACAAGTTCCTTCTTATTATATTTACTGCCATAATCTACATTCATTGTAGGTTTTCTTTATTGCATTCATTGACAATCATTGGCATTCAATATTATCGGACATGATCTTACATCGTTAATGCATTAAGTTTTCAGATATTATAGTTATTATATTTAACTTGGATTCACCTCTATTTTCTTATTAATTCGTTTTTAGAAAAGGTTTATCACTTTTAGTAAAACAGTTGATATGCAAATCATTCATGGTAATCATCTCTGCATGCCGAATTTCTTTGAGTCCGCATATCAATACTTTGAGAAAAAGTGTCACAAATTTACCTCGTCCAAATGCTGAAAGGGAAGAGAAGAAAGTCTTCATTAATTACTTGTGGGGCCGAAAGAAGAAAAAAACATGGGACCCAAACACGTTGGTATGTCATGCCACGTCTGCGACAGCGCCTTCGTAGTGTTTCGTAATACATAGAACTGCCCACGTTCTCCTACACTACGCTTTGCGCTGGTTTTTCGGTTGTTCAATCATTGGTTTTTTCCTCTTTTTTGACTTAAATACCCTCGTTCTTTTTATTAAAGACAAACATCTTTCTCCTTTTTCACTAAGCGGGGACGTACTTACAATATTTAAACCGTGTAATTTGCCTCATTATACAAGAAAAGTCAAAAAGAAAAATATGGGCCATTAACTGATAAAAATAATCTGGTTCGAATTTTTCATCTTTTAATTGACTATTATGAAATTCCAAGAAGACAAACTATATTCCCGAATGTAAATGGTACACATTTTTTGCTCCATTTATTCCTAACAAAAATATTATGCATTCGCTACCTTTTTAGCAGATAAGGTTCTCTTTGTTGGCCTTATTGTTTCTAATTGAAATTAAACTTTCGTGTTATATGCCACTGCAATAATTTTTGTAAGTTAATAAAACATCTCTCTATATTGGTAAAAAATGGACTTATCACATGGATAAATTAATTGATAACACATGTGGACGATGCCAAGCTACATTTAGGAAACAATCGATGAATCGAGATCATTGATATCGGGATTGTTCTTATAGGGTTCACTAAGAACTTAACACTAGAAGATTTTCTATAAAGTCTCACATGTACGGATAAAGAAGACGGTTAAGTCAATTTCAGATAAGACGAGTTTGGTATTACTTGCAAAGCGATTATAAATCCTCCTAGCGCATAACGTACGAAAAAGGTAAGTTTTGGTGGCAGCGGATAAGTAAAATATTATGTGACGGTTACAAGAGATCTTACTAATTAAACCATACTTTCCCCACTTTGTATCTTATCCGAAAAAACTTTACAATACTTTTTACTGAAATACTAAATTATTAGTAAGCAAGACAAGATCTCTAGTAAGAAGCAACCTTAATAAGAATTTCTCTTTGCTTTCTCTGCATCTAATTTCATTATTTTCTCTTTTACTGTTAACATTTATTTCTATTGTTTATATCTAATAAAGTGAACCAAATCGATTGCTTGTAGCCTTGAAATATAAATTTAATTAATTTGCCTATAAATGTAATTTTAGGTTAAACATTCTCATTTATTGAGTGCATATTATAACTGAATCAGAAAAAACTAAAATAACAACCATTTAGTTACTTTCTATATGGTAAGTATATATTATATTTTAACTAAGTAATTAATATAGAGAGAGAGGTTAGATGTATAGGGTTTTTAATTTTTTTCGCCATCACGTTGTGAGTCCATATCAAATAGGAGTATAAAATATTGGAAGAGTTGCATGACCATGTCTAATTACAAATGAACAAAATTATAGAATTAGCTAATAATTAGTCTATAATCAAAGTATCAAACCAAAGAATATTCATTAGCGAATAATTATTTTTGATAAAATAAAATTGATGCTGCTCATTAATTTAGACATGGCTCGCAAATTATCACCGACGTGTTCTCCACATGCTATCTTTAGGAAAAGAATTATTTGGAATTTTTATTTATGGAAATAAAAGCTGTTAAATATAAATGATGATTTTTTAAACTTGTTTCTCGAAAGTGAAATGATGGTTATTCGATATATGTGATGCTGGGAGGTAGATATCATGTGAAATAATTAAGGTAGACTCAAACTGATCATCATAAATTTCTCTTTTTTTTTTAATCAAATAGTAGCTTTTTTTATCAAATACTTCAATTGTTTATATCAGTTAGTAATATATACAAACACATAATTACTTATTTACAAAGTTTAGCACATCTTCTTAATAATTTCTCACTCATATCTACTCAACCCCCCCCCCCCCCTTCCTCCCCCGCGCATGAAGTGGAAGAAAGGCTACTTTGGTCATTTGTTAATACAGAATGAACCCATAATTCATCTCTTAACCAGTATCTCTCCTCTCTGTTTCCAGTATTTCTAACACAGTTTCTCATTCCATAACAGCATTTGATTTCCAGAGAGACATAATTTCTATACCATTATTCTAAAGCATACTTTGCCACAAATCATCTCCCGAGACCCTAAACCAAAAGGTAATCTTTTACTCTAAGCTCTCACAGTACGTAGTTCTTACACTTCTCTGAATTATAAACCTGCTCGTTTTCAAAACAGTAGTGTTCACTCTTTGTTAATTTTCTGTATTAAGTTCAAATCTCGAACTTGAACCCATAAAGTTCAAATCCTTGATCTTGTGAAATAGGATGTTATTACCTTATATGCTCTATCACTAAAGTAGTGTTAAGGGTCTTACTGACTAATATTCTGGTTGTCTGAGATCAAGAACTGAAAATTGTATTCTGGGTTTTGGAATATGAAGAGGTTGGTGCTGATTTATGCTACATAGAACTTAGAAGTATTTTTTGTTAGAAGTAACTTTATTCTCTGTTTAGCTGTTAAAGGGCAGCCCGGTGCACTATGTGCGGGTCGGGATGGGCTGGACCACAAGGGTCTATTGTACGTGCTCGTGGTCTTACCCTACATTTCTGCAAGAGGCTGTTTCCACGGCTCGAACCCGTGACCTCTGTTTAGATATTCGTGAGTTATAACTTGAGTAGAAGTGTCATTGGTCCTGCTGTTTAAAGTTCTGTTTTTCTTAGATCAAGAACTGAAAATTGAGTTCCCATCATTTATGTCTTTTTGTCGTTTCTTTAAAGATTTGTTTTTTTATTTTGAAAGAAAGTGATTTTAATCACATGCGGACTAAGCCTGGTATTTAGATAGAGACGGGTAGAGGGGCGACCCGTTATTCCCGAGTTTCGAAGGCTGCAGTTGATCCTAAGGGTTGAACCCAGACGGATTTCTCGGCCATAAAAAAGAAAGTGACTTCAATGTGTGAAGCTCCCTTTATAGATTGGATTTTAGACTTGTATAATTTGTCTTCCAATTATTGATTGAAACAAAATTTCTTGAGTGTTTATCTTTGTTTTGCTTTAGATATTGTTGGTATATGGAGTCCGAAAGTGGAGTTCCGGTAGAAGTGGAAAAGATTGTTGTGGCTGAAGAACAAAATGTGGATGTGAAGAAAGAGGAGAAGATTAGTGGCGAAGGACATGAGAATGAAGCTGGTAAGAATGAGGAGAAGGCTGATGAGACATCAACTGAATTGTCTGAGAATGTTCCGAAAAGTAAAGCATCAAACCAACGCAAGGTTTCAATTGTTGATACTATAAAGAGCAATAAAACGGCTAAGGATCAGGCTAGTGTACAAGGCTCATCTGCATTGACTCGTTCGAAAAAGGGAAGTATGAGTAAAAGTTTGTCCTTCCCTGCAAGAGCAGGCAGTTCTGACCTAACAAGGAAGAGCATCGACGTTCATACAAAGAAATCTGATGTTAAACCTTGGATACCAAATGGAGTAACACATGAACCTTCACATTCGAATGGAACAGTCTCATCAGCTTCTCGTTTAAATCCGGCTACCAAGGGTACAACTGGAGGCGGTATAACCAGCAGAAGAACAACTGCAGGATCTGTCCCGAGTCTTCGTCAATCTCTGGTAAACTGAGGCCCTCATTATCTTTCGCCTTCCCCTTCTTTAAGTTTTATGGAATCTATATCTTACAAATTTCCTTTGCTATTTTTGCATTAAGTCTGGAAAGTCTGTTTCAGCCAGTAAAATTGCAAAGAAAGCTATATCTGAAGGGTAAGTGAATTTTCCTACTTGCATTTGTTCATAAGTTGGTTTTCTTAATTTAAAACTTTTCGCCTATAATCTTTAGCAGTTTACTGTCGCATTTTGTTTCATTGCCAATTGTTGTTCTGATAGTTGCATTATATGTTTGTATTTGCAGATTAAATGATGAAAACACAAAACCTACCAAAGCTACATCGCCTCTTAAAGACGATGAGGATGCTCGTTCTGCTACTTCCTCGTACTGCTCTTATCTTAGTCTATGTTGTTGTTATTCAATTACTTTCTTGTTTCCATTTGTCGGGTTTATCATTCTCCTCAATTAGGCCAATAATTCAACTATTTTTTTTATTTTTTTATGTAATCAGCAATACCACTCGTACCAGTACTGGTGGATTTTCCTTCAGGTTGGAAGAACGTGCTGAAAAGCGAAAGGAGGTTTGCAGTATAGCCTTTGTTTCCTATGACTATTATGTCTATATTATCTTATGTGCAGAATATTAGAGCTCAGATTGTTTATTCATCAGTTCTTGGCAAAGATGGAAGAGAGGATACAGGCAAGAGAAGAGGAAAAGAATAACTTGCTAGCAAAATCGAAGGTTAGTTCAAACGATATTTGATTTTTCATTACTGAATTTGTCTGATCTAAGCCGTTTTCTGTGTTTGATTCAGGAAAACCAAGAGGAAGAGGTAAAGCAATTTAGGAAGAGCTTGACTTTTAAAGCTACACCAATGCCCAACTTCTACAAGGAACCCCCTCCTAAAGTTGAACTGAAGAAGGTAACGTATTCATTTTGGTGCAACATTTAGAATCAGTCCAGCTTTTATTTTCAATTGTTTGTCTTATGCAATTCATATTCTCCTTCTTGTTAGCTTTAATTCATTCACTTTCTATTTTTGCATTATATGCTTAAGTTTTGCTAATTTGTATAGATACCAACAACACGCGCCATATCTCCTAAGCTTGGAAGAAATAAGAACTCCATATCCGCAACTAATGGCTCCGAAAGTGGAGGGTCGTCTCTCAGTCCGAAAGTGATCAAGGACCAGAGTAAGTCACCCAGGGCCAGTAAAGATACTGTTGCGTCAAAAGGGAAGCCAGTGAAGAATTCGCAGACTAGCTCTCGATCTCCAAAAATCTCGACCGCTAAAGGAAAACCTGCTGAAACAAAATTAAAACCTGCTGAAGCAAAGAGTTCAGATGAGAAAACAGAAGAAATGGATATTCAACCTGACTCCGCCCCTGAGCCTGAAATGAATTCAGTAGAAGACAATGTGGCACGTCCGTCAAATCTAGTCGTGGTACAAGCTGAAGTTACTGTTGAAGGTTAAGGAACTTACTGAAGCTCTCTTCTCCTGTATTTATTTATAGGCCTTTTTGTTCTCTGGAAACTTTGGTGCTTTGTTGAGTTGTGAATATGGTGTGTATGCCGCGGTTACAAGTTGTACATGTTGGTTCTTAGCTGTTTTATTCTTTTCAAAAAATTCAGTACAATGGTGTATCATTCTGGAAATTTTTTTGTTCTTTCAGTTGTCTTTCATGTGTTAAACTTCTTCATTGTCAAATCTAGATTCCACACCTCATTTGCTTTTCTTTCAATGTATCATTCTGAACTTTTATGTCTGGTTTACCGAATGCACAACTTGTTCTCCTGGTTGTTGTTATTTGTGGTTACATACTCCCATCAAGTGTCAAATATTTGTTTAAGTAATGTTATTAGGTGTAGGCAGGGGTGATGGCTGTGCTGATCCAACTAAAACAACTACTCCAAACGAATTTGGGGTCGGTTATATGAGTTGACCATGTTTCTCCATTTAAATTCATATCAGGTCAATATTATGCAAAATAAAAATTAAATAAATTTTTAGAAGTTATATTTTCTACTGACATAAAAATCTATGAAAAACCTAAAAAGCTTCTAGAAAACATTGGACCTAAAGTAAACATACAAACATGATTAAAACATATACCCGAGTCTTGACTAATTGGTATGGCGTATGTAGTTTTATTCCATTGTACCATATTTTTTGTGAAGTGTGTATGCATTTCAAAAATATTATAGGTCTTTCGAGATAACTTCCTTAATGTGATTTTACGTCTACCTCAACCTCTACATATGTAGTTAACAATTTTCAAAAAATATTACTATTACTACTATTAATAAGCGCCAGTGTGAGGATTCCGGTCGGCCTGAATTTACCAGAAAACCATAGCATTTCAACTTATTCCATATTTGTCCTAGTCGGAAAACATTTATTTAGGGCATCTCCAACCCTCCCCCATTTCTTCATAATGGAGCCATCTTTTGCCAAAATGCATCTCCAACCCCCCCCCCCCCCCCCCCCCAAACCACATTTTTGCCCCCCAAAATGGGTGATGAATAGTGTTACTCCAAATATGGAGTGACGCTATTCATCTCCACCATTACTATTCATCTTTATTTTATTGTTATTTTTATTAATTATCTCTTTTAATTTATCTCTTTATATATACCTAATTATGTTTATGTAATATCTTTATAATATTAATTTTACGTCTTAACTTTGGCGTATAATTTTGATAAATTAATTTTTGTGCATTTATTATTTTTATGTAAAATTGTAAGTTAATTTTATTATAAGTTATAATTGTACAAAAAAATATAATCATCTCAAAAAATGAATGGTGCAAATATAAAATATTAGATATTGCTAAAACTGAAAGGTGCGAATAACTACATGTATTGTACTGTACAACATGATAATAGAGGATGAACGTGATCTTAATGCACCAATTCAAGATGATTGAGAATGTCCACGTCCAACAGTAGAAATGGTAGTAGATGAAAATCACCGATTTGAGCAATTTTAGAGAAAGAACTCAAGTAATTATCCTTCGTTCTCTTAATTGAATTGCAATTAAACTCGGCCAAATCTTTTACTAAAAGGATTGACCCGAATACAACAAAGATTCTATTGCATATATTTGACTAAGTATACACTTACCTAGATATACAAGATTTGAAATACAAAATCTAGAAAACTAAATCAAAATCTAAGACTCAAATCTTTCTATTGTTGTCTTGGATCCACAATTAATCCTACGGATCCTTAGGATTGGTATATTCTTTTCTATCCTAGCTCGACACAAAAAAATTAAGGACAAAGGTGCTCATTTTGCACTTCGTAATGCATTAATAAATCATTTATGGGAGCATACTAGAGGTGGGAGTTGATTATTTATGTAATATTTAATATGAATATTATCATAATGTAATATGTATTTAATTATCTTGTATCTCAATGATTTCACTTTTATTTGAATTATCCGTTAATATATATTTATAATATTTGCTTAAAAATTATATTATTTAAAAATTTATGGTATAAAATAATTTTATATTAAATTATATGTGATGAATATGTAAAAAAGAAAAAAAGATAGATTTTCTTTAATAGAAATTAAAAATAAAATTTAAATAAAATATAATAATATAATATTGAAGAGAGAGAATAATATAAAATGGAATATGCTTTTTTGGAGTAAAAAATGGAGTAATGGTTGGAGTAACTTTACTCCATTTTGGAGGAGAAAATGGAGGCATGGGTTGGAGATGGCCTTAATGTGTTTGTGTCTCCAAAGAATACATACAACTTCTCTAAAAAAAAGGCTGAATACATACGGAGACACTTAAAGTTGGCATGATTTTTCATTTAGACACCTAAACTTAAGGGTGTTTCTATTGAGCACTTATACTGCCCGAAACTTATTCCAACTATGCACAGCTTGCCAAGTTGGCACATAGAGTGAGTTTCACCCAATATAAGCGCGTGAAGAGCCCAAAAAAATAGATTTTTTCTCTTTTTTTTCCTTCTTCTTCTTCTTCTTCTTCTTCTTCTTCTTCTTCTTTCTCTCCACCACCATTTCCACCATTGCCTCCTCCACTTTCACCATTGTTGTGCCTTCACCATTTATTTAGTTGGAAAGTCTGAGCCAACAATTGTCCTTATTGATTAAAATTGAAATGAGTCCGAGTTCTTCATTTCAAATCAAAACGCCATTAATGGGGTCTTTAAAAAGTTTGAAGGTTTAAAAGGGTTACTTGATTTGATAAAAGTTTGAGAAATTAATGTTGGGGTTGTCTTCGGGTCGTCGTTGGGGATCTTTAGCTGATGTTATAACAAATTTGGAGGAGTTTATCTTAAAAATTTGGATTAAAATCGTGGTTGGAACAAGAACACACATGAAGATAGTGAAGAACACCAAGAACACTGATTTCCAGAACACCAATGTCTCATTTTTTTTTTTAAAATGTGTTCTTTCTTGGGTATAAATTAAGTTTTTCTTTTCTTTTTGAGAATATTATTTTAATTTTGTTTATTAAATAGATTTAACATAGTTTTTTCCTTTTTCTACTCAAAAATGATATATGTCCTTTTTTTATTCGTTATTCGCCATGTCAGCAGTGAGTGCATTGCACAAATTTGTAAGTTTGGCTAATTGTCAAAGAAGTGCTTAATTGGAATAAGTTTTGGGTAGTATAAGTGCTCAATAGGAACACCCTTAAGTTTAGGTGTCTAAATGAAAAAACGTTCGAGGAAAGACAGTGTTCACTCCCTGCTGTCAACAATAACAAGCACCAGCTCTCCAGTCCAGCTTATTGGATCATTTTGATAATTATCTTCCATCTTGCTTTCCTTGTCTCCAATGCCAAAGCAGGATTGGAGATAGCCCATTCCACTACCACATGTTTTTTTGTCAAACCTCCACGGCCTTCTATATTTTTGTTAAATGTAGGACATGTTACATAGGGAAAATGATCTTCCATCTCACTATTTGAGTAGAGTTAGGATCACTTGTGCAGTTCTGTATAATTGACCTAGTTTTACATCACTCTGGTTTTGTACACCAAATTATCTTCCAACATAGGATAGATAATTGGTACATCTCTATAGGTCTTAACAATCACAGCATCCAGGGTTCATTTAATTGGCATGTTTGGACAACTAAATGTTCAAACATCACATTTCAGGAGGTCATGTCCATGCCCCCCTCCATTGTTGTAATCTTTGTTAATTATATGAAAATCAACCCTAGGCACAATGCCTAGTGGATTTTAAAATTAAAAAAAATAAAAAAAACGCGCCAATTTTAAGTGTCTCCGTATGTATTCAGCCTTAAAAAAAAGGTGAGACCCATTTAACTTTTTCAGTATCCGCCTCAGTCTTAATTTGCGAAACTTTGATTTTCTATTTGCCACGTGGCTCTTTTGCTGATTTGGTTTCTCTCACCAACCTATTATAGCAAGAAAGCCGGTAAAAAGTAATCTACATTTTGACAGTTGGAAGATATCTCCTATCTATATAGAAAAGGAGAAGCAAATCAATATGATGATTCCAAGTGTCACAACAAAAATTCATTAAGTGTCAAATTTCTGGATAAAATTAGTTAGGTTAATTGATAATTAGTTACTCTTTTTTAATTTAAATTAAAAATAATTAAATATCTATATATTTTTTAGAAAACTATTATAAAAGAAGAAAAAATATATAAATGAATACCTTCAATGTCGAGAATATAAAATGGTAAGACTAATTTGTTTTTTGACATGAGAAAGTTTTTAAATAATAATTCATATGGTCCTACTATATGGATAAGATCATGTAACTAAAATATTATAATAGATAAAACTAAAGACAAAAACATAAACAATAATTTCAAGAAATAATATATATATATATATATATATATATATATATATATATATATATATATATAATAAAAAACTTATTATGTAGTAATTTTATTAAAAAATTAAACTTTTCTATTAAATACAAAAGCATTCAATTTAATTTCTTATTGAAAATAATAAAAAAATAATAATTATTACAATTATTAGTAGATTTATGACATATAATAATAGAACTTCTCTGTTTAACCTTGAACTAATTCAACACCATCCATTTAGAAAAATAATAATAATCTCCATATTATAGATAAATACTAAATGAAAAAAATAAAATATTGTAGAACAAAGAAACTAATATATAAAGAGGAGAATAGATATAATGTGATTTTATCCACACATAAAATTTATTTGATAAAATTAACTAAAAATAATACACGAAAATATTATTGAAATATAGAAATAATTGGAGAAAGTCATACATGATAAAGTCAAGTTAAATTTCAAGATTAATACATAATTATGTTCATTGTATTATATTAAACTGGTAATTTATTAAAAATTCATAATATCAATTTAATAATATTAAGTAATGAATAATAAAATTAGATAAGAAAGGAACAAAAAATAAATAAAATATAAATTTGTGGAAATATATAAAATATAAGACTTATAATTAGAATTATGATGAGAAAAGTCGTACATATACACATAGCTAAAATCATTAAAAACAAATAGCTATAAAGGAAGAATACTAAAAAAGAAAGAATTTCAAGCGTAAAAAGACATATACTAATCAAATTTCTCATGTAGAAAATTTTAGTTAATAAATAGAACTCATAATTTTATAATAAAATACAAAAATATAAAGATACTATTATATATATATATATATATATATATATATATATATATATATATATATATATATATATATATATATCAGGGTCAAGCCGAAAAAACGATCCGTTGGATCTAGTGTCATTGCGCCACCCGGTAAACGATGGCCTTAACCATTTTAAGACACCACTATTCCCCTGAGACACTAGTTGCCACGATCTTGGAGCTTCCAACCGAGTCTACCAACCACGATACCATGACCGAACTTTGACGAGCGTAAAATACAACACGAAATTGATGCTCGCTAGCCAAAGATAGTATAGTTTAATTATCGTCTCCACAAGGATTGGATTTAAACAATGTTCAAGTAATTTCTAGCTTAACGCTTTTCAGGATGATTAACACTTTGGTTGGAATGATTCATAACTAAAATTAACTATTAAAACTAGAGTTGAGCAACATCGAAATAATCAATGGGAGAAATAAGGGCCGTGACAAGATAGGTGCAAGATAGCTATTCGGGATCTAACTCTAGTTCAATTCACTCTAATGTTCTAATGATTCTCACGAATTGTCACGACCCTAAAAACGACCTGGTCGTGATGGCGCCTATTGTGAAACTAGACCAGCCGACACAACTCCCGAATTAACCATTAATCAATAAAAGTCATTTTAAGTCTTTAATTAATCAAATATCTCATAATGTAAGTCTAAATGAACAGTGCGGAATAAATACACAAGCCCGACATCGGGGTGTCACAAGTCATGAGTATCTACTAAGGTCTGAATACAATGACGAGTCTGAAAATCTACTAAAAACAATTCTAAGGAAGACAAGAGGGAGAAGGGCAGGGCTGCGAACGTCGGGCAGCTACCTTGCTAACTCCGATGATTCTGCCACTGAGTAATCAACACCGGCTACCGGGTTCAGAAGTACCTAAATCTGCACATAAGGTGCAGGGAGTAATGTGAGTATGCCAACTCAGTAAGTAATAAAAGTAAAGGCAGCTGAGCGATAAGAAAACACGTAAAACACAGCATAATGCTACAGTAAAGCAGTATAAACCAGAACAATGCATTAAAACAGTAGAAACTCATAAAAACACCTTAGTTCAGTGAAAACCTCTTTAAAACATCTTTCAGTAGTTCAAACGAGTGATGAAAACGGGGAGAAAAGGATAGAAACATAAATCAGCACCTCGGGAAAAAATACCAATAGAACCAGCCCCTCGGGCTATCTCACAATCACTCGTATCAGCCCCTCGGGCAATAACATGAACAACAACCGCCCCTCGGGTAATATCTGTAACGACCCGACCGGTCGTTTTGAGCTCTAGCGTGTCGTTCAGCAGTCTGAGGCCATGAGCAGCTTCATTTCAGGTATTATGACTTGTACGCGTGGTCGGAATTGAATTTCGGGAAGTTCGGAGTTGATTTGGAAAGAGAATTCTCATTTCGGAAGCTTAAAGTTGAAAGAATTAACTAAGATTGGATTTTTGAGTAAACGACCTCGAAATTGGGATCTGAAGGTTCCAGCAAGTTCGTATGATGATTTCGGACTTGGGCGTATGCCCGGTTCGGGTTTAGGATAACCCGGGAGCGTTTTGGCGCCTATTGTGGAAGTTAGCATTTTGAAAGAAATTTCATAAGTTTGTCTTGAAGTGCATTTCAGAGTTATCGATGTTCGTTTGGGATTCCGAGTCTGTGAATAGCTCTGTATGGTGATTCAGGAGTTGGGAACGCGATCAGAAGTGGATTCGGAGGTTCGTAGGTCATTTTGGAGTCATTTGGCTAAAGATAGAAATTTGAAGGTTTTTGAGAAGTTTGACCGGAAGTGGACTTTTTGATATCGGGGTCGGAATCCGATTCCGAAAGTTGGAGTAGGTCCGTAATGTCGAATATGACTTGTGTGCAAAATTTGGGGTCAATCGGACGTGATTTGATAGGTTTCGGCATCAAATGTAGAAGTTCGAAATTTCAAAGTTCATAAAGCTTGAATTGGGGTGTAATTCATGGTTTTAGCGTTGTTTGATATAATTTGAGGCCTCGAGCAAGTCCGTAACGTGTTTTAGGACTGGTTGGTAGGTTTGGTTGAGGTCCCGGGGGCCTCGGGCGTGTTTCGGATGCTCAACGGATCGATTTTCGCCTTGTGAGGATTGCTGGTTTTCTGGTATAAGTGCAACAGGTTTTTACTCTATGCGATAGCAAGAGACGGTCTGCGATCGCATAGAGCAAGAGTTGAGGGAGCTGGAGTTTACCCTACGCGATCGCAGGAGGTGCAATGCGATCGCAGAGGAGGAAGGCTGGGGCTTATGCGATCGCAGGGTTGGTGTCGCGATCGCATAGAAGGAATTAGGGAGGCAGTAGAGTTGGCCTATGCGATCGCAGGGCTATGTTTTCTATCGCCTAGAAGGGTCGCCTGGGCAGTATTCTTTTAAAATCGGGTTTTGGCTCATTTTCACTTCATATCTTCCATGGGAGCCAATTTTGGAGCAACTTTGGAGTGTCAATTTCATCACCAAGCATGAGGTAAGTGATTTCTATTGGTTTTGAATTAAATACAAGGTTTATATATGGATTTAGACATTGAAATTTGTAGAAAACTTGGGGTTTGAGGGAAAATCTAGAAAAGTAGTATTCTTGGATTTCGACCACGATTTTGGGTATGGAATTTAGAGAAAATTATATATTTGAGTTCGTGAGGCTATGGGTAAACTTATTCTTCAAAAATTTTGGAAATCCGGGCACGTGGGCCCGAGGGCATTTTCGTCAACTTTCTGATCGGGGTTAGGAATTGTTATAAATTGGAGTAATATGAGAAGTTTATCGTATATTAATGGATTTGCATAATCATTGGTTAGTGTTGGAGCGTTGTGCATCAATTTGAGTCTTCGGAAGAACGTGGAATGCCGGTTATGGATCTTCAGAGCGAGGTGAGTCTCCTTTCTAACCTTGTAAGAGGGAATTGTCCCCATAGGTGAGTTAATTGGTTATGTGCTCCTATTTGTGGGGGTCTACGTATGCACGAGGTGACGAGAGTCCGTGCGTAGCTACTATTATGTTGTTGTCCGGGTAGTCTAGGACCCAAAAGCATGCTGTACTTGGAATAATTGTAATGTTGGTTACAGTTGAATTGCTTGAATCCTGTCGAATTGGTAAATGAATTTCTAAAAGGATTAAATTTCTTTTTCTTAAATCGTTAAAAGAGAATTGGCTTTTATTTGGGTAAATGTTCCTCTATAAATTCTTAATCTGCTGTTTGAGCATGTATTTCTATGTGTACCTGCGTTGCATGCAATATTCGCGAGCAGGATGATTGCTTATTTAAATTTGACCGCGTCGCATGTATGGTTCGCGAGCGGGGTAATAGATGCATCTATGGTTCGTGCCTTTCGACCCTCGGCAGTGCACAGTTTAAATATTGTTGGATCGGGCCGTACGTCCTCGGCATGAGTTGCGCATGCTTGTATTGCTTGCTGTGAAAGTTGTTGATACTGATACCTGCTTTCCCCGACTTGAGATAATTGTCAATTAATGGATTATGAATCCGGAGATTTTAATTAAAAAGGAACTTTCACCTGTTTAGTGACTCATGTGAATTTTACTGTGGTTCTTAATGGATATGTGAGTCATCGCATTTATAATATTATTACTGGACCTTTAGTAAGTGTCGAAGTTGCCATCTCGTCTCTACTTCTTCGAGATTAGGCGGGATACTTACTGAGTACACATTGTTTATGTACTCATACTACACTTCTGTGCATTTTTGTTGCACATGCACTTGTACTACTAGTGGCCTACTGGGCGTAGCAGCATGGATGATACTGGGACTAGGTGAGTTGCATTACTCGAGGCGGCCCGCAGCTAGTATAGTCCCTTCCAGTATATTGTATTTATTTTCTGTCCAATTGTATTCCGGAAAGCTGTTGTACTTTATTCGGTTTTTTTCTTAAAAATTGCTCATGCACTTGTGACACCGGGTTCGGGGATGGTTTTGAAGTACTTTGTATTAATTGTTTATCATTTAACTTGAATTGAAGCGATTATCTTTTTACTTATAAAAATGGAGGAAAATCATAGATTTCAAGAGTATTAAAACGAGAATTTAAATAAGTAATTTGGTTGGCTTGCCTGACGGTGGTGTCCGGCGCCATCACGACCCTTAGTGGATTTTGGGTCGTGACAACATGGTATTAGAGCACGAGGTTCCTAGGGTCTCACGAGTCATGAGCAAGTCTAGTAGAGTCTCGCGGATCGGTGCGGAGACGTCTGTACTTATCCTCGGGAGGCTGCAGGACTGTTAGGAGTACTTCCCTTCTTGATTCCTCATCGTGCGATATGATTCCTTGAGGCTTATACCCTTGTCTCCTTCCTACTCAATCTTACGCGACGCGAACCGCTGGTTATAAATCGAGAATTGAAGTATTTTAATGGTACTACGAATGTGGTACAGGGTGTTTCTCCCTACGGGGTTGTTTGAGCTATTATCGTCGCCTTGTGGAAGGATATTCTGTCGTTTCAGCTCAGTAGCGGTACTTTTGAGAGCTCTGAGGCTAGGCATAGGATGCCATGATGCTTATGAACGATTGTTCAACAGTATTGATATGATGGTAGGATGTTTGCCTATGTGTCGGGGCAGTGAATGATTTGAAGGGAAGTTTACTCAGTGCGTGATTCAGAGATTCAGTATTTTACTTCCGGCGGGGGAAAGGCAATCGGACTAAGAATGTGCAGATTTGCGATGATGGTGTAACGAGGCTTGGTATTTGCGAGAGTGGAGGAATTCTCATCCGTGATGAGGTGTCATTGTCCTTGTTGAATGTACTAAGCTCGCCGGTGTTATGACCTTCTACAATTCGCCTTTGGGGCAAGATATTGGGAGATAGTATCGAAAATGCGGCTGTCAGATATCGCAGGGTGCGGTAGTTCAGGGATGAATCAGTGTTTCTAATGTCGACGGTATGAGAAAGATGATCTTCTGAAAGGTGTAAAGTTAGCAGCAATCGTGGGTTCAAGTGCCACGAAGATAGATTTTATTCAAGGCTGCAACTGAGCAGCACAGGATAAGGAAGGGCGTGTGGAGAGTGTCAGGCGGTGGTTAAAATTTCTAGAAGGCCAGGTATAAGAAGCAAAGGTTGAGTGGTCGACTAGAGGGGTGAGTTCCGCCAAAGTGGGAGAGTGGCGGAGTTGCATATGGGCCTTGCGTTAGGGTGACTACGCACCTTATGGAGAGTTTGGAACGACTTGGGAATTTTTTGTGATTGATGATTGGAGTCTACGGATCTAATTTGAAGTATGGGCTATTATGCAGCAGGGGATTTGATATAACGGAAGGGAGCTTCTTGAAACGAAGAAAGATACAACATAACTTTGAATTGGAAGGATGTTGCCGCACATTTAATTGACGTCCACGAGGGGTGAATGGACTTGTGCAGCTGGAGAGTGAGCTCAGACTCAGGATGGGTTATTGATGTCGTAGTGATTGCACCCCGTGCAGCAGCGTTGGAAGATGTCGAGAAGTGATTTTCCACAGGTGGGCTATTCCCTATGAGCAGGTTAGCGGTCGCGTGGTTGGCGAAGCTTCTGCGAAGAATTCTATTGGTTATACAGCAAGGAGATCGGTCGTGCGAATGTGGTTGATGATTCATAATATAAAAAGGAGGTTTCACAGAAGGATTCCGAGAATTTTGGCGGTTGATTGCGCGAGGTTATGTCAATAAGAGATTAAGAATCCCGGTGAATTCTAGAATTTGTGTTATAATGGCTTCAGGCTAAGTGGGAGAGTCCCACCGCCTGTGATTAAGGATGTCCTGGTTGACCACTTGCGGGGTTTCTGATTATTAGCATATTGATGAGTTACTTCAGCTACAGAAAAGAACATAAGTGGTAAATTGAGCAAAGGAATTGTTAAAGGTGTATTATGATTGGCCTTATTGGCTCATGTGCAGACTTGGGGAAAGGTTCAGGATTTATGCCTTGTATAAACGTGGGTTTCAAGGGAAGTGATTCTGCCGGGTGCTCCGTCGAGAGGGTATGTTTGTGCTAGAAGAATCATGGAGTAGGTTATATTCGGGCCAAGTCAGAGCGAGTGGCTCTCAACAACGGTCCTAGAAAATTCAAAGGTTAAAAATGCGATGCCTAAGGATTCAAGCCCGCAATGTGTTTAAGAATCGGACTTGTGAAGCAGCTTATGACAAGAGGCTCAAAATGTTCTATGATGTTTTGATTTGCAGTGTAGCATTGAGAAGAAAAGGAGGGAAAGGCTTCCGATTCGTAGAGGATTTATTAGAATGGATGTGCCAGTCGAGATGCGAATACGCGCGCAAGGAAGGTATGAAATGGTTCGCGGTATTTGAGACGGCATGGTCTCGTGAGTCAAGGTCACTCGAGATGAGTGCGGATGGAGTATGCTATGTGTTGAATGGAGTTATTATTATTTCTGAGGCAATCAAGGATAGATTGGTTAGCCATAGTTGAAATGGCATATTGGTGGTAGTGGTCAGTTCCTTCAATGTGATCAAGTTATGCAAGTGAGTTGTGTCAGTGCGTGTGAGGCTTGTCGGCCGCCGTAATCAATGTTATTCAGAAGTATCCTACTATTATGGCCTGTTATGTGTAGGCGGATCCCGGAAGGGCTATGGTGGCTTAAGACATCTACTTAGAGATTTGGCGTATTCTACGGTTATGAGAATTCACCTGTGTGTCGCAATGGTTCTCCTGGAGTGAGTTAAGTGGAAGGTTTTTATATGATGAAGTGTTAATTTATTGGTGGTCCCGGAGTTAATAGGAATCGTGTTCTATCGTATATTGGCGTGTTGGGTGCGGTGAGTGGTATGGAATTTGAAATGAGGATCAAGGTTACAGCTCGGCGTTGACGAGAATGTCACGAGCTCGAATGAGCAGGAAAGTAGTTTCGAGGTTTAAAGTAAGTTGGTATCGTTTTCAGCGTCACCTGAAATCGGTGTTTGTGAAGGAGGCTTTGTATCCTGGTTATGGATTTTTGATCGCTTTTCAGCGTTAGTGCGGTCGGTGGTATGGATATACAGACTTGTTATCTGTTACGAATGGTCGTGGGGGCGTGTTCCACGGGAAGGTTGTATAAGTGTGACATGTAGCCACTTGATTGGTTGGAGAATTAAACCAAGTATGGAGATCGTATGGTATCGTTAATATGAGAATTTATGCCTGGAGGGAACTCGGTTTATTGGGTTGCGGACCGTGGGTGATTACTCCGGTTATGATGGTTGTTCTTATGTGTTATGAGAGAAAGGGGAGTTGTTATAAACCTTTGAAAGGTTATTGGCATGATTCAGTACGATCAGAATCAGCTTGAGGTCTGTGGATTGATTTAAATGTGAATATGGGCTCTATATTCAGGCCAAACGTGTTCATTCAGTAATGCGCTCCTTATGGAGGAGTAGTCAGGGTGTTACCTCGTTGTCAGATATTTCATGTAATGATACATTGCCGTGTGAGTTGTGAGACGGCTTTGTATATTTCTTATGTGTTGAGGTTCCGCGTAGTAATGATGTTATATGAGCAAAATGGCTCTTGAGATTCAGATTTGCATAGCGCACCTTAGTTGTGCTGGAGTTTGTAACTTATGGCACTATATGTCTCCCCAGGGATGGTATTATGCACCTAGCGTGCTTGTGACCGATATTCGGCATTTTATTGAAATAAGCAATCTAGCTCGGTGTGTATCTCCTTATGTGAGTTTCATAGGTGGATCGGGTGGCACGCCGCCATGGTTATGTTGTTTGGATCGGGTTGCGCGCCGCAACAGGGTGATGCGGCGTACAGTTCCCCGTATATACTTTTATGTGTTTTGTTTCCTATTTTTATGAGGAAAGCTCATATTAGCTGTGTGCCCGCGTCGCATGTATGATTCGCGAGCGGGGTGTTTGTTTAATTATGTCGACCGCGTCGCATGTATGATTCGTGAGCGGGTAATTGGATTCCTTTTCAGAGTTCGTTTTCATTGTTTCGCGTTCGAATCAGTAGCCTATTGGCACATGGTGGCATCATATGAGACTTTTGATTATGTCCGAGGTGGCTTACTGCCTGAGCAGTTCTTACTGGGCGAGACGAGATCATCGGATTTAGGATCAGTGCAATCTGACTATATGAAGTATATTAAGGAGCTAAGACCATTATTTGGTTCAGAATGAGGTGATGGTTATTGTCAGGAGTATAGACCCAATGATTTGTTGATTCGGCAATCGGTTATGAATTTCTACACATCTCTTCCGTCATGGCGGTATTGTAAGAACTAGAGCAAGACCTATGTAGGTCATGAGGTGCAATGAGAGCATCAGATTCGTGGAATTTCGATTAATTTGATCAGAGAATGTTATTGTGGCCCTGTGAGTAAAGTGGTGCAAGTTGTGAATTCAGCTAAGGTATGCAGTCATGTTTCGGTGCTGTGTGTAGTTATTGATATGGTGAGCGTATGTTGGAACAAGCCTGGCAGAGAATTCCGGATGTTGGAATTGGGGCTAAGGCTTATTTGCTTGAATAAAAAGAAATATCTTCAGAATTGATCAAGCTAATGTGCTCAACTGAGTTGTGGTAGCACGGGAAGGTGCAGGAGGTGTTAAACAGTGATTTCAGACTACTTCAGCGTAGTTCTCAGCACGTTCGAGGACGAACGTATGTTTAAGTGGGAGAGAATGTAATGACCCGACCAGTCGTTTTGAGCTGTAGCGCGTCGTTCAGCAGTCCGAGGCCATGAGCAACTTCATTTCAGGTATTATGACTTGTCACATGGTCGGAATTGAATTTCGGCAAGTTCGGAGTTGATTTACAAAGAGAATTTTCATTTCGGAAGCTTAAAGTTGAAAGAATTAACTAGGATTGGATTTTTGAGTAAACGACCTCGGAATCGGGATCTGAAGGTTCCACCAGGTTCGTATGATGATTTCGGACTTGGGAGTATTCCTGGTTCGGGTTTAGGATAACCCGGGAGCGTTTTGGCGCCTATTGTGGAAGTTAGCATTTTGGAAGAAATTTCATAAATTTGGCTTGAAGTGCATTTCAGAGTTATCGACGTTCGTTTGGGATTCCGAGTCTGTGAATAGCTCCGTATGGTGATTCTGGAGTTGGGAGCGTGATCGGAAGTGGATTCGGAGGTCCGTAGGTCATTTTGGAGTCATTTGGCTAAAGATAGAAATTTGAAGGTTTTTGAGAAGTTTGACCGGAAGTGGACTTTTTGATATCGGGGTCGGAATCCGATTCCGAAAGTTGGAGTAGGTCCGTAATGTCGAATATGACTTGTGTGCAAAATTTGGGGTCAATCGGACGTGATTTGATAGGTTTCGGCATCAAATGTAGAAGTTCGAAATTTCAAAGTTCATAAAGCTTGAATTGGGGTGTAATTCATGGTTTTAGCGTTGTTTGATATGATTTGAGGCCTCGAGCAATTCCGTAACGTGTTTTAGGACTGGTTGGTAGGTTTGGTTGAGGTACCGGGGGCCTCGGGCGTGTTTCGGATGCTCTACGGATCGATTTTCGCCTTGTGAGGATTGCTGGTTTTCTGGTATAAGTGCAGCAGGTTTTTATGCTATGCGATCGCAAGAGAGGGTCTGCGATCGCATAGAGCAAGAGTTGAGGGAGCTGGAGTTTACCCTACACGATCGCAGGAGGTGCAATGCGATCGCAGAGGAGAATGGCTGGGGCTTATGCGATCGCAGGGTTGGTGTCGCGATCGCACAGAAGGAATTAGGGAGGCAGTAGAGTTGGCCTATGCGATAGCGGGGCTATGTTTGCGATCGCATAGAAGGGTCGCCTGGGCAGTATTCTTTTAAAATCGGGTTTTGGCTCATTTTCACTTCATATCTTCCATGGGAGCCGATTTTGGAGCAAATTTGGAGTGTCAATTTCATCACCAAGCATGAGGTAAGTGATTTCTACTGGTTTTGAGTTAAATACAAGGTTTATATATGGATTTAGACATTGAAATTTGTAGAAAACTTGGGGTTTGAGGGAAAATCTAGAAAAGTAGTATTCTTGGATTTCGACCACGATTTTGGGTATGGAATTTAGAGAAATTTATATATTTGAGTTCGTGAGGCTATAGGTAAACTTATTCTTCGAAAATTTTGGAAATCCGGGCACGTGGGCCCGAGGGCGTTTTCGTCAACTTTCCGATCGGGGTTAGGAATTGTTATAAATTGGAGTAATATGAGAAGTTTATCGTATATTAATAGATTTGCCTAATCATTGGTTAGTGTTGGAGCGTTGTGCATCAATTTGAGTCTTCGGAAGAACGTGGAATGCCGGTTATGGATCTTCGGAGCGAGGTGAGTCTCCTTTCTAACCTTGTAAGAGGGAATGTCCCTATAGGTGATTTAATTGGTTATGTGCTCCTATTTGTGGGGGGCTACGTACGCACGAGGTGACGAGAGTCCGTGCGTAGCTACTATTATGTTGTTGTCCGGGTAGTCTAGGACCCAAAAGCATGCTGTACTTGGAATAATTGTAATGTTGGTTACAGTTGAATTGCTTAAATCCTGTCGAATTGGTAAATAAATTTCTAAAATGATTAAATTTCTTTTTCTTAAATCGTTAAAAGAGAATTGGCTTTTATTTGGGTAAATGTTCCTCGATAAATTCTTAATCTGCTGTTTGAGCATGTATTTCTATGTGTACCTGCGTCGCATGTAAGGTTCGCGAGCAGGATGATTGCTTATTTAAATTGGCCCGCATCGCATGGTCATGTGTGGTTCACGAGCGGGGTAATAGATGCATCTATGGTTCGTGCCGTTCGACCCTCGGCAGTGCACAGTTTAAATATTGTTGGATCGGGCCGTACGTCCTCGGCATGAGTTGCGCATGCTTGTAGAAAGTTGTTGATACTAATACCTTCTTTCCCCGACTTGAGATAATTATCAATTAATGGATTATGAATCCGGAGATTTTAATTAAAAAGGAACTTTCACCTGTTTAGTGACTCATGTGAATTTTACTGTGGTTCTTAATGGATCTGTGAGTCATCGCATTTATAATATTATTACTGGACCTTTAGTAAGTGTCGAAGTTGCCATCTCGTCTCTACTTCTTCGAGATTAGGCGGGATACTTACTGAGTACACGTTGTTTATGTACTCATACTACACTTCTGTGCACTTTTGTTGCACAGGCACTTGTACTACTAGTGGCCTACTGGGCGTAGCACATGGATATACTGGGACTAGGTGAGTTGCATTACTCGAGGCGCCCGCAGCTAGTATTGTCCCTTCCAGTATATTGTATTTATTTTCTGTCCAATTGTATTCCGGACAGGTGTTGTACTTTATTCGGTTTTTTTCTTAGAAATTGCTCATGCACTTGTGACACCGGGTTCTGGGATGGTTTTGAAGTACTTTGTATCAATTGTTTATCATTTAATTTGAATTGAAGCAATTATCTTTTTACTTATAAAAATGGAGGAAAATCATAGATTTCAAGAGTATTAAAAACGAGAATTTAAATAAGTAATTTGGTTGGCTTGCCTGACGGTGGTGTTCGGCGCCATCACGACCCTTAGTGGATTTTGGTCGTGACAATATCACATCTCCACTGGGTACCGCGCTCACTGGGGGGTACAGACTCCTAGAGGGGGCTCCTTACAGCCCAAGCGCTATCACAAGCCACCTCGTGGCATAACAAATCAGGCTCTCGGCCTTATAACAACAAGCCAACTCGTGGCATAATCAGGCCCTCGTCCTCACAATATATCACAATATCCTCACAACATAGGCCCTCGGCCTCACTCAATCAGATCTCACTCAAGCCCCTTGGGCTGACAGTAAAACAAGTACTCGGCTCAAAATTATTTATGAAATTGAAAGGAGTGAATAAATCCGAGTTATGAAAACAGTAAGAACATAGCATGACTGAGTGTAAACATTTAAACTAAAAATAGTGAGGAAAACAGTAGTAAAAGCCCCTAAGGGTCCAAACAATCGGCACAAGGCCCAGACACGGCGTTTAGCCCCAAACACAATAATATTTTCCAAAATATGACAATATCAAATAGTTTCCAAGTAAAATACGCGACTTAATAGTCGTACGGGACGGACCAATCCCCAACAGGGCACAACACCGCGCTCGTCACCTAGCATGTGCGTCACCTCGAAATAGTACAACGAAGTGAAATCCGGGGTTTCATACCCTCAGGACAACGTTTACAATCATTACTTACCTTTAACCGGTCCAAACTCTAGCCCCGATGCCTTTGCCTCTCGAATCGGCCTCAACAAGCGTCGAATCTATCCAAAATCAGTTCATAACCATCAATATATGCTAAAGAAGTGAAACCCATACGAAATTAATCAAATTACAACACAAATCCCAAAATTGACCTAACTCGACCCCCAGGCCCACGTCTCAAAATTTGACAAATTTAACATCAATAGAATCCTTATCTTCCCACGAGTTTATGCATATCAAATTTACCAAAATCGGACCTCAAATGGCCCCTCAAATCGCCACTCAAAGCTCTCCAATTAACCAAGTCCTAACCCCCAAATTTACCACTGATTTTCCCTTAAATTTCATGCTAACAACGATAAAAATACCATAATAACGAGCTTAGGAACCAAGGACCTTACCTCAATGAATCCCTCTGAAAATCTTCCTTGAAATTGCTCCCACAAGCTTTACCCCGAATGAAATATTGAGAAAATGACCAAAAATCGCGAAGGAAGTCTTTTATACTTTCTGACCCAGGCTTTTCGCACTTGCGGTCCCTACACCGCACCTGCGGTACCGCATCTGCGATTTTCACTTAAAAGCCCATTTTTGCATCTGCGACAAAACGCCCGCACCTGCGCTATCGCAGGTGCGCTCCAGTAGCCGCTTCTGCAGTTCCAGCTGACCTCCCTCTTGGCCACATCTGCGGCTCCATCTCCGCTTCTGCGAGTCCGCACCTGCGGTCCCCTAGACGCAGGTGCGGTTATGACAGCAATAGAAAACTTCAGCTGCCAAACCTAACTCAAAATCTCCCGTTTACCACCCGAAATCACCCCGAGGCCCCCGGGACCTCAACCAAAAACACGAACAAGTCATATACCACTATCCAAACTTATACCAATCCTCAAAACACCTCAAACAACATCGAATCAACCAAATAACATCGGATTCAAGCCTAAGGTTCCAAAAATCGTCCGAATTCCGCTTTTGATCAAAAAGTCTATCAAACCACATCCGAATGACCTGAAATTTTGCACACACAGTCCAAATGACACAACGGACCTACTGCAACTCCCAGAATTCCATTCCGACCCCTATATCAAAATCTCACCTATCAACCGGAAAACGCCAAAATTCTAATTTCGCCAATTCAAGCCTAAATCTACTTTGGATTTCCAAAACACATTCCAATCATGCTCCTAAGTCCCAAATCACCTAACGGAGCTAACCAAATCATAAAAGTTCCAATCCGAGATAATATACTAACAAGTCAAAACTTGGTCAAACCTTTCAAATTTTAAGCTTCAAACTGAGAACTGTTCTTCCAAATCTATTCCGATTATCCTGAAAACCAAAATCGACAATTTACATTAGTCATAATACAGCACACGGGGCTAGTCATGCCCGAGAACTGGCGAGCAAAATGCAAAAGCTCAAAACAACTGGTCGGGTCGTTACACGAATTCACTCGATGATTAGTTCAATCGTCTAGCCAATACTCCTCTCTTAATTAAATCAGAATCCTACGAGATGACCTAATATAAAGCACTCTGAAGGTATACAAGAATATGTTTATGGACTAATCTTTAGAAAAACGTCTCTCGAATATTATCCTAGCTTGATTTAATCAACAATGCATCAAGCTCTTTCGATTACTTAAAAGAATCACTGAATTAAACCAAACAAATAATGTGAAGATAATTACCAAAATATTCCTCTTTCGATTAGATAAACTGATGAATAAAGTTGCAATCAATTCAAAGCTTCATAAACGAATTCATGCAAAGAACTAGAGTTAAAATCCATAAATATCAATCAAAACACCATATCTGTCAAACCGTAAAGTAAACTACTCCATAATCATGGAGAAAGTCATCACAAATAAAGTTGAAGAATAAGAAAATATGAATTCAATCCAAACTTGGGTATTGAGTTGAGGAAAGAATGATGAGTTCTTGTGCTTTGAGTCTCCAATTCTCTTCCAATCTTCCGTATGTCAAAAGTCCCTTCAAAAATGTATTTTCGGTCTATTTATACCATGTAGAAGTGGGTCCGGATGGAACTACCTTTTCCAGAGGCGGAGCCAGAATTTGAAGCTTATGGGTTCGGCATTGCAATATTTTTAAGTTACTGAGTTCTAAATTATATATTTATACATATTTAATGGATTTTTTAAGAAAAATATAAAGTATGAACAAAATTTACTGTGTTCGGCCGAACCCGCATTCAAGACTATAGCTCCGCCACTGACCCTTTCCGAGCCGAAATAGAAAAATACTCTAAGAAATTTGTAAGGCGCCCTGCGATGTGCCATGCACCGTAATAGTGGAAAAATTCAGAGAGTAAGTTTCTAATGGACAACACTACTTTGCACAGCCGCGCAACGCCGCGCCTAGCGACGCCCCATGCGGCGTGGTAGTGTTGATTTCTCAGAGTGTTTCTTTTTTTCTCAATTTTTGTTATCCAGACTTGTTCCTCGACCCCCAAACACGATCCTGGTTTAATTTCTTTGGCTTTTACTAAGACTTCAAAGCTCCAAATCGTTCATATTAGCTCCAAAATTGCTTCTCACTCGGAATCAGTTCCTGTAAGGCATAAAACACGTAATAAGTACAAAGTACTAACAATTAGGCTCAAATACAATCAAAGTGTGGTAATTAGAGTGCAAAAATATAGCCAAAATACAGGTTCTTAACCTACCATCAAACTTTGACTGGGTCCAGACATCCACGTGTTACATCCTTGTTAATCCGCCTGATAGGTTCGAACTTTTACCCCTTACTGTGATGCCTCTTGGTTATACCCAAGTCAGTAAGCAAGGTGTTTGTTTGTTGAAATGTTATATAAAGAATGTAAATGTTTTAACAACAGTGATCCTTTATGGAATGAGTATAACTGTGAGCACCTAATTTTTGACTATATTTGAGTTTTTCATCACTTTTTAGTATGTAAATATATTTTAAGTTTAATCTACATATTTTAGCTCTTATTTCTCCTTTTATATATTTTACTTATGAAAATTGAAAATAATTAAAAAAAAAAAGAGAGTCACATTTTTATTATAAGCTTTATTTTCATTTACAAAGAAATGAGGGTTTTTATTTGGTCTTGTTCAGACTGGGCCAAAAAGTTTAAATTGTCCCAAAACTTAACCCAATTCGCCTAGCCGACTACCCAAAACCAAATATCCCCTCATCTCTAAACTACACCCTAATTCCCTCTCTTTAAAAGCTCACTTTCCAAAACCTAGAGGAAGCGACAAAAAAAATCGAACCCCCCCCCCTTTAGAGCAAAATCAGCGCAACTTTCCCCTTCTTCTTCTCCATTCCTTCTTCAACCTCGCACCACACCACACCTACACACACAGCAGCCTCCATCTTTCTTCAACAACAACAAGGAAAAAGCAAGCTCTGTCCTTCTTCTCCAAAATTCTTTCCCACATTTACTCATTCTCTGATATAAAAAAAATAAAAAATGATGAAAATGATTTTAAAAAAAAATAGAAGAAAAGGTTCAAATCATGGTAGTATAGGGTCTCCAATCCCTAGCTGCGTTTTTTCCAACATAGGTCTCCAATCCCTACTTGAATTTATCTTAGATATAGGGTATCCACTCCCTAGTCTCTTTTCCAACATAGGGTCTCCACTCCCTAGTTGATGCTAGTATAACCTAATGCCAACATAGGGTCACCACTCCCTAGTTGATGCCAACATAGGGTCTCCACTTCCTAGTTGATGCCAGCATAACCTGATGCCAGCATAACCTGATGCCAACATAGGGTCACCACTCCCTAGTTGATGCCAACATATGGTCTCTACTCCCTAGTTGATGCCCGCATAACCTGATAATTTTCCAACATAAGGTCCCAATCCCTAGTTGATGCCAGCATAACCTGATGACTTTTCCAACATAGGGTCCCACTCCATAGTTGATGCCAACATAACCTGACAACCTTTCCAACAAAGGGTCCCACTCCCTAGTTGATGCCAGCATAACCTGATGACTTTTCCAACATAGGGTCTCACTTTCTAGTTGATGCCCGCATAACCTGATGACTTTCCAACATAGGGTCCTACTCCCTAATTGATGCCAGCATAACCTGATGACTTTCCAACATAGGGTCCTACTCCTTAGTTGATGCCAGCATAACCTGATGACTTTTCCAACATAGAGTCCCACTCCCTAGTTGATGCCAGCATAACCTGATGACTTTCCAACATAGGGTCCCGCTCCCTAGTTGATGCCAGCATAACCTGATGACTATTCCAGCATAAGGTCCCACTCCCTAGTTGATGCCAGCATAACCTGATGACTTTTCCAATATAGGGTCCCACTTCCTAGTTGATGCTAGCATAACCTGATGACTTTTTTAATATAGGGTCTCACTCCCTAGTTGATGCCAGCATCACCCGATGACTTTCCAACATAGGGTCCCACTCCCTAGTTGATGCCAGCATAACCTGATGACTTTTCCAACATAGGGTCCCATTCCCTAGTTGATGCCATCATAACCTGATGACTTTTCCAACATAGGGTCCCACTGCCTAGTTGATGTCAGCATAACCTGTCGACTTTCCAACATAGGGTCCCATTCCCTAGTTGATACCAGCATAACCTGGTGATTTTTCCAACACAGGATTTCTAATCCCTAGTTGATTTTACTTTTTAGACATAGGGTCTCCACTCCCTAATATCCTTTTCCAAGGATACACAATCTTAATTTTTATTGCTTTCAATAATGAAGTATTATAGAGTTTTGGTTACAAATAACTCACGAAATTTTCCTAGTAAAAACTGGGGCAGAAAAATTTCGTTCGTTTCGTTTGTTTTGATTTCTGAACAGGTTATACCTTAAAGCACTGGGTTCGAGACGACCAAAAGAAGAAGTCTCAATCCAGAATAAAAGAAAGGAAGTAAAAGAAAAGCACAGAAGCGGAGAAGATATGGACAAGAAGTGAAGTCACCAGTTTGCGTGTCCCGTCTTGATCCGAAAAAGATGAAGAAGATTGAACCAGCACCTGCAGCTGACAGGCATCAAAATTCAGATCAGAGTCCGCATGAAGAACCAATCAAGACTCAAGATCAAGCTTCAGAAGACTCATAGATAGGAATCTTGTAACTTGTAGCTGATAGGCTTAGTTAGTCTTTTTAATTTTGATATTGATGTAATGATAGGACCACGGACAGGAGCCTCGACGGAACCTCACTCGACTCTCGAACTCATCACTCCATCATTCTCTTTGAACTACACGCGACCTGATTTCCTTATAACCCGGGATATGTAGGCTGTCCAAAACCAGGACTCGGTTGCACCCTATCTTTTATTTCTTTTTTTGGAATAACGACTTGGTCAAAAATTAGTCACACGGCTCACTTTGTCTTTGCCTAAAAACTCTTCTTGTTTCCAAGCAAAGAGGGGCAGCTGTGAGCACCTAATTTTTGACTATATTTGAGTTTTTCATCACTTTTTAGTATGTAAATATATTTTAAGTTTAATCTACATATTTTAGCTCTTATTTCTCCTTTTATATATTTTACTTAAGAAAATTGAAAACAATAAATAAAAAGAGACACATTTTTATTATAAGCTTTATCTTCATTTACAAAGAAAAGAGGATTTTTATTTGGTCTTGTTCAGACTGGGCCAAAAAGTTTAAATTGTCCAAAAACTTAACCCAATTCGCCTAGCCCACTACCCAAAATCCAATATCCCCTCATCTCTAAAATACACTATAATTCCCTCTCTTTAAAAGCTCACTTTACCAAAACCTAGAGGAAGAGACAAAAAGAAAAATCGGACCCCCCCTTTAGAGCAAAAATCAGCGCAACTTTACCCTTCTTCTTCTTCTCCATTCCTTCTTCATCCTCGCACCACACCACACCTACACACACAGCAGCCTCCATCTTTCTTCAACAGCAACAAGGGTAAAGCAAGCTCTGTCCTTCTTCTCCATCTTTACACATCTTTGTTTACACGAAGACTTACCATGTAAACCTCCATGTAACACCAGTCCAGATTACCACCCATAAACCACATTTTCCTCCATTAAAATTGCCATGTAAACTCACCTAAAATAGCAAAAATGCAACTGAACAAAATAGCCTCAAAACAGTGCAAATCTTAGCAAAAAATACAGTCAAAACACTGCTGAAAAAAACAGCCATTAAAGCAGCTTCAACACCCACGAAACTATCCACAAAAAAGCCCCGAAATAGCTCTGAAACACGGAAAAAACAATAGCTATTTTCTAGCCCGAACCCAGCTGAAACCTCCCTTGAACCACCTGAAAACAACTTTCTTTTCCACATAGTGCAATAGTGTTTTTTTTCAAGTCGAAAGGCGAGTTCAAGTTCGCCATCACTAGTTTCCGATCGTGGTCGCTGGTGTTTGGTCCTTCTTTTGAGTTGCAAAGCTTTAAAATTCGGATTCGGAAATAAAGGTCCGTTTCTTTTACACATGTATCGTGTCTTCCAAGTTTGATTCATGAATTTTGTTTGAATGATTATTTCATCAAGTTTATATATCTATGCGATTGTTGAATCCATAACTCGAACTAAGTTTACTTATAAGTTCAATTTTGTTTTTGTTAGTATTTGAGGAAGTTTGGGAATTCGCTATTATTGTTATCATAAATTAGCATGTTGTTTGGTCATTATCTTGATTAGTTAATCCATTATTTTCATGCTATTTGGTTAGCTGCTTTTGAGTTAGATGAATAATGATGAAATTGGAGCTAAAGCTATTCTTTTTACCTCTGAATGTTTGAGGCCTTAAGTAGTGGATAGTTTTGTTGCATAACTTCGCTGTTTCCTCTCAATTGGAATTATTATCTAGGGATTAAAATGGTTAAATAAGAGACAATAATGTAATTCATTTGGGATGTGAAGGGTACGCCAACATGAACTTTAAGTGGGTTGTTTGCTTGGTTTTCATTTAATTAGCTGTTTGAGTAATAGACAATATATGTCTTGGGCTAGAGTTCATTTGGACTCAGTCCTTGTCAGGCCCCAAACTTTCAAATCTGGGCCTCTTTGGGCAGTTAATACATAAGTTGCCCCATTTGATCAAATAAGTATCTCATATAATATTGAACCTTTACACCTAGCTACATGATGTAGAATACTTAGAGACATAATCACAACTTTAGGTACACTTTAAAATTAGATTAACTATTACAATTATGTATACGCATGCGTGACATAGTTGTGATGCCAAGGTATGCGTTCGCGTAGCCATGGTTAAACGTTTTTATCAAACGCCTTAATCAAATATTCGCAGAAATGCTTTAGGTGTGATTTTTAAATTGTTATCATGATTATGTTTTTCTTTCAAATAAAATTCAAAGTATGTGTTCGCGCAACTTTGACCAAACCGTTTTCTTAAATAAACTAAGTGTTAGGAATTGAGTATACGTATGCGTAACTCATCTTAAGATTAATTCTTTAAATATGGATTATCAAGTGACTAATAGCGGGTAAAAGGTAAAATAAGCATAGGTCTTAAAATGAGTAATTAGACGAAATAAGCCAAGTATAAATTGCTAAGTGACCGTGCTAAAACCACATAACCCGGGAATACCTAACACCTTCTCCCGGGTTAACAGAATTCCTTATCTAGTCTTTCTGGTTTCGCAGACTTTAAACGAAGTCAAACTTTCCTCGATTTGGGATTTTAAAAATAAACCGGTGACTTGGGAAACCATAAATTATTCCAAGTGGCGACTCTGAAATTAATTAAATAATCTCATATTGAATAATCTCACTTAAAGTGGAAAAACTCCCTTATATCCTTTTCGGGTAAAAAGGAGGTGTGACAGCTCTGGAGACTCTGCTGGGAAAAGAACCTAGAATCTCTGTTTCAGGGTTCAAGAATTCGAGCTTGTTAATGTGATTTTTACTTGGCTATTTATTGTTGATGTTACTGTATTTTTGTACCTAATGTGCTAATTGCGGTTTATTTACCGCTTTGTTATTATTTGAACTGTATTAAACTATCTTCTTACACCTCCCTTCTGAAACTTCTTAAAAATGGTGCACACGTTCGCGTGGCCCGCTTTTCTGTTAAAGGTCATACCAAATAGAACGAGGATGGATCAGCCACTAGGCCGGGTAGACTTTCGTGCTCCCGGTACGTCGCTCCCACCTCGGCTCAAGTTGTCCGCTTGGGTAAGCCAGGTCTAGAATACAACCCCAGGTTTAATCCTAGAATAACATAACCTCATGCCGAATCCCTAGTAGGAACGTTTGTTAGCCTCACGTGCATTTGACTTTGGGGACTCAACACAGGGGTTGGGTACGTCTAGGACAGGTGTATCCGAAATGAAAGACCATGCTGATGCATCTTACGTGCTATTTGTACATTTATTTGCTTTAGCTTGTATGTTGACCGGCTAAGTGTAACGACCCAACCGGTCGTTTTGAAAATTTATACTTCGCTCTCCAGTTCTCGGGCATGGCTAAGCCCGTATGATGTATTATAACTTACGTAAATCGTCGGCTTTGGTTTTCAGGTTAATCGGAACAGATATGGAGGAATGATTCTCAACTTGAAGCTTTAAATTTGAAAGGTTCGACCAAGTTTTGACTTTTAAGTATTTGATTTCGAATTTGGATTTTTATGATTTGGTTAGCTCCGTTAGCTGATTTTGGACTTAGAAGCGTGATCGGAATGTATTTTGGAGGTCCGTGGTAGATCTAGGCTTGAATTGGCAAAATTGGAATTTTGGAGTTTCCAGTCGGCAGTGAAAATCTTGATATCGGGTTCGGATTGGAATTTCGGAAATTGGAGTAGGTCCGTTGTGTCATTTTTGATGTGTGTGCAAAATTTTAGGTCATTCGGATGAGGTTTGATAGGTTTTTACGTCGTTTGCGAAATTCGGAAGTTTTAAAATCTTTAGGCTTGAATCCGAGGGTGATTTGATGTTTCGATGTTGTTTTGAGTGTTTCGAAGTATGGAATAAGTTTGAATGATGTTATGGGATGTGTTGGTATGTTTGGTTGAGGTCCCGAGGGCCTCGGGTGTGTTTCGGATGCTCAACGGGTCATTTTTGGACTTGAAAGGTTAGCAGATTTTGTTGGTATTTCTATTGCAGAAGATCCTTCTTCGTGATCGGGTGAGGAGGCTCGCGATCGCGTAGAGCATTTTTGGAGACCAGTCAAGTTGTTCATCACGTTCGCGGAGTAAGGGACGTGATCGCATAGGGTTATGTGGACCAAAGCTGGGGCCCCGCATTTGTTCATCGCGAACGCGATCAGTGGTCCGCGATCGCATAGGAGAGAGAGACTGAGCATCACGTTCGCGTGGTGATTAATGCGTTCGCGTAGGGTTAAGTCAGGAGCCAACGAAGTTGTTCTTGGCGATCGCGTGGGTGTTTCCGCGATTGCGATTAAGGAAGCACCTGGGCAGAATGTTTAAGTTAAAAAAATAAGGGTTTTAGGCCATAATTTCAAAACTCATTAGAGAGCTCGGGAGAAGGCGAATTAGAGGGGATTTTCAGAGGAGTGATTGGGGTAAGTGTTCTTCACTTGTCTTTGGTTGAATTCCATGATTTAGTCTTGATTCTTATCATTTAATTTGAGAATTTGGGGTGAAAATTGGGGAAAATGGAAGAAAATTTGGAGAATGGATTTTTGGGATTTGGATGACCATTTGACGTCGGATTTTGGTGAATTTGATATGGGTAGACTTGTGAGCGAATGAGTTTTCCAATTTTGTGATTTTTATTGGATTTGAGACGTGGGCCCGGGGGTCGGGTTTGGCCAATTTGGGGATTTCGAGTATAATTTGATAATTTCCGCGTGGGCTTTGTCCCTTTGGCTTGTATTGATGTTATGATTCTAATTTTGCATAGATTCAGGACGATTTGAGGCCTAGTCGGGAGGCAAGGGCATTGCGGAGTAGATTTTCATCCGGTTTGAGGTAAGTAATGATTGTAAATATTATCCTGAGGGTATGAAACCCCGAATTTTACATCGTTATACTATTTTGAGGTGACGCACACGCCAGATGACGGGCGTGAGGGGCGTGCATCGATGGAGATTGTGACTTGGTCCGTCCCGTACCGACTATTGAGTTGCATATTTGACTGAAACTACTTGATATTACCTTATGTTAGAAAGTATTACTATGTTTTGGGCTGAATGCCATATTTGGGCCTCATGCCAACTGTTTGGACCCTTAGGGGCTTTCTTTACTAAAATTCCTCACTGTTTTGATTTAATAACTGTACTCAGTCATGCTATATTTTACTGATTTCATAATTCAGTCTTATTTACTCTGATTTGATGCATAAATGATATTTTGACTGAGCATCCTGTTTTACTATTAGCCCGAGTGGCTTGAGAGGTTTCTGACTGAGTAAGGCCGATGACCTGTATTGTGAGGATATTATGGGATCGGGCTGCACGCCGCAGCAGGTTGTTACTGATTCATGATATTGTGAGGCCGAGGGCCTGATTGATTTATGCCACAAGGTGGCTTGTTATTATGAGGCCAAGGGCCTGACTAATTTATGCCACGAGATGGCTTGTTATAGCGCTTGGGCTGTAGGAGCCCCTCCGGAGTCTGTACACCCCCAGTGTGAGTGATGTGATGTTTCCTGGGGGATGATCTTGATTTATGTTGTTTCCCACGGGGCCGATTATGAGTGATTGTGAGGTAGCCCGAGGGGTTGGTTCTGACTGATGTTATGCCTGAGGGGCGGTTTATGATACATGTCTTGCCCGAGGGGCTGTTTATGTTTTCATCAGTTTTACTCACCGTTTTCATCACTTGTTTGAAAACTATTGAAGGAGGTTTTTACAAGGTTTTACGGAAGCTGAGTTTTTATGAGATAATTGATTTCTATACTGTTTTGGAAACATACCGTATATGCTGTAGTGCTATGACGTGGAATTATCTGATTTCTTACTGCTCAGCTTTCATTTACTTTTATTACTTACTGAGTTGGAGTACTCACATTACTCCCTGCACCTTATGTGCAAATCCAGGAGTTGTGGGTCGTGATAGCGAGCGCTGATCGTTCATTCAGCAGGTCTTTCGGAGTCGGCAAGGTAGTTGCACGGCGTTCGCAGCCTTGCACTTCTCCCTCTTATTATCCTTTGGTCGTATCTAGCATCTTTATTTCCGGACCATGATAGTCTTTATTATACTTAGACAGACCTAGTAGACGCTCATGACTTGTGACACCCTGATGTCGGGCTTGTGTTAGTTTCTGCACTTTTTATTTAGACTCATGTTATGAGGTTCCATTAATTAACAGCTTAAAAATGTCTTTTATGAAAATGCTGGTTTGATTTGAGATTTGTGTCGGCTGGCCTAGTTTCATTATAGGCGCCATCACGACCAGGTCGGTTTTAGGGTCGTGACACTAAGGAAGAAAAATGACAGAAAAACGAGAGTGAGGTAGGATAGAGAATTCACCTGGTTTTGAAAATCCCGGTATTTAAAAATGCCTCGAAACTCTGCCAAAATTTTTTAAAGAAAAGGAGAGAGGAAAAGAAAATGTATTTCAAAAAATGAAAGTGAGTCAATATCATTTTTTTTCAATTATGTCTAAACTGACCGAACTACGCGGGTCTGATTCTCATCGGATGTGAGATACGTAGGCAAACCTTATCGGTTCCAGCCCCAATTTTTAAAAAATCCTAAAATATTTTCCTTTAGTTCCTTCTTTAGAAGCATTACCTTAGAAAATTAAAAAAATATATTTTTAATCTCAAAAAAAAAATAATAGTTTCCTTCTTTTTAAAGTCTTTCATACGGAAAAAAGTAATAAAAAGAAAAATCAATTAAGAATCAAAATCCAAAATGCGGGTTTCCATTATTTTGAAGTATTTTGTCAAAAATCAAAAAAAAAGAATCCAAAAAAAAATATTCGTTTTCCTTCTTTAAAAGTCTTTCTTTTCGTAAATGTCATAAAAAAATTATAAATTTTAAGTCCAAAAATATTATCTTTTTTTAAGAAATACTTTTGTTAATTTAAAAAAGAAAATCAATAATCCAAAATATTTTCTTAAAAGTCCTTCTTTCGAAAATTAAGAGGCAACATCCAAAATCCAAAAATATTTTCTTTCTTCTTTAGAAAAAGAGAAAACAAATGAAAATTCAAATAAAAATATTTTCTTTTTACTTTTGAAATTCTCAAAGTTCAAATCAGTAGAAAAGAAATTTTTAGAAGTCTTTCTTTCAAAAAAAATTAAAAATCCAAAATCCAAAATATTTTCCTTGAGTTAGATGAATAATGATGAAATTGGAGCTAAAGCTATTTCTTTTACCTCTGAATGTTTGAGGCCTTAAGTTGTGGATAGTTTTGTTGCAGCATCACTGTTTCCTCTCAATTGGAATTAGTATCTAAGGATTAAAATGGTTAAATAAGGGACAATAATGTAATTCATTTGGGATGTGAAGGGTACGCCAGCATGAGCTTTAAGTGGGTTGTTTGCTTGGTTTTCATTTAATTAGCTGTTTGAGTAATAGACAATATATGTCTTGGGCTAGAGTTCATTTGGACTCAGTCCTTGTCAGGCCCCAAACTTTCAAATCTGGGCCTGTTTGGGCAGTTAATACATAAGTTATCCCATTTGATCAAATAAGTATCTCATATAGTATTGAACATTTACACCTAGCTACATGATGTAGAATACTTAGAGACATAATCACAACTTTAGTTACACTTTAAAATTAGATTAACTATTACAATTATGTATACGCATGCGTGACGTAGTTGTGATGCCAAGGTATACGTTCACGTAACCATGGTTAAATGTTTTTCTCAAAAGCCTTAATCAAATATTCGTAGAAATGCTTTAGGCGCAATTTTTAAATTTTTATCATGATTATGTTTTTCTTTCAAATAAATTCAAAGTATGTGTTCGCGCAACTTTGAGCAAACCTTTTTCTTAAATTGTAACGACCCGGCCGGTCGTTTCATGAGTTACCGCTCCGTTTTTACCATTTCTGCTTCTTATTGTCTTGTTTAGCTGTATTATGTGATATCGGGTTGGTTGGTTCGGATTCTGAGAGGTTTTGGAAAGAAATGAGACACTTAGTCTCTTTTGGGTAAGCTTAGGTTGGAAAAGTCAACTTGATGTTGACTTATGTGAAAAAGGGCTCGGATGTGAATTCCGATGGTTCGGATAGCTTTGGGAGGTGATTTGGGACTTAGGAGCGTGATCGGAATGGGTTTTGGAGGTCCGGAGTAGATTTAGGCTTGAATTGGCGAAATTGGAATTTTGGAGTTTTCCGGTTGATAGGGGAGATTTTGATATAGGGGTCGGAATAGAATTCTGGAAGTTGGAGTAGGTCCGTTGTGTCATTTGTGACGTGTGTACAAAATTTCAAGTCATTCGGACGAGGTTTGATAGACTTTTTGATCGAAAGCGGAATTTGGAAGTTTTGGAATTTCTTAGGCTTCAATCTGATGATGATTTGGTGTTTTGAGTGTTCTGAAGATTGGAAAAAGTTTGAATGATGTTATGGGATATGTTGGCATGTTTGGTTGGGGTCCCAAGGGCCTCAGGTGAGTTTCGGGTGGTTAAACGGATCGAATTCATGTTTGAAAAGTTGCAGACTTTCCTTCAGGTCTGTTGCAGACATTTTGTTCTTCGCGATCGCGTATGAGTGTTAGCGATCGCGTAGGCTCAGTTGGGCAGGGGTGAAAATTGTTCTATGCGATCGTAGAGGTCGCGGTGCAATCGCGGTAGGCTGTGAAATTGTTGTTTGCGAACGCGTGGCCAGGGTCACGTTCGCGTAGAAGGGATGAGCTGGTGAGAGGGGTATATGATTGGTCTATGCGATCGCGTGGGCGTGGCCGCGATCGCGGAAGGTAGCTAAGGCAGTGCCATGCGATCGCGTGGAGTTTGTATGCGATAGTGTAGGGTTAAATTGAGGGCAGTCAGTTTTGTTCTTCGCGATCGCGAGGCATTTTCCGCGATCGCGATTAAGGAATTTAAATCGCTGGGCAGAATGATTAAAAGGCCATTTTCGCGATTTTTGGCCATAGTTCACCATTTTTGAGTTAGTTTTGGAGCTTCTTGGGGGAGATTGAAGGGGGAATTCAAGGGAACTTTTTTGAGGTAAGATTATTGAACCTAAAACTCGATCCTATGTTGATTCTTGCTTGTTTAAACATGTAATTAGTGGGATTTGAAGCCTAAAATTGGGGAGTTAGGGCTTGAAATTTGAGACCTTGATTTGAGGATTTGAAGGGTCATTTGTTGTCGGATTTTGGTGTATTTGGTATGTATGAACTCGTGAGAGAGTAAGGATTCTTGTTTTGTGATTTTTATCAGAATCCGAGACGTGGGCCCGGGGGTCGGGTTTGGCCAATTTCGGGATTTCTTGATGTAAATAGATTATTTTCGCATGGGCTTCGTTCCCTTAGCATATATTGATGTTGTGATTCTGATTTTGGATAGATTCGATGCGAGTTGAGATCGAGACGAGAGGAAAGGGCGCCGCGGAGTAGTATTTCATCCGGTTTGAGGTAAGTAACCATTGTAAATCTGGACCTGAGGGTATGGAACCCCGGTATTTTGTATCGTTTTGATAAATGAGGTGGCACACATGCTAGGTGACGAGCGTGTGGGCGTGCACCGGTGTAACGACCTGGCCGGTCGTTTCATGAGTTACCGCTCCATTTCCCCCATTCCTACTTCTTTATGCTTTGTTATCTGTGTTATGTTGTATCGGGTTAGTCGGTTCGAATCCGGAATGGTTTTGGGGACGGGTAGAGACACTTAGTCTCTTAAGTTGGCCTTTAGTTGGAAAAAGTCAACCGGAAGTTGACTTGTGAGCAAACGATCCCGGAATTTGGGTTTCATGATTCGGATAGCTTCGTGAGGTGATTTCGGACTTAGGAGTGTGATCGGAACGTGTTTTGGAGGTCCGGAGTAGCTTTAGGCTTGAATTGGCGAAAATAGATTTTTGGTATTTTCCGGTTGATAGGTGAGATTTTGATAGGGGTCAGAATGGAATTCCGGGATTTGCAGTAGGTCCGTTGTGTCATTTGGGATGTGTGTGCAAAAAGACAGGTCATTCGGACGAGGTTTGATAGACTTTTTGATCAAAAGAGGAATTCAGAAGTTTTTAGAGTTCTTAGGCTTGAATCTGTGATTAATTTGATATTTCGATGTTGTTTTAGATGTTTTGAAGATTGGTACAAGTTTGGAAGGTGGTATATGACCTGCTCGTGCTTTTGGTTGAGGTCCCGGGGGCCTCGGGGTGATTTCGGATGGTTGACGGGAAGATGGAGTTGGCAAGTTGCAGCTGAAGCTGCTGAAGTCTGTCATAACCGCACCTGCATCTTGGGGACCGCAGGTGCGGGCTCGCAGAAGCGCCTAGAGGGTCGCAGATGCGGAAATGGCCATGGGGAGCTGGAACTACAGAAACGGCTGTTCGAGCGCACCTGCGGTAGCGCAGGTGCGGGTGTGTGATCGCAGATGCGGTCTGGGGCGTTTAAGTGATTTGCGCAGAAGCGCACCTGGGACCGCAGGTGCGATAAATAGACCACAGATTTGGTTTTGCTGGGTCAGAACTCATATATTTCAACCTTCGCGAGTTTAAGTTATTTTTCATAATATTTCAAACGGGAAGAAGCTTTGGAGAGCAAGTTCAAGGGAGAATTCAAGAGGGTTTCTTAGAGGTAAGGTCCTTGGTCCCTAAACTTGTTTTTATGATGATTTTAAGGTTGTAAGCTTGAAATTATGGGAAAATCAATAGCAAATTAGGGGTTAGGGCTTGAAAAATTGGAGACCTAGAATTTGGGATTTGAGGGGTCATTTGTGGTTGGATTTTGGTAAATTTGATATGCATGAACTCGTGGGAGGATAACGATTCCATTGATGTTAATTTTGTCGGATTCCGAGACGTGGGCCTGGGGATCGGGTTTGGTCAATTTCGGGATTTGTGTTGTAATTTGATTAATTTCGTATGGGTGTTACTCCTTTAGCATATATTGATGGTTATGAACTGATTTTGGATAGATTCGACGCGTGTTGAGGCCGATTCGAGAGGCAAAGGCATCGCGGGCTAGAGTTTGGACCGGATTGAGGTAAGTAATGATTGTAAATGTTGTCCTGAGGGTATGAAACCACAGATTTCATTTCGTTGTGCTATTTTGAGGTGAGCACACGCTAGGCGACGAGCGTGGGGTTATGCACCGTTGGGGATTGTGACTTGGTCCGTCCCGTATGACTATTAAGTCGAGTATTTTACTTGAAAACTATTTGATATTGTTATATTTTTGAAAATATCATTGTGTTTGGGGCCAAATGCCGTGTCTGGTCGATTGTTTGGACCCTTAGGGGCTTTTACTATTGTTTTTCCTCACTATTTTGTTTTACATGTTTACACTCAGTCATGCTATGTTCTTACTATTTTCATAACTCGATATTATTCACTCCTTTTGATTTCATAAATGATCTTGAGCCGAGTACTTGTTTTACTGTCAGCCCGAGGGGCTTGAGTGAGATCTGACTGAGTGAGGCCGATGGCCTATGTTGTGAGGATATTGTGATATATTGTGAGGCCGAGGGCCTGATTGATTTATGCCACGACTTGGCTTGTTGTTATAAGGCCGAGAGCCTGATTTGTTATGCCACGAGGTGGCTTGTGATAGCGCTTGAGCTGTAAGGAGCCCCTCCCGGAGTTTGTACAACCCCAGTGAGCGCGGGTACCCAGAGTGAGATGTGATATTGCCCGAGGGGCTGTTTGTGGTTTCATGTTATTGCCCGAGGGGCTGGTTCTGCTGATATTTTACCCTCGGGGCGGTTATTGATTTATGTTTATGCCCGAGGGGCAGTTTATCATTTCTATACTTTTACTCACCGTTTTCATCACTCGTTTGAAACTGTTGAAAAGTGTTTTAAAATGGTTTTACTGAACTGAGATGTGTTTTTAAGAGTTTTGCTGCTTTATTGCATTGTTCTGAATATATACTGTTTTGTGGTAGCATTATGCTGTGGTTTACGTGTTTTCTTACTGCTCAGTTGCCTTTACTTTTATTACTTACTGAGTTGGCGTACTCACATTACTCCCTGCACCCTGTGTGCATATTCAAGAGTCTCGGGTCACGCTAGCGAGGGCTGATTTGCTTTCCATCAGACTTGTTCGGAGTTGACTAGGTAGCTGCTTGGCATTCGCAGCCCAGTGCTTCTCCTTCCTATCTCATTTAGTCTTGTATTAGCACTTTTATCAGACTATGTTGTCTTTCCCCTATTTACTAGACGAGTTGTAATTGCTCATGACTGGTGACACCCCGATGTCGGGCTGTATTTTGTTTTCCGCATTGTTTATCTTGACTTATATAATGGGATTTCTAGTTAATTATTGGCTTTAAATGTCTTATAATGAATTTGTCGATTAGTTTGGCGTTTGTGTCGGCTGGCCTAGTTTCACGATAGGCGCCATCACGACCGGGTCCGTTGCAGGGTCGTGACAAGTTGGTATCAGAACCTAGGTTACATAGGTCTCACGAGTCATGAGCAGGTTTAATAGAGTCTCGCGGATCGGTACGGAGACGTCTGTATTTATCCTTGGGAGGCTGCAGAACCTTTAGGAAAAACTTCTTATTCTTGAATTCCTGTCGTGCAAATCTGTTGAAACTAGTACTAAGCTTCTGTTATTCTATTCTCTCACAGATGATAAGGACACGCGCTACCGGTCAGGATGGACGACCACCAGTACCACCAGCTGGGGCCACTAGAGGCCGAGGATGTGGTCGAGGCCGTGGTAGGGGCAGAGGTGTAGCCCGCGCAGCAGCTAGGGCAGCACATGCAGATCCACCAGCCGCCGCAGTTCATGATCAGGCTCCAGCAGAGGATGCTCCAACAATATCGGCTCAGGCACCGGCTGTGCCTATTGTCATTCCGGGTCTTCAGGAGACCTTGGCCCAGATCTTGACCGTGTGGACTAGTCTTTCTCAGGCGGTCGCAGTTTCTACTACCGCAACCACTTCTCAGGCCGGGGGAGGCACTCAGACTCCCGACGCCCGCACACCTGAGTAGATTGTCCAGGGATTGCAGACACCGGAGGCACCACTAGCTCAGCCGGTGGCAGCTGCTCAGGGTTATGTAGCTCTGGTTATGCCAGAGGACGAGCAGCGCAGATTGGAGAGGTTTGGCAGACTCCAGCCTCCGACTTTCAGTGGTGCAGAGGGCGAGGATGCCTAGGGTTTCTTAGATGGATGTCAGAGGATTCTTCGCACCGCGGGTATTCTGGAGACCAGTGGGGTCGCATTCACAACTTTTCAGTTTATGGGAGCTGCCTTCACTTGGTGGGAGGCTTATGAGAGGCGTAGGCCTGTTGGTGCGGCGCCCCTTACCTAGCAGCAGTTCTCCACTCTCTTTTTGGAGAAGTATGTGCCACTGTCCCGCAGGTAAGAGCTGCGCAGGCTGTTCGAGTAGTTGCGACAGGGAGATATGACTGTGGCACAGTACGAGATGAGGTTTTCTGAGTTAGTTTGTCATGCTATTTGGTTGGTTGCTACGGCTATGGAAAGGATCAGGAGGTTCGTTGATGGCCTCACATATCAGCTTCAGATTCTCATGACCAGGGAGAGGGTGTCAGGTGCTACGTTTGAGAAGGTTGTTGATATCGCTCGAGAGATTGAGTCAGTTCGTCGCCGGGAGCGAGAGGAGAGGGAGGCCAAGAGGCCTCGAGGATCTGGTAGTTTTAGGGGTGCTCCTTCGAGAGGTCAGTTTCAGCACGGCAGAGGCCGCCCATTCAGGCATGCTCAGTCAGCTCGCCCAGGTTATCATGGGGCATCATCAGGCCATGGTTCTCACAGTTCTCAGTAGGGTCATTCCTCACTCAGTGCCCTTCCAGCCCAGGGTTCATCCCGTGCTCCATCAGTTCAGGACTTTTCTACGCCAGGTGCATCTGCCAGTCATTCTCGTGCTAGGGGTCCCCATCTTCGGCACCAGGGAGTTGTTATGAGTGTTGAGAGTTGGGACATATGTGGAGGCAGTATCCTCGTCGCCTTGGGGGTTCATCTCAGCAAAGGAGTCAGCTATCGACTTCAGCACCAGTTACTTCACCACCCACCCAGCCAGCTAGGGGTGGAGGACAGTAATCTAGGGGTCGCCCAAGAGGGGGAGGTCGATCAGGTGGTGGTCAGGCCCGTTTCTATGCACTCCCAGCTAGACCTGATGCTATCGCTTCTGATGCGGTGATTACAGGTATTGTCTCAGTCTGCCACAGAGATTCCTTTGTGTTATTTGATCCTGGTTCTACTTTCCCTTATGTGTCATCTTATTTTGCTCATTATTTGGATACGCCCTGCGAGTCTCTCGCTTCTTCTGTTCATGTCTCTACTCCGGTGGGCGATACTGTTATGTTATGGTAGACCGTGTATACCGATCGTGCGTTGTGTCTATTGGGGGTCTTGAGACCCGAGTAGATCTTTTGTTACTTTGCATGGTGTACTTCGATGTGATATTGGGCATGGATTGGTTATCTCCATACCGGGCTATTTTCCACTGTCATGCCAATATAGTGACGTTAGCTATGCCGGGTGTACCACGGATTGAGTGGCGAGGTTTTTCTGATCATGTTCCCAGCTGGGTAATCTCATTCTTGAAGGCCCAACGTATGGTTGGGAAAGGTTGTCTTTCATACTTAGCATTTGTGAGGGATGTCAGTACAGAGACTCCCAGCATTGATTCTGTTCTAGTTGTGAGGGATTTTCCCGATGTGTTTCCTGCAGACCTGCCGGGCATGCCATCGGACAGGGATATCTATTTTGGTATTGATCTGGTGCCGGGCACTCAGCCCATTTCTATTCCACCGTATCGTATGGCGCCATCGGAGTTGAAGGAGTTGAAGGAGCAGCTTCAGGAACTCCTTGATAAAGGGTTCATTCGGCCTAGTGTTTCGCCGTGGGGTGCGCCTATTCTGTTCATGAAAAAGAAGGATGGCACCATGAGGATGTGCATTGATTACAGGCAGTTGAACAAGGTCACAATTAAGAACAAGTATCCCCTGCCTCGCATTGATGATTTGTTCGACCAACTTCAGGGAGCGAGGGTGTTCTCCAAGATTGATCTCCGTTCAGGATATCACCAGCTGAAGATCAGGGACTCGGATATTCTTAAGACAGTTTTCAGGACCCCATATGGTCACTATGAGTTCCTTGTGATGTCGTTTGGTCTCACCAATGCCCTAGCAGCGTTCATGCATTTAATGAACAACGTGTTCCGGCCTTATCTCGACTCGTTCGTTATTGTTTTCATTGATGATATTCTGGTATACTCGCGTAGTCAGGAGGAGCACGCGGAGCAATTGAGATTTGTGTTGCAGAGATTGAGGGAGGAGAAGCTTTATGCAAAGTTCTCTAAATGTGAGTTTTGGCTCAGTTCAGGGGATTTCTTGGGGCACGTGGTGTCCAGCGAGGGTATTCAGGTTGATTCGAAGAAGATAGAGGCGGTTCAGAGTTGGCCCAGGCCGTCCTCAACCACAGAGGTCCACAGTTTTCTTGGTTTGGCGGGTTATTACCGTCGGATCGTTCAGGGATTTTCATCTATTGCATCACCCTTGACCAAATTGACTCAGAAGGGTGATCCATTTTAGTGGTCGGATGAGTGTGAGGTGAGCTTCCAGAAGCTCAAGACTGCTTTGACCACGACTCTAGTGTTAGTTTTGCCATCAACTTCAGGTTCATATATAGTGTATTGTGATGCTTCGAGAGTGGGTATTGGATGTGTGTTGATGCAGGAGGGTAGAGTTATTGCTTATGCTTCTCGTCAGTTGAAACCCCATGAGAAGAACTACCCTGTTCATGATCTTGAGTTGGCTGCCATTGTTCACGCATTGAAGATTTGGAGGCATTATTTGTATGGTGTGTCTTACGAGGTGTTTACTGATCATCGTAGCCTCCAGCACTTGTTCAAACAGAAGGATCATAATTTGAGGCAACGGAGATGTTTGGAGCTGCTAAAGGACTATGATATTACTATTTTGTACCATCCGGGGAAGGCCAATGTAGTGGCCGATGCTTTGAGCCGGAAGGCGGTAAGTATGGGCAGTCTTGCATTTATTCCTGTTGGGGATTAGACCGCTTGCAGTTGATGTTCAGGCTTTGGCCAATCGGTTCATAAGGTGGGATATTTCGGAGCCCAGTCGGGTATTAGCTAGTGTGATTTCTTGGTCTTCTTTATTTGATCGCATTAGAGAGCGCCAATATGATGATCCTCATTTGCTTGTCCTTAAGGACAGAGTTCAGCACGACGATGCCAGGGATGTGACCATTGGTGATGATGCGGTGCTGAGGATGCAGGGCCGGATTTGTGTGCCCAATGTGGATGGGCTTCGGGAGTAGATTCTGGAGGAGGCCCATAGCTCGCGGTATTCCATTCATCCGGGTGCCGTGAAGATGTATCAGGATCTGAGATAGCATTATTGGTGGCGGAGGATGAAGAAAGATATTGTAGGGTTCGTAGCTCGGTGTCTCAATTGTCAGCAGGTGAAATATGAGCATCAGAGACCAGGTGGCTTGCTTCAGCAGATGGATATTCCAGAGTGGAAGTGGGAGCAGATCACCATGGACTTTGTAGTTGGGCTCCTACGGACTTTGAAGAAGTTCGATGCTATTTGGGTGATTGTGGATCGGCTGACCAAGTCCGCGCACTTCATTCCTGTATTTACTTCCTATTCTTCAGAGCGGTTGGCAGAGATCTATATCCGAGAGATTGTTTGCTTGCATGGTGTCCCAATTTCCATCATTTCAGATAGGGTCACTCAGTTTACTTTGCAGTTTTGGAGGGCCGTGCAGAGAGAGTTGGGTACTCAGGTCGAGTTGAGCACAACTTTTCACCCTCAGACGGACGGGCAGTCTGAGCGCACTATTCAGATATTGGAGGACATGTTGCGCGCTTGTGTGATTGACTTTGGTGGTTCATGGGATCAGTTTCTACCGCTCGCAGAGTTTGCTTATAATAACAGCTACCAGTCGAGTATTCAGATGGTTCCATATGAGGCTCTATATGGGAGACTATTGATAACTAGGGGTTCTAGTTCATTTTACACTCCTTTTTACTTGAGTTTTGAGTAAAAATGTATACAAAATAGTCCCAAAGGCTTACATGTCGAACTTGTTTGCAGGGTTTGGTCAAAAAGGTGACAAATAGTCAAAACCAGCTCAAAGAGGAGTGAAACATGCACAAGTACCAAGGACAAGTCAAGCCCAGTTGAAACAGATCCACTGCGGCCGCACCCCATTTTGTGCGGTCCGCAGTGATGAGATTCAGAGAGGTGCAATTTATGGTAACTCAAGCACTGCGGCCGCAAAGCATTTTTTGCGGACCGCAGTAGCCTCACCGCGACCGCAACTCATTTTCTGCGGTCCGCGGAGATGGGATTCAGAGAGTTGTGGAAAATAGGGATTGAAATCAGCGCGGACCGCAAGCCATTTTACGCGGCCCGCGGTGGCCAGATTCGGAGACTGCAGAGCCAAGCCAAAAAGCCTCAGTGCGGTCCGTGACGCATTTTGTGCGGATCGCACTACCTCGTCATGGGTATTTTTGTCCAGAAAATTCGGCCTATTATAAATACTTTCTTTTCACATTTTTAGGTCATCTTTTGTAATCTGACTTTGGGCTGAGCACGTGAACGACTCTTTTGTTCCTTTTTGAGTAATTTGTGGCTACTATTACGCTGAATCTTCATTATCTTAGTTTGTAATTAATTATTATGGTTATTTCTTCATCTAATTTCTTGTTTTCTTCCCTTACAATGAGTAGCTAGACCCATTAGCTAGGGTTGTGACTCAACCCTAGTGTGGGTATTTGATGGGTCTTGAGTTTTAAGGCTTGAATGTTTATGGGTGTTTGATATTTGGACCAATTTATGTTTTCCATGTTGAATTAGTGGTTGCAAACACTAATTTGTGCCTTTATGACTTGGGCTCTTCTTGAGAAAGAGAGCTTGAGTCTAGGAAAATTGGTCCAACAAGGAATTGGGGCGTATTCAAGAGATTGATAGCTCCAATTAAAGGGTTAAACCTAGAGATAGTAATACCCGACTTGAACCTCAATTGCTCGCTCAATTGTAATACCCAATTGGTCTTGAGAAAGTCAATTCGGG
>NC_031998.1:26214387-26233735 GCF_001879085.1 Nicotiana attenuata | reverse complement strand
CGGGGCGACATGGCAACTTTAGTAGGGAGTGAAATACTAAGCTTTCTAAACAAGAGGCCCAACGAACCACTACATGAAATTTGGGAGCCATACCGGACCATGGTTAAGGAATGCCCTAGCAATGATATGACTGAGGCAATGATACAACAGACCTTCTACAGAGGCATTAATACAACAAACCAGTGCATAGTGAACCAATTAGCTGGGGGAAACTTCATGAACACGCCGTATGATCAAGCTTGTGAAATTTTGGATGAGATGGCGGACATATATTCCACTTGGCAAAGTAGAGTCAATGTGCCATAGGGTGACCCCACGGTCATTCATTTGCACAAAGAGCTCCATGATCATGGGCAGGCAATAGCAGAACTGACAACAACCATGAACCAGCTAGCAAAGGCCCAGTTACAATAGGTTCAAGCTCCACGACAGGTTAATGCTATGGAGGGTGTCAACATGTTAGTGAACAAAAGAAGACAAAGAGGGCAACAGAACCAAGGGAATTCGAATCAATACAACCAAGATAGTGGTGGGTTCCAAGATGATGGGTATGAAGAGCAGAATGAAGAAGTGCAGTACGTGAACAATTATCAAGGCCAAAGGGGCAATTCTTCCAACCAACAACAACAATGGAGATCCCAAGGCAATTGGGGTAATCAACAACAAGGCAACAATAATTGGGGTAATCAACAACAAGGCAACAATAATTGGGGCAACAACAATCAAAATCCTAATTGGGGTAACCAGAACAACAATCAGAACAATCAAGGAAACTGGGGTAACAACAACAATTGGAGTGGAAACAACAATCAGGGTGGTTGGAACAATAACAATCCGGGAAATCGGGGCAAGGCTTTCAAAGGCCCCCAATGTATCAGCAACCTAGCAATCCACCCCCATTTCCATCCCAAGGGCCTAGTTCAACCAACAATGACATGGGGAGAATTGAAATAATGTTTGAACAGATGATGAAAAAGAATGCCGACTCAGATGCTCAGTTAGCATCCCACAATACTTCAATCAGAAATTTGGAGGTTCAGCTAGGCCAAATCTCACAGTCCTTGAATACTCGCCCTAAGGGGGCTCTACCTAGTGATACGGTAGTCAACCCGAAGGGTAGGAACCATACAGGGCAAGCAATGGCAGTAATTACAAGAAGTGGATGAGGCGGTGATGTGAATGCCTCCAAACAAAAAGAAATTTTGAGTGATAAAGTTGAGTTGCAAGAGGATGAGATCCCTTTGGTGGTGGAGAATGTGATTGATGAGAACGTGAATAAAGAAGTGAGGATTGATATCAAAGATACCGAGGTGGAAACTCAGAATGACATGAACCCATCTAGGGAACACGTCATAGACATGCCTGAAGCGGTTGTGCCTAAAGCCAAGGCTCCTGTGCCAAGGCCACCTCCACCCTATCCTCAGAGGCTCGCGAAGCATAGAAATGAGAACCAGTTTAAAAAGTTCATTGACATGATGAAGAGCTTATCCCTTTGGTAGAAGTTTTGGAGCAAATGCTTGGCTATGCTAAATTCATGAAAGATTTGGTGACGAAGAAAAGATCCATGGACTGTGAAACTATCAAGATGACCCACCAAGTTAGTGCTATAGTGCATTCAATGGCTCCAAAGTTGGAGGATCCCGGTGCTTTCACCATTCCTTGCACTATTGGAAGTGCAGACTTTGCTAAAGCTCTATGTGATTTGGGGGCGAGAATCAACTTGATGCCCTACTCAGTTTTCAAGACTTTGGGTATTGGACAGTCGAGGCCAACTTCCATAAGGTTGCAAATGGCAGATAGATCGATGAAGAGGCCTTTGGGTATAATAGATGATGTTCTAGTCCGGGTGGACAAATTTATCTTGCCAGCTGATTTTGTGATTCTCGATTGTGAGGTTGATTTTGAGGTACCTATAATTTTGGGAAGACCTTTCCTTGCTAGTGGGAAGGCCTTAGTTGATGTGGAAGCAGGGGAACTTACTTTCCGAGTGGGTGAGGAAAAAGTGGTTTTTCATGTGTGTAAGTCAATGAAGCAACCCAACTGTACCGAAGTGTGCTCATTTGTGGATCTTGTCACGACAGTGATAACTGATGATACTAGTGCAATGATCAATGTGGAGGACCCTCTAGAGGCGGTTTTGTTGAATCTTGATGTCAATGAGGATGAAGGCCGTGTGGAGTGTGTCAATGCTTTACATGGAATGGGCTCTTACTCTTATGAGCCTCGGAAGCTATCCTTGGATCTTGAGAATAGGAAGACTCCACCAACAAAGCCCTCAATCGAGGAACCTCCGGTGTTGGAGTTGAAGCCGTTGCCTCCACACCTCAAGTATGAATTCTTAGGCCCTAGTTCAACTTAGCCAGTTATTCTTTCCTCTTGTCTTACTAACATGCAGGTAGATGCCACATTGGCGGTGCTCCAAAAGCGGAAGAAGGCAATTGGATGGACTTTAGCTGATATTCGGGGAATAAGCCTCGCATTCTGTATGCACAAGATTATTCTTGAAGATGATGCAAAACCCTCCTTGGAACATCAAAGGAGGTTGAACGAGGCAATGCAAGTGGTTAGATGCCGGGGTTGTGTACCCCATCTCTGACAGCTCTTGGACTTCGCCGGTGCAATGTGTGCCGAAGAAGGGTGGGATGACCGTGGTGACCAATGCGCAAAATGAACTAATTCCTACCCGGACAGTCACCGGATGGAGGGTGTGCATGGACTACCGCAAGCTGAACAAAGTGACCCGCAAGGATTACTTTCCATTGCCTTTCCTTGACCAGATACTTGATCGACTTGCTGGGCATGCCTTCTACTGTTTCTTGGATGGTTATTCTGGTTACAACCAAATCTTGATTGCTCCAGAAGATCAGGAGAAAAACTACTTTCACTTGTCCATATGGCCTTTTTGCCTTTTCTAGGATGCCTTTTGGGTTGTACAATGCACCGCTACATTCCAGCGGTGTATGATGGCCATTTTCACCGACATGGTGGAAGATATTTTGGAGGTGTTCATGGACGACTTTAGTGTGGTGGGAGACTCATTTGATGAATGCTTGAAGAATATTGATAGGGTGTTGGCCCGGTGTGAGGAAACCAATCTTGTGCTCAATTGGGAAAAATGCCACTTCATGGTTGAGGAGGGCATAGTTCTTGGTCATAAAATTTCAAAACATGGCATAGAGGTGGACAAAGCTAAAATATAGGTGATTTCAAGGCTTCCTCCCCCCATTTCTGTCAAGGGGGTTAGAAGTTTTCTTGGGCATGCGGGGTTCTACCGGAGATTTATCAAGGATTTTTCGAAGGTAGTGAATCCTTTGTGCAAGCTATTAGAAAAGGATGCCAAGTTCGTGTTCAATGAGGGATGTATGCAAGCATTTGAACTTCTCAAGCACAAAGTGATCACCACTCCTATTATTACCACACCCAATTGGAGCTTGCCTTTCGAGCTCATGTGCGACGTGAGTGATGTTGCAGTTGGGGCAATTTTGGGTCAAACAGTGAGAAAAATGTTTCATCCTGTGTACTATGCAAGCAAGACAATGAATGATGCCTAAAGGAACTACACGGTTACTGAAAAAGAGCTGTTGGCTATTGTGTTCGCAATGGAGAAATTTCGGCCGTATCTCATGGGCGCCAAAGTCATAGTGCACACCGATCATGCCGCTCTTAGGTATCTGATGACGAAGAAAGATTCCAAAGCTAGGCTGATGCGATGGGTCTTGTTACTTCAAGAGTTTGATTTGGAAATAGTGGACCGGAAAGGTAGTGAAAACCAAGTGGCGGACCACTTGTCCCGCTTGGAGGAGGAAGGGAGGCTGTATGATGGCCTAGAGATCAATGATACATTTCCTGATGAGAAACTACTTTCTGTGTCGATGAATGATATGCATGGTTTGCGGATATTGCTAATTTCCTTGTGACTGGTATAATCCCGTGTGTTCTCTCGTCTAACCAAAGGAAGAAGCTCAAACGGGATAGTTTGGATTTCTATTGGGATGAGCCGTACTTTTTCAAGATATGCACCGACGGAGTGATCCGAAGGTGTGTCCCAGAGGAGGAGCAGTTGAGTATTTTAGAGGTTTGTCATTCCTCTCCCTATGGTGGCCATCATGGCGGGGCGAGGACAGCTTGGAAGGTTCTTAGTTGTGGGTTTTACTGGCCAACTTTGTAGAAAGATGCAAGTGAACTTGTGAAGAGGTGTGACGAATGTCAAAGAGCGGGTGGAATTTCGAAGAAAGATGAGATGCCTCTCAACACCATTCTAGAAGTTGATATTTTTGATGTGCGGGGTATTGATTTCATGGGCCCATTTGTAAGTTCATGTGGGAACACATACATTCTAGTGGCGGATGACTATGTTTCAAAATGGGTTGAGGCCGTGGCTTTACCCAACGACGAGGCCCGAAGTGTGGTTGCGTTTCTCAAAAAGAGCATTTTTACTAGGTTTGGCACTCCTCTTGCAATCATAAGTGATGAGGGGTCGCATTTTTGTAATAGAGCTTTTGAAACTTTGCTTGCAAAGTATGGTGTCAATTACAAAGTTTCTACTCCTTATCATCCTCAGGTGAGTGGCCAAGTTGAAGTCTCAAACAGGGAAATCAAGAGTATACTGTCAAAAACGGTCAATTCAAATAGGACTGATTGGTCAAAGAAATTGGATGATGCTCTATGGGCTTATAGGACTGCTTACAAGACTCTGATTGGTATGTCTCCGTACCGGTTGGTGTTTGGGAAAGCTTGCCATCTTCCGGTTGAGTTAGAGCACAAGGCCATGTGGGCTTTGAGGAAGCTGAATCTTTAACGGGAAGCGGTAGCAAATCTTCGTGTGGAGCAGCTTAGTGAACTTGATGAATTCCGATTCCATGCCTACTCCAGTTCGTCCTTGTACAAGGACAAGATGAAGTACCTTCATGACAAGTATGCTCGTAGCAAGGAGTTCAAAGTGGGTGATTTGGTTCTCTTATTCAATTCTCGGTTACTTATGTTTCCGGGAAAGCTTAAGTCAAAATGGAGTGGACCTTTTGAAGTGGTGCTTGTGACTCCGTTTGGTGCACTTGACTTGAAAAACAAAAATGGTGAGATCTTCAGGGTTAATGGGCACAGAGTCAAGCACTATCTTGGCAAGATTGATGACAGCCACGTGGTGGCAATGATCCATCTCAAGTGATTTGATGGTAACCTGCGTCGTGCCGCGACGTTAAATCAGGCGCTTTTTGAGAGGCAACCCATGTGTCTTTCTTTTTGTTTTTCTTTGATTTTCTTTTTAGTGTAGGATTTGTGTTTGGACTAACTGGTTTTGAGATGTGTGCAGGATTGTTTTGATGCAGTGCAGGACCAAGTTGGGAAAAATGTGCACTCTCTGAAGTTTGCACTGCGGCCGCATTGCATGTTGTGCGGCCGCAAAAAAAAAACCTTAGTGCGGGGGCAACAAATCAATGCGGTCCGCAATGATGATTGATGCAATACAATGGTTCTCTGAAGTTTGCTACCGCGGCCGCATTGCATTTTGTGCGGTCCGCGGTGGACCACTGCGGCCGCGGAGCATTTTGTGCGGTCTGTAGTGGTTGCCTCCTCAATGCTTCATGAGTCTGAGAACCGCGGACCGTGGTGCCATTTTGTGCGGTCCACGGTGGGTAGGTATAGTGGGTCCCAGGGTCATATTCTATAAATAAGACCCCAGGGCTTCATTTACCCTTTTCGCTCTTTGCTCACTCAATAGTAAAACTACTGTTCATCCCAACCCTAACTGAGCAAAAATTCAAACTTTGCTTATAATTCATCTGTGTGCATCTCATATCTGGTACTTCAAATTCTTCCTAATCTTTAATTTTGTTTTATTTTAGTTTAATTTGTTAGCTTATTTTTCATTTTCATCCCTTTTCTTTAAATTGTAGCGTAGGTTTTGCTTGATACTGCTTAAATTAGGGTTAGTCAATGAAGAAAGTTAATTAAACACCTATGGAATCAATAATATGTGATTTTAGGCTAAAAATTAGACAAATTTTTGAAACCCTAGGTTGGTATTACTGTGCTTGGCTTCACCGCAGCCACAATGGATTTTGTGCAGTCCGCGGTGCCTCACCGCGGCCGCACTACATTTCTTGCGGTTCGCGGTGCGTAGATTCAGAGGGTGGGTAGTCTGATCCCCACCTCAGTGCGGACCGCGGTGCCTTTTTGTGCGGTCCCCGGTGACCTCTTTGCGGCCGTACTACATTTTGTGTGGTCTGCGATCTGCAATTCTGCTTTACAATTTCACTATCTGCAATCATAATTTCACTGCTTCACCTGGTTCTATGATACTAACAAATACAGAATGAATTCCACTTGTAGAAAATGGTCAAATCACGAGGCGGTGGAGACAAACAAAAGGGGAAAGCTGAGTCCTCCCAGGGTAGGGGACGTGGAAAGATAAGGTTGACCCCCTAAGCTCGGCAAGCAATAAAGGCGACAAGAAAGGCAATAAGGGCTGCTGATAGAGCTGCTTCCCATTCAGAGGGAAGTGAGTATGAGCCCTCCCGGGAGGCGTCTGATTCTGACTCAGTGCCGGAGTATATGGATGACTTTCCGGAGTGGATGAGATTGAGAGATGACCCTACACCTCAGGGATTCCCCACTGCTCAAGCTTCAATTCCAATTTCATCGGAGTCGTCTGAGGGCTTAGCCGACAGCGGTGATAGTGCCTCTTCTACCTCACCTACAGCTTTACCACCCGGTGAGAATCCCGTAGAAGAAGAAGGAGGGGATGAGCCCAAAGTAGGAGGGGTGGAAAGAACCAGAAACCCAAAAGCATGGCAAGACAGATTTGTGAGTGAAGTGGCCTACCACAAGTTCAAAGAATGGTGGACCGAGACGAAGTTGATACCTGAGCGGACTTTCATCGATAGGGACCTATTGTTTCACAACCCCAATATGAGGAGATAGTTCAGAGAGAGAGAGTGGGCTGGGACTACTTCACGAGAAATTGTGAGGATGCAAATGATCACCTAGTCAAGGAGTTCTACACTAATGTTGCCCACATCAAAAAGGGCACGAAAGTGACTAAGGTGCAAAATCTGACAGTGAAATTTGATGGAAAAACAATCAATGACTACCTGGGCTTCATGGAGGAGGATGAGACATTGTACATAGAGAAGGTAGCATTGGGGGAGGATGCCCGTCCGTGGTTAGAAGAGTATTTGGCGATCCCAGGTACCACCCCAACATGGTTGACAGCGGGAGTTAAAATTCTGAGGAGAACCCTGAACTTCGAAGCAAAAGGGTGGGAGACATTTGTATGCAGCAGGCTAGACCCCACCACCCATGAGAACTCTCTTCCTATCTCCCGGGCAATTCTAGTAGCTTCTATCATGGCTGGGTACCCGATCAACATCGGGAATGTGATGTCTAGGGTGATCACTCGGGTGGTCAATGAAGGAGATAGGTCGTATCCCTTCCCAAACTTCCTGACTATGTACCTGAATGACTTGGAGGTGGACAAGCGGAGGTTTGATGTGAAGGCAAAGCCAAAGGCACCTTTATCCTGGTACAACCTACAAAGTGATGACAACCCCAAGGGCAAAGATCCGAAAGGCAAATCCACCACTTCTACCGGCCAGTCTGAAGAGCCAGTAGTAGTGGTAGCTCCTACTTAGCCTGCTTCAGCTACCCCAGATATGCCCCCAGGTCCCTCTACTGTCCCAGATATCCCCTCATCTTCAGCCTACCCGTTGATTGCCCACCGCTTGAACCAGACCCTTGCCAGTATCAATAACTAGATGCAGGTGGCCACTTCGAAGCTGTCTGTGCTATCTACCTCGGTGGAGGCCCATTCTGTACCACCTCAGCCACATGTCCTACAATCAGTGGAGGACACTCTGAAGGAGCTTCTGGACAACCAAAAGAAGCTCCTAGAGAACCAACAATTAATATTGGACGCTGTGGGTTCTCATGGAAAAGCACTGAAGGAGCTCACCAAAGAAACAAAGAAATTGAGAAAGACTAGGGCATCCAAGGAGTCGGTGAAAGAGTTGAGGGTGGAGGTGGAGAAATTGAAAGCTGATAACCTGCCTTTGGAGCTATTACTGCATGACCCAGTTCTAGAAGCCCAGCCTGAGCTAGAGCAGGAGACATAGAGGCCAGCAAAGAGAAGGAGGGTGATTCCCCGTGCTGATGATGCTGTGATAGAGTTGGAGGAGCCGCAGGGAGGTTCTTCTAGCCAGCCCCAGGACCCAGTACAGGTCCAGGACCCAGTGCAGACACAGGTGACAGAGATCCAGTCATAGGTTCCCCAGCAGTCCGAGGACCCAGGGACCCAGACTCATGATCCGATGCAGACAGAGGGCCAATAGGGAGTTTTCTCTTTACTCTCTATCTTTTTTTGAGCTTATTTTGGTTATTTAGCATTGAGGACGATGCTAGCTTTTATTTGAGGGGGTAGCCCTATTTTGATGACATTGGGTTGTATATATGACACTACTTTCTTTTGATGCTTTGATTTTCACTTTTGGTATGTACATAATGTTAGTATTTTAGTTCACTTTTCGTACTTTTGCAACTTTGGTCTGTATATAAAGTTACTTTCGGATGTATATATTCATTCTCCCTTATGTATATTCGACTAAATCCCCTCTTGTACATATTCATTTTACTTTCCGCATTTTCTGTCTTCTTTACTAGCTTCTTATTTCATTTTGATAGCTTCTTATTTTTAGTTTTTTTGGGTGCCTTTGGTTTTCTTAATGCCACGGTTCTTTCCAAAGGTGGAATTTGTGTGAACGGGGTGGCTCTTCCCGATGATGGATGGCATGACAACCTTCTTAAGGGTTTGAGTACGTTTTCCTTTTTTTCTTGTGTAAATAATAGCTAGTGAGTAGTGGTGCCTCAAACAAAGCTTCACTTGGGCCTAGCACATTTGCCTTTGATCCTATGGTCAAAAACAAATTGTTGTGTATAGGATGGTGAAGTTGTGACCTTAAGACTCTTGTGTTGGCCGACAATCATCAAGTGGTTTTTCGGGACCATTGTGTTGCTCAAATCTTAGCTAAGTTCGTTGTGGGCCCCCGACTCTGTCTCTTTAGCAATCCCATAGCTTGTGTAGTGAGAATTTGAATTGCAAGTCCAAGCCCCGTGCCATTAGTCTAGGACTTGCCCTGAATGTATGTCTAGGCGAAATCCTAAGTGTAGTTCAACTTGAGAAATGATTATAGGCTCTCCTTGATCCAAATGATATCTTGAAAACATCCATAGCCTACCAATGATAATGTCCCTAGTCAACCCCTTTGAGCCATAGCCCTTTTTCCTTCAAAAACCATGATACAAGCCTTTACCCGTTTTGAAATGACCCTCTCTTGGCACCCAGTCTTTCCTTAGCACATGGCAAAAACATAAGTTTGTGGGAGAGACGAGGAATGCAACAAAGTGGTAAAAAGGTAAAAAATGAAGAAAAGGAAAGGCAATGAAAAAGAAAGAAAGTCAAAAAGTCAAAAAGAATGAGCAATATAGAAAAAATGAAGGGATTGAATAAAAGTAAAGTGATGAAAGGCGTGGAAAGCCTAAAAAGGAGAAAAAGGTTTGGAATGTACAAGAAAGAGTGACAGTGTGTCTCGCTAACCCCGAAGAAAATAGTGAATGACTCAAAAGAAAGTCAAGAGAATGTGTGCTAAAATGAAGTAAATGAAGTGCTTAAGGGAAGATGGAACCTACTTGGACCAAATATTTCCTACCCTGAACCAAAAGTCTTCACTATGACTCCACAAAAGCCTTATATGATCTTAAGTTGAATGAAGCTTACACTAGTGGTGACTCACATAAGGGGCAAGCTTATGGTACTTAGAGCTGGACTTGTGACCTTTCTTTGAGAGAGATGAGTGTGATTCCACTATCCTCGTTCTGAGTGATACAATCTAAAAGTGAGGGTTGCTTAGGGAGAGTTGAGGATGTATGAATTCGGGTTCCACAATGACCAAAGTAGTAGAAAGAGTTTTTCTTTGATGAGTCGAGTCAATCCTTGATGCTCATGTGTCGCACTAAAACCATGGTGTTTAAAAGGTTGAATGTTGTCCAAGATTCATTTGATTTGAGGGCAATTTTTAGTCCCAATCGATGCTAGATGAGGTCACTTTAGGTCAGCTGAATTTTCTTGGATTTACCTTTTAGGAGGTGGGTCTTATTTTGTTTGCTTGAGGACAAGCAAAAGCTTAAGTTTGGGGGAGTTGATAACTAGGGGTTCTAGTTCATTTTACACTCCTTTTTACTTGAGTTTTGAGTAAAAATGTATACAAAATAGTCCCAAAGGCTTACATGTCGTACTTGTTTGCAGGGTTTGGTCAAAAAGGTAACAAATAGTCAAAACCAGCTCAAAGAGGAGTGAAACATGCACAAGTACCAAGGACAAGTCAAGCACAGTTGAAACAGATCCACTGCGGCCGCACCCCATTTTGTGCGGTCCGCAGTGATGAGATTCAGAGAGGTGCAGTTTACGGTAATTCAAGCAGTGCGGCCGCAAAGCATTTCGTGCAGACCGCAGTAGCCTCACCGCGGTCGCAACTCATTTTGTGCGGTCCGCGGAGATGAGATTCAGAGAGTTGTGGAAAATAGGGATTGAAGTCAGCGCGGACCGCAAGCCATTTTATGCGGCCCGCGGTGGCCAGATTCAGAGGCTGCAGAGCTAAGCCAAAAAGCCTCAGTGCGGTCCGCGATACATTTTGTGCGGACCGCACTACCTCGTTAGGGGTATTTATGTCCAGAAAATTTGCCCTAGTATAAATACTTTCTTTTCACATTTTTAGGTCATCTTTTGTAATCTGACTTTGGGCTGAGCACGTGAATGACTCTTTTATTCCTTTTTGAGTAATTTGTGGCTACTATTACGCTGAATCTTCATTATCTTAGTTTGTAATTAATTATTATGGTTATTTCTTCATCTATTTTCTTGTTTTCTTCCCTTAGAATGAGTAGCTATACCAATTAGCTAGGGTTGTGGCTCAACCCTAGTGTGGGTATTTGATGGGTCTTGAGTTTTAAGGCTTGAATGTTTATCGGTGTTTGATATTTGGACCAATTTATGTTTTCCATGTTGAATAGTGGTTGCAAACACTAATTTGTGCCTTTATGACTTGGGCTCTTCTTGAGAAAGAGAGCTTGAGTCTAGGAAAATTGGTCCAACAAGGAATTAGGGCGTATTCAAGAGATTGATAGCTCCAATTAAAGGGTTAAACCTAGAGATAGAAATACCCGACTTGAACCTCAATTGCTTGCTCAATTGTAATACCCAATTGGTCTTGAGAAAGTCAATTCGGGCAAAATCATTCAAACTACCGAGAGGTATAGAGTGAGAAGTTTCGTGCATTGGTTATATCGTAATCTCCATCATAACAATCTTGCCTTAGACTTGAGAATCCGTCAAATATCCACCCAGGAGAAAGTCACTTCCCTAGTGCCTCTTTAACTAATTAGATAACCTTTCAAGTATTTCACTCTAGCCTAAGTTAGCATCGTGTTAGCATAACATTAGAAGTAATCAAAACACCAACTGTGATTGGAAGTGCAATTAAGAGCATTACATATTGCAGTTTAGATAGGAAACCAATTCCCAAATCTAGCTCCCTGTGGATTCGATCCCGACCTATTCGGGTAAAAGCTGCATCGACCGCTCTCGCCGCTCTATAGTGGTGCAGGGTTAGCACCGATCAATGGTGTAGATCTCCGGTTGGATGGTTCGAGCCGGGCGAGGCCAGGCTTTTGGGTACTGATTTGGTGCAGGATGCTTTAGACAAGGTAAAGGTGATTCAGGAGAGGCTCCGTACAGCGCAGCCGAGGCAAAAGAGTTATGCTGATAGGAAGGTCTGTGATGTGTCCTATATGGTTGGGGAGAAGGTTCTTCTGAAGGTGTCACCCATGAAGGGTGTTATGAGATTTGGGAAGAAGGGTAAATTGAGTCCTCGGTTCATTGGACCTTTTGAGGTGCTTCGGAGGATTGGGGAGGTGGCTTATGAGCTTGCCTTGCCACCCAGCTTGTCGAGTGTGCATCCGGTATTTCATGTTTCTATGCTCCGGAAGTATATTGGGGATCCTTCACATGTTCTGGATTTCAGCACGGTTCAGTTAGAGGTAGATTTGACTTATGATGTGGAACCAACAGCCATTCTGGAGCGTCAGGTTCGAAAACTGAGGTCGAAGGATATAGCTTCAGTGAAGGTGCAGTGGAGAGGTCGGCCCGTGGAGGAGGCTACCTGGGAGACCGAAAGGGAGATGCGAAGCAGATATCCTCACCTATTCGAGGCTTCAGGTATGTTTCTTGACTCGTTCGAGGACGAACGTTTGTTTAAGAGGGGGAGGATGTAATGAACCGGCCGGTCGTTTCATGAGTTACCGCTCTATTTCCCCCATTCCTGCTTCTTTATGATCTGTTTATCTTTGTTATATGGTATTGGGTTAGTCGGTTCGAATCCGGAATGGTTTTAGGGAAGGTTTGAGACACTTAGTCTCTTAAGTTGGCCTTTAGTTGGAAAAAGTCAACTGGAAGTTGATTTGTGAGCAAACGATCCTGGAATTTGGGTTTCATAATTCGGATAGCTTCCTGAGGTGATTTAGGACTTAGGAGTGTGATTGGAACGTGTTTTGGAGGTTCGAAGTAGCTCTAGGCTTGAATTGGCGAAAATGGATTTTTGGTGTTTTCCGGTTGATAGGTGAGATTTTGATATAGGGGTCAAAATGGAATTCTGGGAGTTGCAGTAGGTCCGTTGTGTCATTTGGGATGTGTGTGCAAAATTTCAGGTCATTCATACGAGGTTTGACAGACTTTTTGATCAAAAGCGGAATTCGGAAGTTTTTAGAGTTCTTAGGCTTGAATCCGTGATTAATTTGATGTTTCGATGTTGTTTTAGATGTTTTGAAGATTGGTACAAGTTTGGAAGGTGGTATATGACTTGCTCGTGCTTTTGGTTGAGATCCCGGGGGCCTCAGGGTGATTTCGGATGGTTGACGGGAAGATGGAGTTGGTAAGTTGCAGCTGAAGCTGCTGAAGTCTGTCATAACTGCACCTGCGGCTTGGGGACCGCCGGTGCGGGCTCGCAGAAGCACCCAGAGGGTTGCAGATGCGGAAATGGCCATGGGGAGCTGGAACCGCAGAAGCGGCTGTTCGAGCGCACCTGCGGTAGCGCAGGTGCGGGTGTGTGATCGCAGATGCAGTCCGGGGCGTTTAAGTGATTTGTGCAGAAGCGCACCTGGGATCGCAAGTGCGGGTCCGCAGGTGCGATAAATAGACCGCATATGCGGTTTAGCTGGGTCAGAACTCATATATTTCACCCTTCGCGAGTTTGAGTTATTTTTCTTAATATTTCAAACGGGAAGAAGCATTGGAGAGCAAGTTCAAGGGAGAATTCAAGAGGGTTTCTTAGAGGTAAGGTCCTTGGTCCCTAAACTCGTTTTTATGATGATTTTAAGGTTGTAAGCTTGAAATCTATGGGAAAATCATTAGCAAATTTGGGGTTAGGGCTGGAAAATTGGAGACCTAGAATTTGGGATTTGAAGGGTCATTTGTGGTTGGATTTTGGTAAATTTGATATGGATGAACTCGTGGGAGGATAAGGATTCCATTGATGTTAATTTTGTCGGATTCCGAGACGTTGGGCCCGGGGGTCGGGTTTGGTCAATTTCGGGATTTGTGTTGTAATTTGATTAATTTCGTATGGGTTTCACTCCTTTGGCATATATTGATGGTTATGAACTGAGTTTGGATAGATCCAACGCGTGTTGAGGCCAATTCGAGAGGCAAAGGCATCGCGGGCTAGAGTTTGGACCGGATTGAGGTAAGTAATGATTGTAAATGTTGTCCTGAGGGTATAAAATCCCGGATTTCACTTCGTTGTGCTATTTTGAGGTGACGCATACGCTAGGCGACGACCGTGGGGTTGTGCACCGTTGGGGATTGTGACTTGGTCCGTCCCGTACGACTATTAAGTCGCGTATTTTACTTGAAAACTATTTGATATTGTTATATTTTGGAAAATATCATTGTGTTTGGGGCCAAAAGCCGTGTCTGGGCCTTGTGCCGATTGTTTGGACCCTTAGGGGCTTTTACTATTATTTTTCCTCACTGTTTTGTTTTAAATGTTTATACTCACTCATGCTATGTTCTTACTATTTTCATAAATCGGTTTTATTAACTCCTTTTGATTTCATAAATGATCTTGAGTCGAGTACTTGTTTTACTGTCAGCCCGAGGGGCTTGAGTGAGATCTGACTGAGTGAGGCCGAGGGCCTATGTTGTGAGGATATTGTGATATTTTGTGAGGCCGAGGGCCTGATTGATTTATGCCATGACTTGGCTTGTTGTTATAAGGCCGAGAGCCTGATTTGTTATGCCACGAGGTGGCTTATGATAGCGTTTGGGCTGTAAGGAGCCCCTCCCGGAGTCTGTACACCCCCAGTGAGCGCGGGTACCCAATGTGAGATGTGATATTGCCCGAGGGGCTATTTGTGGTTCATGTTATTGCCCGAGGGGCTGGTTCTGCCGATATTTTTCCCGAGGGGCAGTTATTGATTTATGTTGATGCCCGAGGGGCAGTTTATCATTTCTATACTTTTACTCACCGTTTTCATCACTCGTTTGAAACTGTTGAAAAGTGTTTTAAAATGGTTTTACTGAACTGAGATGTGTTTTTAAGAGTTTTACTGCTTTATTGCATTGTTCTGAATATATACTGTTTTGTGGTAGCATTATGCTGTGGTTTACGTGTTTTCTTACTGCTCATCTGCCTTTACTTTTATTACTTACTGAGTTGGCATACTTACATTACTCCCTACACCCTGTATGCAGATTCAGGAGTCTCAGATCACACTAGCGAGGGCTGATTTGCTTTCCAGCAGGCTTGTTCGGAGTTGACTAGGTAGCTGCTTGGCGTTCGCAACCCAGTGCTTCTCCTTCCTATCTCATTTATTCTTGTATTAGCACTTTTATCAGACTATGTTGTCTTCCCCCTATTTACTAGACGAGTTGTAGTTGCTCATGATTGGTGACACCCCGATGTCGGGCTGTGTTTTGTTTTCCGCATTGTTTATCTCGACTATATTATGGGATTTCTAGTTAATTATTGGCTTTAAATATCTTATAATGAATTTATCGATTAGTTTGGGGTTTGTGTCGGCTGGCCTAGTTTCACGATAGGCGCTATCACGACAGGGTCCGTTTTAGGGTCGTGACAACCGGTAGGGATCTGTGACTTGGTCCGTCCCGTTGCGACTATTAAGCCGCGTATTTGATTTGAAATCTTATGATATCCCGTATTTTAGAGATTGTTACTATATGTTGGGATGTACGCCGTGTTTGGGGCCTTGTGCCGACCTGTTTAGACCCTTAGGGGTATTTTTACTACCTTCCTCACTCTGTTTGATTTTTACTAACTGGTTTCATCACTCTATTTCTTAATATATGAAAACTGTTAGGGTTGAGTTCCCTTATTTTTCACTAATATGCCCGAGTGGCCGTGAGGTTAATGACTGAGAGAGGTTTAGGACCTAATGGCGAGGATTATATATCTATTATGGATCGGGCTGCACGCCGCAACGATATTATATATATGGATCGGGCTGCAACCCACAGCAATATACATATGGATCAGGCTGCACGCCGCAGCGATATATATATTGGATCAGGCTGCGCGCCGCAGCGATATGACGCTTGGGATGTAGGAGCCCCTCCAGAGTCTGTACACCCCCAGTGAGCGTAGTCGACTATAAACTATGGATCGGGTTGCACGCCGCAGCGGTTATTATGATTATTATTATTATGAGATATTATTGAGCCGGAGTGTTGAGTGTGAGTACTGTTCGACGAGAGCTGAGTCACGAGTGATTGAGAGGCTTGCCCGAGAGGCTACGTTTATGAGTGATACCTTGCCCGAGGGGCTTGTTTATGACTTTTGTTGCGTTCACTCTTCTCTTATACTGAGATTGAAAAATGTGGGATAAATGTTTTCAAAGGATTTTTAATCGAAACTGAAGTTTTACGAGATGACTGCTTTTAAATTGCAGAATTTGACTTGATATTTCTGTTGAGACTTATTATATGATTTTAACTGCTCGTCACTGCACTCATACCTTATTTACTTTAGTTACTTACTGAGTTGGCGTACTCACGTTACTCCCTGCACCTTGTGTGCAGATCCAGGTGCCCGAGCATCAGAGTGAGAGCTTCCAGCACTCTTAGAGCTTTACCGGAGATTGCAAGGTAGCTGCACGGTATTCGAAGCCCTGCCTTCCTCCTTCCTATTTTAGTATTTTGTGGTTTCGGACTTATTTTGTATTATTTAGACAGTGTCTTGGTTGTATTTAGAGGCTCATGACTAGTGACACCGGATTGTTGGGCTGTGTTGGTATATTTTGTACTGATTTCCACATATTTCCGTTGAATTATATATTCCATATGAGAATTTGAGACTTAATCGGTTTTAGAAAATGGTTTTATAAAAAAAAATTCACCGTGGTTAATGTTGGGTTGGCTTGCCTAGTACTGTGATAGGCGCCATCACGACTGGGGTATTCGGGGTCATGACAAAAATAAACTAAGTGTTAGGAATTGAGTATACGTACGCGTAACTCATCTTAAGATTAACTCTTTAAATATGGATTATGAAGTGATTAATAGCGGTAAAAGGTAAAATAAGCATAGGTCTTAAAATTAGTAATTAGACGAAATAAGCCAAGTATAAATTGCTAAGCGACCGTGCTAAAACCACGGAACCCGGGAATGCCTAACACCTTCTCCCGGGTTAACAGAATTCCTTACCTAGTCGTTCTGGTTTCGCAGACTTTAACGAAGTCATACTTTCCTCGATTTGGGATTTTAAAAATAAAACGGTGACTTGGGACACCATAAATTATTCCAAGTGACGACTCTGAAATTAATTAAATAATCCCATATCGAATAATGTCACTTAAAGTGGAAAAACTTCCTTATATCCCTTTCGGGTAAAAAGGAGGTGTGACAGCTCTGGCGACTCTGCTGGGTGTGAGCATGTGGTTTTTGCCCTATATGAATTACTCCTATAAAATCCAAGAAAATAGATTTTTTCCAATTATTTGCCATTTTGTAGGATTTTTGTAGAATTTTATTAATTGTTTGCATTTTCGTGCACGTTTAATTTTTATTAAAACCACGAAAAATGTCAAAAATACCATGCATTGCATTTAGGTTTTGTTTTTACATTCTTAGTATTAATTAGTTAATTATTTGTTTTATTAAAAATGAAAGTCACAAAAATAGCTCATTTTACATTTTTACCTTTTAATTTTTTTAGATTAGTGATTTTTCTCTTCTAATTTAGGATCATAGTAATTTTATAATTATTGTAATTAGATAATTAGCTTAATTTTATAATTTAGATTAATTTAGGATTTTTAATTAATTAAAAAAAAGAGAAGAGAAGGAAAAACAAAAGAAAAGAAAATAATTGGTAATTGAACAAAAGGGCTTAATTTTGAATTTTGGGCTGATTTTATGCCTAAACCCGTTCCCAAATCAACCCAAACCCAGGCCCAAAACCAGCCTTACTTGGTCCAGTCCCCTACCCCCTAAAAACGACCCCGTTTTGCCTTCTTTCATCATGACCGTTGGATCATTGTGATCCAACAGCCCGGAACTGGCCCTCCTATTAACTATATAAATGTCCTAAAACTAGTCAGCCCCCCCCCCCCCAAACCNACCCCCCCCAAACCCCTAACATCAGTCCATTTCCCTTCTCAAACACTCTCGAGTGAGAAACCCTAGCCGCCCATCTTACCCTCACCGTCTCCGTCGTGGTCCGCCGACCGGAAATCGCCTCACGGCGGTGAACCAGCTCCAAACTTCTACTTTCGATGTTTGAACCTATCAAATCACGTCCGATTGACTTCAAATTTTGCGCACAAGTCATATTCGACATTATGAACCTACTCAAACTTCCGGAATCGGATTCCGACCCCGATATAAAAAAGTCCACCTCCGGTCAAACTTCTCAAAAACCTTCAAATTTCTATCTTTAGCCAAATGACTCCAAAATGCTCCACGGACATCCGAATACACTTCCGATCGCGCTCCCAACTCCAGAATCACCATACGGAGCTACCCCCAGATTCGGATTCCCAAACGGACGTCGGTAACACTAAAATGCACTGCAACCCAAGCCTATGAAATTTCTTCCAAAATGCTAACCTCCAAAATAGGCGCCAAAACGCTCCCGGATCATCCAAAACCCGATCCGGACATACGCCCAAGTCCGAAATCCTCATACGAACCTGCTGGAACCTTCGAATCCCGATTCCGATGTCGTTTACTCAAAAATCCAATCCTATTGGATTATTTCAACTTAAAGCTTCCGAAATGAAAATTCTCCTTCCGAATCAACCCCGAACTTCCCGAAATTCAATTCTGACCAGGCGTACAAGTCGTAATGCCTGAATTGAAGCTGCTCATGGCCTCGAACTGCTGACCGGTATGCTAGGGCTCAAAACGACCGGTCGGGTCGTTACATCCTCTCCCACTTAAACATACGTTCGTCCTCGAACGTGCTAGGAATTGTGTTGGGGTTGTCTGGAATCACTGCCTAATACCTCGTGCACCTACCCGTGCTACCACAACTTAGTTGGGCACATCTGCTCGATCAAATCTAAAGATAACCTCTTTCATTTATGCAAATAAGCCTTGGAGCCCAATTCCATCATCCGGAATTCTCTGCCAGGCCTGTCTCAACATACGCTCACCGTATCAATAACCACACGCAGCACCAAAACATGACTGCGTATCTTAGCCGAATTCACATCTTGCACCACTTTACTCACAGTACCATAATAGCATTCTCTGATCGAAGAAATCGAAATTCCACGAATCTGATGCTCCCATTGCACCTCATGACCTACATAGGTCTTGCTTTAACTCTTACAATACCGCTAAGACGGAAGAGGTGCGTAGAAATTCATAACCAACTGTCGAACCAACAATTCATTGGGTCCGTACTCCTGTCAAGAACCATCACCTCTTTCTGAACCAAATAATGGTCTTTGCTCCTTAATATACTTCATATAATTCGATCGCACTGATCCTAGATCCAGTAACCTTATCTTACCCTGTACGAACTGCTCAGGCAACAAGTCACCCCTGACATGACCAAAAGTCTCATGTGATGCCACAACGTGCCAATAGGCTACCATCTCGAGCGCGACACATACGGAAAATGAACTCTGGAAGGGACTACTCAAATCACGCAACTAATATGAAATTTTCCTCAGAAAATGGAGAAACAAAACACATAGAATAGAATATAGGGGACTGTAATTATCATCTCACTGTTGCGGCGTGCAACCCGATCCGCACATAAAACTCACATAAGGAGATACA
>NC_031998.1:26160778-26203899 GCF_001879085.1 Nicotiana attenuata | reverse complement strand
AACCGACGATCCACCTCCCACTAACGTGCCCATCCATACCAAGCCCCACTATATTCCTCAATCAAATGATCCCCGATACAATCCTCGCCCAAGAGAGCCTTTCAGGAAGAATCAGTTCACCCCTATTGGTGAATCGTATTCAAGCTTGTTCAAAAAGCTAATCAGGCTAGATCTATTGCAGCCAGTGGCCCCGAACTGGCTGAACCCCGAGTACCCCTCGCACCGAGATGATGCTAGATGTGAATACCACTCAGGAGCAGTGGGACACAGTACGGAGGACTGTTGGATCCTCAAAAGGGCAGTTGAATATTTGATTGAAACTGAAAGAATTGTTTTTCGGGATGAAGAAGCTCCTGATGTAATGAACAATCTGTTGCCTGCCCACAATATCAGGCCAATTGTCGGAATGATTTGTAAAGATGAGGAATTTGATCCGGATTGAAGGCCATCGCAGCCATTGCCGAGACAGAAGAAAGGCCAAAAAACGATCGCCAAGCATGAAAGTTCTCCATCAGACGGGAGTCTCGAAAGCCAGTCTTACTATCCTTTCTGCATCCGGATTATCTCAGGGTGTGATCCGGATGTTTTACTTTATTGTCTTACTTTCCGATGTAAACCCTTCTATCTTTAATTGAAAAAAACAACAAAAAAAAATCAAAAATCAAAAATCAAAAAAAAAACAAATGAAATTAATATTTCATTGTCCGGGAATGTCTCTTTTCTTAATCTTGTCATTTTTCTTATTCTCTTTTTAGTTTTGTTAAATGCAGATTTCAATAACATGACATGCTTGCGGACTTCATGCCCAGATCCTGAAACGCTGTCAGACCTCGAAATAATGAATCAAGAATCAGATCACAATGAAGATAAGTTTAAGGAAATAAAACAAAGAGTTGGAACAACTGTAGAAAAATTGGTTCCAGATTGGAAAGGTCCATACATTGCAACAAGAGTACTGCCAAAAGAGGGCGTTGTACTTGGGACACATCGAAGGAAATGTCTTGAAACAATTGTCAATGCAAATGCAGCCAAAAGGTACTATGTTGGATCCTCTATATAACATAAATCTTATGCGGTTGGGATGAAGAAGGCTTTTATTCTCTCTACCCAAACACTATCAACCCCTTGCAAACCCTTTGAGCCGGTTACTTTTCTTTGATACCCTCTTTGGAACCTGAAAGTGCTATTGAAAAAAAAATTAAAAAAAATGAAATGAAATAAAAAGCAAAATATAGAAAAAAAGGAAGAAAAACAAATAAAATGAAATGAAAAAAGAGAGAAAAAAAAAACAAAACAAAACAAAGCTACAAAAAACAAAAGAAAATCCAAAACAAAGTTTCCTGAACTACGTTCGACTTGATTCCGAAAGGATACGTAGGCAGCCTCACTCTAAGGTTCAGTCAAACCAAAATAAAAATTCAAAAATCCCCCAAAAGTGAAACTGGGGTAGACGTTATAATGGTTGGCGATGGTTTCGCATGAAAGGTTCCAAGGTTGTAATTCAATCCGAATGCTTTTTACCCCAAAACCCTGTTCAAGTCCTTCTGATCAATCGGCGAGAATATTCAAGAATTGGAGGATACAAATACTAGGATCTGATACAACAAAATGAGAGAAATAAAATGAGAGAGTCTTATTGGTGAAAACCTACACGGGCACCGTGAGGTGACAGTAAGTGGAGAAACTAAAATGAGAGAGTCCTATTAGTGAAAACTCGCAAAGAGCACTACAAGGCGATGGTGAGAAGAGAAATGAGAGAGGTCAGCTCGTGAAAACCCGCAAAGGGCACCACTGATCGAAAAAGAGGATCTTCAGTCGCTGACATTGACGCAGTCCTGGGCAAGGTTTCTCGGTTTCAAGGCAAAAGTTGTGATGAATTTCTGAGGGTTGGACGGTTTACACAGATCAGGCATCTAGTCCAAAAGGCATGTCATGTTCATTGAAGTCCGCGTGTACTCCAGATAAGTCCTTCTTTCCTTTCCCCGAAAGGGACACTTCTTATTTTAAACTCATTCTCCATTCCATTGTTTGTTTTCTTTGAATCCCTTTCGGTCTAACTCTGTTCCGAAACTAAGACAAAGAAAGGATAGTAAGACTAATTTATAGGGGTCTCATTTGATACAAGCCAATATGCAAAAAAGCACCCAGCCTCGTCAAGGGCATCAAGTCGATCTCGACTGGCCATGATGGCCGATGCTCCAGAGTCAAAAATTATTAAAAGAAAAGAAATCCAAAGTCAAGTTCCCATAAAGGCAAAATAAGAAGAAAAGGCCAAAGCCCCACACGGGTTAACCATCATGTGAAATTTTGGAAAGACAAGATCCCTGGGTTCAGAAGAAAGATCGATCTCCAGAAAGCCATCGAGCAATAGAGGGTTTCATCGAAGAGTTGGGCCGAGATCAAGACAATCAAGGCCACAAAACCAACCACCATTTCAAACTAACTGTTATTCTTTGTTTAAAAAAACAGGAAACAGGTGTAATTCAAAGCAACCTTGCAAGAAGCAGGTGCGACCAAAAAGAAAAACTGCGCAAGAGCTAGAAACAGCTTTGCAGCAACAATCCAAAAGGGAAGTCCCCTCCAAAAATTATTTCCTGCATTCACTCATTCCATGAAATAATTAATTAATATAAAAAATTTTTAAAAAAACATGGTAGCCTAGGGTCCCCAATCTCTAGTTACGTTTTTTCCAACATGGGGTCTCCACTCCCTAGTTGAAGTTATGTTAGACATAGGGTCTCCACTCCCTAGTCACTTTTCCAACATAGGGTCTCCACTCCCTAGTCACTTTTCCAACATAGGGTCTCCACTCCCTAGTTGAATTTATTTTAAGCATAGCGTCTCCACTCCCTAGTCTGCTTTTCCAACATAGGGTCTCCACTCCCTAGTTGAAGTTATGTTAGACATAGGGCCTCCACTCCCAAGTCACTTTTCTAACATAGGGTCTCCGCTCCCTAGTTGAATTTATTTTAGATATAGGGTCTCCACTCCCTAGTCGCTTTGCCAACATAGGGTCTCCACTCCCTAGTTGAAATTATTTTAGACATAGGGTCTCCACTCCCTAGTCACTTTTCCAACATAAGGCCTCCACTCCCTAGTTGAATTTATTTTAGACATAGGGTCTCCACTCCCTAGTCACTTTTCCAACATAGGGTCTCCACTCCCTAGTTGAAGTTATTTTAGACATAGGGTCTCCACTCCCTAGTCACTTTTCCAACATAGGGTCTCCACTCCCTAGTTGAATTTATTTTAGACATAGGGTCTCCACTCCCTAGTCTGCTTTTCCAACATAGGGTCTCCACTCCCTAGTTGAAGTTATTTTAGACATAGGGTCTCCACTCCCTAGTCACTTTTCCAACATAGGGTCTCCACTCCCTAGTTGAAGTTATTATAGAGATAGGGTCTCCACTCCCTAGTCACTTTTCCAACATAGGGCCCCATCCCCTAGTCGCTTCCAGCATAACCTGGTAGTCTTTTCCATTATAGGGTTCCACTCCCTAGTTGATTTCCGGCATAACCCGAGGACCCTTTTTCTTTTTCCGGCATAACCCGAGGACCCTTTTTCTTTCCCGGCATAACCCGTGGACCTTTTTTCTTCCCCGGCATAACCCGGTCATTTTTCCAGCATAACCTGGTAATCTTTCCAACTTAGGACCCCCGATACCTAGTTGATTTCATTATAGATATAGGGCTCCTCTCCCTAATCTCTTTTCCCCAAGGATAGACAATCCTGATTTTATTATTTTCAATAAAGAAATAGTTTAGATTTTTGTTACAAATAACTCACGAAATTTTCCTAGTGAAAACTGGGGCAGAAAATTTCGTTCGTTTGTTTGCTTTGGTGCCCGAACAGGTTTTCACCGCGAGGCACGAGGTTTGAGATGACCAAAAGAAGAAGTCTCAACCCTAATAAAAGAAAGGAAGAACAAGAAAAGAAGTTGAACTCCAAGTATAGAAGCGGAGAAAAGATGCGGACTGCCCAAGATATGATTGAAGTCACAAGCTTTGCATGTCCCGTCTTGATCCGAAAAGCCGAAGAAGAATGAACCAGCGGTTGCAGCTAACGAGCATCGAGATTCAGATCAGAGTCTGCAGGAAGAACTGACCAAGACTCAAGATCAAGCTTTAGAAGGTTTATAGATAGGAATCTTGTAACTCGTAGTTAATAGGCTTAGTTAGTTTAGCTTTTCATTTTTTATTTCGGTGTAATAAGGAGCTCAGCAAATAGAAACAGCAGCAACAGCAGTGAAATCACGGTTTCGCGGTAGTTCCAGCTGCCAAAACTTCCAGAACTATACTGACCTGATTCCTTTATAGCCAGGGATATGTAGGCAACCTCCGAAGTAAGGTTCGGTCAGACTTTTTCAAAAGATGCTTCTCATGGAGTTTCAAACGGGCAAAAATCGCTCGTAATTGCTCATTTTATCTTTGCCCGAAAATCCTTCGGGTTCCCGAGCAAAGAGGGGCAGCTGTGAGCATGTGATTTTTGCCCTATATGAATTACTCCTATAAAATCCAAGAAAATAGATTTTTTCCAATTATTTGCCATTTTGTAGGATTTTATTAATTGTTTGCATTTTTGTGCACGTTTAATTTTTATTAAAATCATGAAAAATGTCAAAAATACCATGCATTGCATTTAGGTTTTGTTTTTACATTCTTAGGATTAATTTGTCAATTATTTGTTTTATTAAAAATGAAAGTCACAAAAATAGCTCATTTTACATTTTTACCTTTTAATTTTTTTAGATTAGTGATTTTTCTCTTCTAATTTAGGATCATAGTAATTTTATAATTATTGTAATTAGATAATTAGTTTAATTTTATTATTTAAATTAATTTAGGATTTTTAATTAATTTAAAAAAAAAGAGAAGAGAAGGAAAAACAAAAGAAAAAGAAATAATTGGGTAATTGAACAAAAGGGCTTAATTTTGAATTTTGGGCTGATTTTATGCCTAAACCCGTTCCCAAATCAAACCAAACCCAGGCCCAAAACCAGCCTTACCCGGTCCAGTCCCCTACCCCCTAAACACGACCCCGTTTTGCCTTCTTTCATCACGACCGTTGGATCATTGTGATCCAACGGCCCGGAACTGGCCCTCCTATTAACTATATAACTGTCCTAAAACTAGTCACCCCCCCCCCCCAAACCCCTAACATCATTCCATTTCCCTTCTCAAACACTCTCGAGTGAGAAACCCTAGCCGCCCATCTTACCCTCGCCGTCCCCGCCGTGGTCCGCCGACCGGAAATCGCCTCACGGCGGCGGTCCACCTCCAAACTCCACCAAATTAACACCAGATAACCACCATAACCTCCTCATCCTATATCTATCACCAATTTCTCCAAAATCTTTACCCATATGCTCCAATTTCAGATCTAAAACTCTGAATGAAAACCAAAACCCACTGTCCTATTCTCTTCGATTTTTATGGTTTCAAAGGCTCGATTTGAGCTAAAGTTTATGCTAATCGATTGTTCTTGACAAGAACAATCGATTAGCGTCAGTTTTGGTTTATTTTGAGACCTGCCGGTCTCCGACCAAGCACCTACTGGCCCGCCAAAGCTCCGAGGCTTACACAGCTCATGCACCCGCCTCAGTTACCTGCTTAATCCCCCAGTCTTTTGTTCTTCTTTCCCTTTTCTTTTCTGTTTCTTCTCATGTATTATTGTTTCTGTAATACTGTTTTAGGTTTCAAGTCCATCTTCATTTTTTTAGCTTTGCTTGATTACTGCACTACAATAAGTTTAGTTCAATTTAGTTGCATAGTTTGCTAGTTAAAAGCATTGTTTTTTTTAAGTTGACCTCTTTTCTTTTAATCTAGTTGAACCAATTTAATTAAAATAGTTTCTTTACTTATATTACTCAAATGTATGTTAGTTAATTTAGATTACAAGTGTGTTTAGTTAGCCCTAAGGTTGTGGCCACATGATATCTTGGCTTGTTTAGAGGTCTGATGTGTGTTTGCTACTCAGAATTAGTAGAAACCTTAGTTTGATAATTGGAAATTAGGAGTCTGAAATGATAATAACATAAACCTAAAAGGGGGGGCCAATTGGGAAATGAGATGGGGTTTGAGATCAGAAGGTTCTAATGGGGGCTAATGAGTAAATTGAACAAGCTCAATTTAGGTCTGAATTGTTTGAGGCTGAAATATTTAGCAAATGTAAGGATAAAATTGGTTTTTACATAGGTAAAAAATCAGATTGTTCTAGATTTTGCACAGCTGTCCTCATCCTTAGCATAAAATGCTGGTATTGGATAAGGAAAAGGACAGACAGCTGTATAAAAGATGTTGTAATATTCTGCAGTTTCAAAATTAGGTCAGAATATTCCCTTTTGATGCCATTTTCTGTACACTTTATAAGAGGGAACAACATTCACTCACTCACTGACATTCACCATTGTCACGCCCCCTTTTTTCCCCTCCTCGCGGAGAGAGGTCCGGGTTTCGACATTCACATGGGGTGTGATAACTCGTTTCCTTTTGGGAATTGGGTATTTGAAGAGTCGCCACCTAACGGATTACGGTTCGTTAGGGCACCTAGAGTGGTTAACTCTTGCATTGGTTTGCATTACCAGAGATTAGGGTAAGGGCTCGAAATAACCTCGAGGGAAAGATGTTAGGCACCCCTCTTGGTCCACAACTGTGGGTCCCGGCCGAACTTATATTCCCAAATTAGTCCATATAAATAAACGGTTGAATCAAATAGGTTGCAAGTAAAGCATGTTGGGTAACCCAAGTAATAGGATAAAGATTTTTGAATAAGTTGTAAACAAAGGTTTTGAATAGAAGAAGACTTTTGGTAAAGGAGGAGTCCTAGGTTGGTTAGCCTATAGGATCATCCCACACAATGTCCGGTAAGCACTCATCGATGAGGGGCTACATGTGACATTAGCGCGTAGTCATCATATCCCATATCTACCCTTCCCATCCCCTTAGTGGTCATGCAAAGCGAGTGTTTGGTCAGTGATCTCTATTGCGTGTTGTTACCCGTCCCTTCTTAATGGTCTTGGATGGATTTAAGACCTCTACCTATAGGTGGTTCTAGACAGACCCCTAAGGTTTAAAAGGTAAAGATACTAAGGCGACAAGCAATAACACATAGGACTCTTAGCAGGCAAGAACAGGAAGGAGCAAATAAGAGGCTCAGTTTACCTCCACAGGTAAGGCATGTAAACAGCACGACTCAAACACAAATAAGGGCCTTTTGTTAAACGGTATTCTAAGGCAGGATGTCTAAATGAGTATGCAGAAGACAAGCAGTTTATCTTTTTTATTAAACTCAGAAGTAAAACCCTGTCAGTTACCTACTTATTTTAAAAGCCTGTTAGGATCAAAAAAAACATTAAGTCATAGAAAACAGTTTCAGGATCGCAGGTTTTGGAAACGCCCTACAGGCTTGCCTATACGCGGAATACTGATGAATACATTTTAAGGTAAAACAGGGCAGATTTTAAAACATACTTTTAAATCCTACGGGCATGCTGTCTAATAACAAATTAAGGTGGTTTTAAAAGGACTCGTTTCAGGAAATATAAACCATTAATTAAACCAGTTTTGAAGTGAATTAAACGTTAACCGGATTGAGTTATTTAAACTAAACCTAGGCGAGATCCATAGGCGGGATTTGATATTGTTCCCTATAGGCATGATATCTAAGTTTAATACTGATTTCAGAAACTTTGCAGGCATGAAAAAAAACATGTAAACACTTATTACAACAGAGGCTAGGTTAAATTAGATCCTATAGGCATGGCATCTACTGATTTTAAGACTTATAAACATGATTTCTATTATGAATCACTTGAAACCTATAGGCATGATTTCTAACATGGTGAGACAAACATAACAAGATGTGAAAATCCTATAGGCATGTTTTCTACTTGGTAAGGCAATCATATAAGAATGTAAAATCCTATAGGCATGGTTTCTACCCGTATTACCCCACAAACATGTAACTACCCACCCCTTTTCACTAATTACCCCCAATATTTGTTTATAAATTATTACAGACCATATGAATGAATTACACAAGTAAATAAGAAGCTATTCAATAGGGAGCCTTCAATCAAGCCCAGATTTCCAAAGCCTCCAATAGCCTCAAATGCCTCAATTCCATAGACAATATCATAGTCTAGGTGCATCAAAGTTCCCTAAGGATCTCAAGGATTCCGGACAGTGCTTACACCTAGACTTGGTAACCAAAATTGAATAAGTGTAGTGTGGAAGGGCCAGCCTCAGTATGCCAAAGTTCAAAGGGTTCTCAAGAGGATCCCAAGGTAGTACACATACTGGAGGGGGCAGAACTTATTGACTTAGGAGTAGAGTGAGAGTGCTTGACAAAGTTTGAAAGGGTTTTAGTAAGAAAACAGTGTTAAAAGAGACTTGTTTGAAACAGTTTCGTAGAATAAGAGAGAGGGTCATGCAGTAAAACAACTTTGAAAAGAGAGAGAGTTACATGATCAAGTAAATCAAACATGGAATCTAAAATCACATCAGCAATGTTCACAGGACCAAAGCCAAGAGGAAAGAAACTACACACAAGGGTGATGGGGATTGGGCACACATAGAACACATGATTGTAAACACAGAACCAGCCAAGGTCTTAGGAAGTGGTACAGACATGCTCAAACACAACTGATCAAGCACAGTCACAAAACCAGCAATACTTAAGGAGGTTTAGTAGGATCCAAATGATTTAAGACTAATTCCAGAACCATACAAGTCAAGAGTGTAGACTACGTAGAGGGGGATTCATACCATAAGCCAGATAGCGCAGAAAAAAATAGACTACATAAAAGGGGAACATGCACATACTGATCCTAAGGAAGGGAGTTCATAATATGCTAACTATGTAACACCTTAACTGCAAGTTTCACAGCAAAATCATAAGTAGAAGCAAACTAGAAACAAGATGAACTGAAGCAATAAAAGAACCATGTTGTTGTTGAAACTAGAACATACCAGTAAAGAGGACAGTAAGCAAAAGTGAAGGAGCAGGAGAGCACAATAGTTAGCCTTGGCTTGCAGCCGGCTAACTCAGAATAAAAGCAAGTAACACAAAGAGCAGAAAGTTTTAAGTGTTTGAGAGAGAGCTTTTGAACCAAAGTGTTCGTGTCCTGTGTTAATGAAAGACTAGGGTATTTATAGTTCGAAAGCAGGTAGTAAATAAGGTAAAAATCAAAGTCCATTAGTAATTAAGGAACTCAGAATCAATCAGTCAGGAAATCAAGGTAAGTAATCCATTTAATTGAGGAATTAAACTCAAACGGTAATAGACATATAACAAATAAGGAAGGAAATCGTATAAGGCTGAACATGACAATCAAGGAAATATTTTCTGCATAGTACAAGTACACAATATGTAATAGAGGCTAGGTTCAACTCACTTCAATCAAGGAAAGACTTGAGCAATCAATTAATAGCATAATTGACCATGGAATAAGGTCAGAAAATATTCTACAAGGTAAAAATCAGTAGAAATAACATGCGGAATCAGTGAAAGATCAATCACAAAGATTCAAGGATGCAAGAATAGGAGATAACACTTATTTAGCACCACTCTATAAGAACAAGCACATGGTAAGCACAAATCAGAGCCCTAAGAGGTCGAGTAGGACAAGAATCACATATAAAATTAGGGATTCATGTAGAGCATAGTCTTAATTAGTAGGCTAAGCATGATACAAGTAGGAGAAATGAAGAATCAGAAACATCGGTGAACAAAAAATAGAGCAAAATCACACAATGGGCAAGGATAACCACAATTAGGAAACCTAACAAGCAAACATAGGGCAAAAATCACAGAATCATAGGAACATACAGATTAACTGAACATATTATCAAAACGACACTTAGAAACCCAAGTTTAGGACTAAGAAATTAGGGTTTTCAATATAGGCGAGTTGGAAATGGAGTATAATCATAGAATCAGTTGAAATATGTAAGAGATAGAAGTTTTAAACATGAAGAATCGGTTTAACGAAGTGTAGAAGAAGTTCCGAAAAACCCTAACTTCAAAAGAAAGTAAAAACAACTTGAAATCGATGATTTTTGCAAAGGAGGTTCAAGAACAGTGTAAAACGTAAAAGGAACAGACTCGAATCGTTTAAAAATAGCACAGATCTAAGAGATGCAAACAAAAATTAGGGTTTCAAAAGAAACCCAAATAGAGATGGAAGAACCTGTTTAGAAACTTCAAAGATCGTAACAAATACAGTGTGATTTTGCTCGAAATCACACCGGAGTAGCCATGAACAGCCAAAACAGCAAACCCTAGATTCAAGTCGGCGTGGCCCAGGGCCCTTGAAGGCTTTAGAGAAGATGAGCAAGGCAATGGAGGAGCCATTGGAGGCTTGGGGTTGAAGGGTGGTCACCGGAGAAGGGAGGCGGTTGAAAGGGGGTTAGGGTTAGGTTGAGAAAAGAGAGGAGATGAGAGATACAAAGGCGGCGGCCTTTTGGAAATGAGGTTAGGGTTAGGGTCTTAGAAATTAAAAAAGGAAAGAAGTAATACGGGCCGTTGATCTGGGAGATCAACGACCAGGATTTAATGGACTCCGGGTCGGGTAACTGTGTATAGGATCTGTGTCAGGTATTTTAATAGGAAATTGGTCTGGGGTTGGGTTCAATTTAGGCTGTAATTAAAACGCCAATCTGGCTATAATTTAAATAGCCAAATTTCCCCTATTTAATTTATAATAAATAATAAACAATTTCTGGAAGATAATTTATGTACCAAAATGATTTAAAAATATATATTTATCATTTTAAAAATGTAGGGACCAATTTTACGCATATAAAAGGTAATTATACGTTAAACGNCCCTTTCAAAAATTCGCGAAGGGAAAAAAAAACTATTCTGACCAGTTATTTCCACATCTACGGCTCCCGCTTTTGCGGTCAATGCACCGCTTCTGCGGACGTATCCGCTTCTGCAGTTTAACATCCGCTCCTGCGCCTCCCGCTTTTGCGGACAGATTAACGCATCTGCGGATCCCCATAAGAGCTCAAATACAGCATCTGCGGTCCTCCTGTCGCATCTGCGACTCCGCAGATGCGGTCACAAATTCCGCACCTGCGGTCCCTGCCGCTTCTGCGTCTCTCCTCTCGCTTCTGCGGTACCGCTTCTGCGGTCCCAATTCCGCAGAAGCGAAAATACCATAAGCAGCACAGGTTCTGCAATCTCATAAGTTCAAAACTTCCCGTTAGCCATCCGAAATCACCCCGAGGCCCTCGGGACCTCAACCAAAAATACAAGCATGATCCAATACCTTATTCAAACTTGCTCCAATCATTAAAACACCTCAAACAATATTAAAACCATCATTTCTCATCGAATTCAAGCCTAAGTTCTTCTAAAACTTCCGAAACACGCATTCAATCAGAAACCCAACCAGAACACCTCCGAATGACCTGAAATTTTGCACACCCATCCAAAATCACCTAACGAAGCTACTGCAACTCTCGGAATCTCATTCCGATCCCCGGATCAAAATCTCACCTGCCAACCGGAATTCGCCAAAATACTAACTTCGCCAATTCAAGCCTAATTCTACACCGAACCTCCAAAATCAATTCCGATCGCACTCCTAAGTCACAAATCATCCCCCGAAGCTAACCAAATCACCGGAATTCACATCCGAGCCCTCTAACACAAAAGTCAACATCCGGTTGACTTTTCCAACTTAAGCCTTCTTAAAAGAGACTAAGTGTCTCATTTCTTATCAAGACCATTCCAAACCAACTCTAACACATCAATTACTGATAATGAAACATGAAGAAGCATAACATGGGGAAAATGGGGCGGTAACTCACGTGACGGCGGGTCGGGTCGTCACATCCTCCCCAACTTAAACAAACGCTCGTCCTCGAGCGGGTCAAGAAACATACCTAAAGTCTCAAATAGGTGAGGATATCTGCTCCGCATCTCCTGCTCGGTCTCCCAGGTAGCCTCCTCCACGGGGCGACCTCTCCACTGCACTTTCACTGATGCCACATCCTTTGATCTCAACTTCCGAACCTGACGATCCAAAATGGCTGCTGGCTCTACCTCATACGTCAAGTCACCCTCCAGCTGACTGTGCTGAAATCTAAAACATGGGACGGGTCCCCAACGTACTTTCGGAGCATAGACACGTGAAAAACTGGATGCACGCTCGACAAGCTAGGTGGCAAGGCAAGCTCATAAGCCACCTCCCCGATCCTCCTGAGTACCTCAAAAGGCCCAATAAACCGCGGGCTCAGCTTCCCTTTCTTCCCAAATCTCATAACACCCTTTGTGGGTGAAACATTCAGCAAGACCTTCTCACCAATCATAAAAGATACATCTCGAACCTTCCTTTCTGCATAGCTCTTCTGTCTCGACTGTGCTGTACGGAGTCTCTCCTGAATTACCTTCACCTTTTCCAATGCATCCTGAACCAAATCTGTCCCCAACAACCTAGCCTCCCCGGGCTCGAACCAACCAACTGGCGATCTACACCGCCTCCCATACAAGGCCTCATACGGTGCCATCTGAATGCTGGACTGATAGCTATTGTTATATGCAAACTCTGCAAGCGGTAGAAACCGATCCCATGATCCTCCAAAATCAATAACACGGGCACGTAACATATCCTCCAATATCTGAATGGTGCGCTCGGACTGCCCGTCCGTCTGAGGGTGAAAAGATGTGCTCAACTGCACCTGAGTACCCAACTCTCGCTGAACAACCTGCCAGAACTGAGAGTTGAACTGAGTGCCCCAATCTGATATGATGGAAACTGGGACACCATGCAATCGAACTATCTCCCGAATATAGATCTCTGCCAGCCGCTCTGAAGAATAGGTAGTACAAACCGGAATGAAGTGCGCGGACTTGGTCAGTCTGTCTACAATCACACAAATAGCATCAAATTTCTTCAGGGTTCGTGGAAGTCCGGTAACAAAATCCATAGTGATTCTCTCCCACTTCCACTCAGGAATAACCATCTGCTGATGTAAGCCACTCGATCTCTGATGCTCATATTTCACTTGCTGACAATTAAGACACCGGGCTACATACTCCACAATATCTCTCTTCATCCTCCGCCACCAATAGTGCTGTCTAAGATCCTGATACATCTTTGCGGCACCCGGATGAATGGAATACCGCGAGCTATGGGCCTCTTCCAGTATCAACTCCCGAAGCCCATCCACGTTGGGCACGCAAATCCGGCCCTGCATCCTCAACACACCATCATCTCCAATGGTCACATCCCTGGCATCATCATGCTGAACCCTGTCCTTAAGGACAAGCAAATGCGGATCATCATACTGACACTCCCTGATGCGGTCATACAAGGAAGACCGAGAAACCACACAAGCCAACACTCGACTGGGCTCTGAAATATCTAATCTCACAAATCGGTTGGCCAAGGCCTGAACATCAACTGCAAATGGCCTCTCCTCAACTGGAATGTATGCCAAGCTCCCCATACTCACCGACTTCCGGCTCAAAGCATCGGCCACTACATTGGCCTTCCCCGGGTGATACAGGATAGTAATGTCATAATCCTTAAGTAACTCCAACCATCTACGCTGCCTCAAATTAAGATCCTTTTGCTTGAACAAATGCTGAAGACTGCGATGATCAGTGAATACCTCCAAATCTTCAGTGCATGAACTATAGCTGCTAGCTCCAAGTCATGGACGGGGTAGTTCTGCTCATGGGGCTTCAACTGACGAGAAGCATACGCAATAACTCTACCCTCCTGCATCAAAACACAACCAATCCCAACTCTCGAAGCATCGCAATATACCGTATAAGATCCTGAAGCTGATGGCAAGAGTAACACTGGAGCTGTGGTCAAAGCCGTCTTGAGCTTCTGAAAGCTCTCCTCACACTCGTCCGACCATACAGATGCGACACCCTTCTAAGTCAACTTAGTCAAGGGCGATGCAATAGAGGAAAGTCCCTGCACAAAACGGAGATAGTAACCTGCCAACCCTAGGAAGCTACGAATCTCTGTGGCTGAGGTCGGTCTAGGCCAACTCTGCACCGCCTCTATCTTCTTTAGGTCAACCTGAATACCCTCACTGGATACCACATGTCCCAAGAAAGCCACTGAACCGAGCCAGAACTCACATTTGGAGAACTTTGCATAAAGCCTCTCCTCCCTTAATCTCTGCAATACAACTCTCAATTGCTGCGCGTGCTCCTCCTGACTGCGCGAGTGTACCAGTATGTCATCAATGAATACTATTACAAATGAATCCAGGTAAGGCCGGAACACACTGTTCATCAGGTGCATGAAAGCTGCTGGGGCATTGGTCAGCCCGAAAGACATGACAAGAAATTCATAGTGACCATATCTAGTCCTGAAAGCAGTCTTATGAATATCTGAGTCCCTGATTTTTAACTGGTGGTAACCCGAACGGAGATCAATTTTTGAGAACACCCTCGCTCCCTGAAGCTGGTCAAATAAATCATCAATGTGAGGTAAGGGGTACTTGTTTTTAATTGTTACCTTGTTCAACTGCCTATAATCGATGCACATTCTCATCGTGCCATCCTTCTTCTTCACAAATAGAACTGGTGCACCCCAAGGTGACACACTAGGCCGAATGAACCCTTATCCAGGAGCTCCTGAAGCTGCTCCTTCAATTCTTTCAACTCCGCTGGGGCCATGCGATATGGTGGAATAGAAATGGGCTGAGTGCCCGGCACCAGGTCAATTGCCAAAATCAATGTTCCTGTCCGGCGGCATACCCGGCAGGTCTGCAGGAAACACATCGGGAAACTCCCTCACAACAGGAACTGACTCAATGCTAGGAGTCTCAGCTCCCACATCTCTCACAAACGCCAAATAGGAAAGACAACCCTTTCCAACCATACGCCGGGCCTTCAAGAAAGAAATAACTCTGCTAGGAATATAGTCAGTCACACCACGCCACTCGATCCGCGGTACACCCGGCATAGCCAAAGTGACTGTCTTAGCATAACAGTCTAGAATAGCATGACACGGAGATAACCAGTCCATGCCCAGGATAATATCGAAATCTACCATATTCAGTAGCAATAAATCAACTCGGGTCTCCAGACCCCCAATAGTCACCAAACACGACCAGTATACATGGTCCACAATAATGGTGTCGCCCACCGGGGTAGACACATGAACAGGTAAGGCAAGACACCCTCGGGTCGTACCCAAATGATGAGCAAAGTATGAAGATACATATGAATAGGTAGAACCGGGATCAAATAATACTGAGGCGTCTCTGTGACAGACTGAAATAATACCTGTAATGACAGCGTCTGAAGCGATGGCATCTGTCCTGCCCGGCATCGCGTAGAAACGAGCCTGGCCACCGCCTGATTGATCTCCACCTCTGGGGCGACCCCTGGCTGCCTGATCTCCACCCTTAGCTGACTGGGCGGGTGGTGAAGTAACTGGAGCAGAAGTCGAGGGCTGACCCCTATGTTGATGCTGTCTGCCACGAAGGCGAGGGCACTGCCTCTTAAAATGACCCAACTCTCCGCACTCATAGCAGCTGCCCGGTACTGAAGATGGGGACTAATGAAAACCTCTCGCACCGGAGTGACTAGCAGATGCACTCGGCGTAGAAGAACCCTGAACTGATGGGGCATGAGATGAACTCTGAGCTGGGAGGGCGCTGAGTGAAGTCTGACCCTGCTGGGGGCCATGATGACCACGGCCTGAAGATCCCCCACGATATTCTGGACGAGCTGACTGAGCAGGCCTGAAAGAGTGACCTCTACCCTGCTAGAACTGACCCCTCGAAGGAGCACCACTGTAACTGCCCGATCCACGAGGCCTCTTAGCCTCCCTCTCCTCTCGCTCTCTATGGCGAACTGACTCAATCTCGCGAGCAATGTCTACCACCTCCTCAAACGTAGCACCCAGTACTCTCTCTCTAGTCATCAGAATACGGAGATGGTAGTTAAGAACATCCACAAATCTCCTGATCCTCTCGCGATCTGTTGGAACCATCCAAGTAGCATAACGAGCCAGCTGGGAAAACCTCACCTCATACTGAGTTACTGTCATGTCTCCCTATGTCAACCACTCAAACTGCCTACGCAACTCTTCCCTGCGGGACTGAGGTATATACTTCTCCAGAAAAAGAGCTGAGAACTGCTGCCAAGTCAGAGGTGCTGCACCGGCAGGCCTACGCCTCTCAAAGTCCTCCCACCAAGTAAGAGCATCCCCCGTGAACTGAAAAGTAGTAAATGCCACACCACTCGACTCAAGGATCCCTGCCGTACGGAGCATACGCTGGCATCTGTCAAGAAAACTCTGGGCATCCTCGCCCTCAGCACCACCGAATGTCGGAGGCTGGAGTCTACCAAACCTCTCGAGACGACGCTGCTCATCGTCTGGCATAGCTGGAACCACAAAACCCTGAGCTGGTGCAACCTGCTGAGCTGGAGGTGCCTCCGGTGTCTGTAGCCCCTGCACTCCCTGCGCAGGTGTGCGAGCATCGGGGGTCTGATTGCCTCCCCCGGTCTGTGAAGTAGCTGCTGCTGCTGTGGTGGCTGAAACTGCTTGAGCCAAACCAGTACAGACCGTCAAGATCTGTGCCAAGGTCTCCTGAAGACCCGGAATCACAATAGGCACAGCTGGTGCCTGAGCAGGTGCTGCTGGAGTCTCCACCGCTGGAGCCTGATCCTGAGCTGGGGCAATCGTAGGATTAGCAGGTTCTGTCCCAGCTGCTCTACCCCTGCCACGACCACGACCGCGCCCACGGCCTCTGGCAGCCTCAGTAGGTGGCACTGGTGGTCGTCCGTCACGTTCGGTAGCTCGTGTTCTCACCATCTGTGAGAGAATAGAATAACAAAGATTTAGTTCACAGTTCAACAAAGTCGCACTACAAGAGTTTCAAGAATATGGAGTATTTCCTAAAGGTTCTGTAGCCTCTCGAGGATAAGTACAGACGTCTCCGTACCGATCCACGAGACTCTACTAAACCGACTCATGATTCGCGAGACCAAGTAACCTAGGCTCTGATACCACCTTATCACGACCCCAAACCCCGGTCGTGATGGCGCCCAACATATTGCTAGGCAAGCCCGACCATTTATACAACCTTAGCCAAATAACCTATATGAATAAATAAATATTCACTACTATAATACCAATTTAGCACGAAAATTCTGATATAATCTCTAACATTCGAAAACCCCAAAATAAAATACTAAATAGCCCACCGAATCTGGTGTCACGAACATGAGCCTCTAAAACAGATCATCCACCTAATCACCAATCCGACTAGGAAAGAAAATGCGAATAAAAGAATAAAGATAGATGGGAGAGATCAGAGCTGCGAACGCCATGCAGCTACCTTGATACTCCCGGATAATGCTGCTCAGCTAACACGAGTCCTCACTCACCCTGTGGTGTACCTGAATCTGCACACAAGGTGCAGGGAGTATTGTGAGTACTTCCAACTCAGAAAGTAATAAATATAAATAAAGTCTGAGGATCAGAAATCCTAAATAAACACAAAGTAAAGCTATAAATACAACAACGTGGACCAATAGCATAATACGGTAAACATTAAAAACAGTTATAATAAAGTCACACCAGAAGGAGAATAAATAACAAGTAAATATGCAATGCAACACATAAACCGGTACCTCCAGTACCCCGCTGCGGCCGTGCAGCCCGCTCCATTTATTTAACGTCGACGGCGCTCACTGGGGGTGTGCAGACTCCGGGAGGGGCCCCTTACGGCCCAAGCGCAATAATAAGCCATCTCGGCCTCATATCAATATCATTATTAAACCACTGCGGCGTGCAGCCCGATCCCATACTCAGTCCAAAATCACATAAGCCTTTCGGCACAACAGTATAAAAATATTCAGCTTAAACTTCATTAAAAAAAATATTACTTAAGTTCCAAGTTTTGAGAAAAGGTGGCTGAGTTTGCAAAACAGCATTAAATACTAGGACTGAGTTTAATATTTATAAATATGGTAAGAAATCATTAAAACAATCCCTGAAGGATTCAAGTAGTTGGCACAAGGCCCAATGATAACAATTTAATCCATTTTTATAAGGATATCACGAAACTACAAACAAATAGGTAGTAATTTTTATTAAGCGGGACGGACCAAGTCACAATCCCCGACGGTGCTCTACCCCACGCCCGTCATCCGGCGTGCAAGTCACCTCACATAGCACTACGTTGTGCAAATTCGGGGTTTCAAACCCTCAACACAGCATTTACATTTATTACTAACCTCAAGCCGGCCAAAGTCCTAGCTTGCTATGCCCTTGCCTTTCGAATTCACCTCTTCGCGCGTCGAATCTGACCAAAACCACAATGAATACGTCACAATATGCTAAGGGAAAATAACCCAATCGAAAAGACTCAAAAAACATCGAAAATCACGAAGTTGGCAAAACCCGAGCCCCGGGCCCACTTCTCGAAAAATTATAAATTTTACATCACCGGATTCCTTATCTCGCCACGAGTCTATACATATTAAATTTACCAAAATCGGAGTCAAAATGTCCCTTCAAATTCTCATTCTTGTTCTCTTAGGTTTCAAGCCCTAAACCACCATTTTTGACCTTAAATCCTTGAGTTTTCAGTCTAATTTTATGTGTTTGCACCATAAAATCGTGTTTTTGGTTTAGAAATTCTTACCTCAATGAAGTCCCTTGATTCCTCTCCTCCAACTCGCCGAAATTCTCCAAGTCCGAAGTGAAAATATGAAACCCTTTCAAAAATTCGCGAAGGGAAATAAAAACTATTCTGACCAGTTATTTCCGCATCTGCGGCTCCATGGCCGCATCTGCGGCTCCCGCTTTTGTGGTCAATGCACAGCTTCTGCGGACGTATCCGCTTCTGCGGTTTAACATCCGCTCCTGCGCCTCCCGCTTCTGCGGACAGATTAACGCATCTGCGGATCCCCATAAGAGCTCAAATACCGCATCTGCGATCCTCCTGTCGCATCTGCGACTCCGCAGATGCGGTCACCAATTCTGCACCTGCGGTCCCTGCCGCTTCTGCGTCTCTTCTCTCGCTTCTGCGTCTCTCCAGAAGCAGCACAGGTTCTGCAATCTCTTAAGTTCAAAACTTCCCGTTAGCCATCCGAAATCACCCCGAGGCCCTCGGGACCTCAACCAAAAATACAAGCATGATCCAATACCTTATTCAAACTTGTTCCAATCATTAAAACACCTCAAACAACATTAAAACCATCATTTCTCATCGAATTCAAGCCTAAGTTCTTCTAAAACTTCCGAAACACGCATTCGATCAGAAACCCAACCAAAACACCTCCGAATGACCTGAAATTTTGCACACCCATCCAAAATCACCTAACGAAGCTACTGCAACTCTCGGAATCTCATTCCGACCCCCGGATCAAAATCTCACCTACCAACCGGAATTCGCCAAAATACTAACTTCGCCAATTCAAGCCTAATTCTACACCGAACCTCCAAAATCAATTCCGATCGCACTCCTAAGTCACAAATCATCCCCTGAAGCTAACCAAATCACCGGAATTCACATCCGATCCCTCTAACACAAAGTCAACATCCGGTTGACTTTTCCAACTTAAGCCTTCTTAAAAGAGACTAAATGTCTCATTTCTTATCAAGACCATTCCAAACCAACTCTAACACATCAATTACTGATAATGAAACATGAAAAAGCATAACATGGGGAAAACGGGGCGGTAACTCACGTGACGACGGGTCGGATCGTCACACTGAAATATTGTGCTGTATATGTGCTCAATTTGTCAATGTTTGATTGCTGAATCAGTGTGTCTATATACTTATAAAGTTGTGTTCAAAATTCACCTCTTAACAACGGCACTAAAGGAAATGAATCTGACCCTCTAATGGTCAGATTCACTACTTAATGGTGCATAGGTTCTTTTTTGGGTCACTGAACAATCAGTGCATTACAGGAACTGGACTCTGCTAGTAAAGTCATGAGTAGTCCTAGCTTGTTCGAAGTTAAAGTAGCAATAGATTAGAAGTTAGGAAGAAAGTAGCTCTTTATTTTAATTCTTTTTTCTTCTTTCTTTTTAGACATATAATTGTATTCAGGAGAATCTTGTATAATTATGGACTGTCACTAGTAAAGGACTGTTGGAATGTTCTAATTTTTAAGATTTGATCATGTATAGCCTCTTGACAGAATTAGTTGTTTTGATGTCTTACTAGTCTTGGTCGATAATTGTTAGAATGGTTTATGTATGCTTCGTAAAAATACAAACTCTATTTGGTTAATGAGTTAAGTTATAGTTTTCATGGTTAGTGTTAATTGCTGATAATCGAATGCATGGGTAAATAAATTTCGTTTTGGATTTTTGCTGGTTTGTTAAAATGCTTGGGTTACCTCTGACTTGAAAAAGCTGAATATTCATTTGGGCTTGACAGTAACCCAGGTGAGGCAGCGGGCCTAAATCCAGTTCAGGATTTGTGCATTATTTGATTCATGTTATGGGTCCAATATTAATCTTTGTTGTATTTAATTTTATCTAAATGGTCTGCTGGGTATTCATGGATATAGGCCTTATTACCCAAGGCATGTTGTGCAGATTTGGGCCTAGTATTAGCAGACCCCTTTTGGAGTTCATTGACCGCCTGCCTGGCCCAACTTTAGGGCTCGATTTTGAGCCCACTTTTTCCTTTTGAACAGTTTTGGTTTAAGCTTAAGCCCAGAGCTGCTTTAAAAAATTTTAAGGGCCCAGTCACGCACATCAAACCTCTTTCTACAATTATAGCTGCCTACTAAGCTCAAGCCAATTCAAGATAAGAATATCATTAGACCTCCTTAAATTAAATGTAGTTCTCTAAAAACAAATCGAGGTGTGCCATACACAAACAAAACCCATAATTCATGGCCCTCATAAATTAGATTAAGAGCTAACATTTATAGTTGCTATAGCTAAATACAATTCCTTTAAAGAGAAATGGATTGAGGTGTGCCATACATAATTAGATCGTCCATGGCCCTAAGAAATGTTGTAACTTAGATATTAAAATTGAATCCTTGTAGTTTGCTTTAGGCTCGACTTAGACTATCATCGTGATTATGTATACGTTCGCATAACATTGTTGCGAATTTAATTCTAAAAAGAGACTCGAGGGATGTGTTCGCGCAACCTCAACCAAACTTTTTCTTAATAAAATAAACAAAGCGTTATTAATTGTGGACACGTTCGCGTGACATGATTTTTGACGCGCCAAAAGAAAAGAGTATACGTACGCGTAACTCAATTCTTTAATTACGAGTAAATCAAGTGATTAAAAGCGGTAAAAGATAAATGCACATAAGTCCTAAAAATGAGTAGTTAAAGAACTTAAGCCAAGTATAAATCACTAAGCGACCGTGCTAGAACCACAAAATCCGAGAATGCCTAACACCTTCTCCCGGGTTAATAGAATTCCTTACTTAGAAATTCTGGTTCGCAGACTTTTAAAAGAAAGTCGAAATTTCCTCGATTTTGGATTTAAAATAAACCGGTGACTTGGGACACCAATTAAATTATTCCAAGTGGTGACTCTGATCAAATAAAATAATCCCATCTCGATTAATGTCACTTTAATTGGAAAAACTCTCGTATACCCCTCGGGTGGTAAAAAGGAGGTGTGACACTGGGGAAAAGAACCCAGAATCTCTGGTTCAGGGTTCAAGAATTCGAGCTTGTTAATGTGATTTTTACTTGGCTATTTATTGTTGATATTACTGTATTTTTGTGTCTAATGTGCTAATTGTCGCTTATTTACCGCTTTGTTATTATTTGAGCTGTATTAAACTGTCTTCTTACGCCTCCCTTCTGAGTCTTCTAAAAAATGGTGCACACGTTCGCGTGGCCCGCTTTTCTGTTAAAGGTCTTACCAAGTAGAACGAGGATGGATCAGCCACTAGGCCGGGTAGACTTCCGTGCTCCCAGTACGCCGCTCCCACCTCGGCTCAAGTTGTCCGCTTGGATAAGCAAGGTCTAGAATACAACCCCAGGTTTAAACCTATAATAACATAACCTCATGTCGGATCCCTAGTAGGAACGTTTATTTGCATCACGTGCATTTGACTTTGGGGACTCAACACAAGGGTTGGGTACGTCTAGGATAGGTGTACCCGATATGAAAGACCATCCTGATGCATCTTACGTGCTATTTGTACATTTATTTGCTTCAGCTTGTATGTTGACCAGCTAAGGAAAGAAAAACGATAGAAAAACCAAGAGTGAGGTAGGATACAGAATTCACCAGATTCTGAAAATCACGGTATTTGAAAATGCCTCGAAACTCTGACAAAATTTTGAAAACAAAAAAGGAGAGAGGAAAAGAAAATGTATTTCAAAAAATGAAAGTGAGTCAATATCATATTTTTCCAATTATGTCAAAAACTGACCGAACTACGCGAGTCTAATTCTCACTGGATGTGAGATACGTAGGCAAACCTCATCGGTTCCGGCCCCAATTTTTAAAAAAATCCAAAAATATTTTCCTTTAATTCCTATTTTTGAAGCATTTCCTTAGAAAATTTAAAAAAAAAGAAAAATTTTAGTCTCAAAAAAAAAAAAAATAGTTTCCTTCTTTTCGAAGTCTTTCATACGGAAAAAAGAAATAAAAAGAAAAAACAATCAAGAATCAAAATCCAAAATGCGGGTTTCCTTTATTTTGAAGTATTTTTCCAAAAATCCAAAAAAAAATCAAAAAAAAAAAAAAGAATCCAAAAAAAAATATTCGTTTTCCTTCTTTAAAAGTCTTTCTTTTCGTAATGTCATAAAATAAAATTGTAAATTTGAAGTCCAAAAATATTTTCGTTTTTTAGAAATACTTTTGCAAATTTAAAAAAAAAATCAGAAATCCAAAATATTTTCTTAAAAGTCCATCTTTCGAAAATTATGAGGCAACATCCAAAATCCAAAAATATTTTCTTTCTTCTTTAGAAAAAGAGAAAACAAATGAAAATTCAAACAAATTTTCTTTTTACTTTTGAAATTCCCAAAGTTCAAATCAGTAGAAAAGGAATTTTTAGAAGTCTTTCTATAAAAAAAATGAAAATCCAAAATCCAAAATATTTTCCTTGTTAGAAGCTTTTGAGGTATGATTTGCCTTTTTAAAAATGTTGAATAAATTAGAAGAAAAAAAGAGTTAGCTCATTTACCTTGTTCCTAGTTTCCCTGAACTACGTAGGCAATCCTCATCGGATTCGATCATAGCTATGGACAACCTGAGTAAAAAAAATTAAAAAATAATAATAATAAGGGAGACAAAAGAAAAAATCAAATGAAAAAGAGTGGGGAAATAAAAGAGCAAAAGAAAGAAAAGATTCGAGATTTGAAAGTTGATAAAAGAAATAGCAAGGCCGAGATGAGACATACAGTCGTCGCAAACATTTAGATACATTTAACTGTTCATGTGCATTGCATCCCCCAATATGCGGTTCCCTATGTGTTAAATGTCACGAACTAACCGGTTTGTTGTGTATGCTATTAAGAACAGGTTCTATTTTAAGTGGTTGGTTTTTGTGGTAATCTGGCTTCACACCCTTATTTCACGAGATCTAAAGGAAGTATAGCCATGATATCAGCAAGTCACCTACCCATCATTGAGCCCGAAGATAGCCCGGCATCGGCTATCTCGCAACTAGAGTCAGCGGCTGCTGAGGAAAATAGAAGGCTACGACGTCGTGTGTTAGAAATGTGGGGCACATGGTCCAATGGCAGGGAGCCACCCAGTGCTATCCCTGGATTCCCTGAATTGATCCCCAGGACGGGAGGAACTACCAATGTCCCTATCCCAATGACTAACCCATTCATCCGGTTTGGGTACCCCACCATGTCGGCCAACTTCACCGGTATGCCTTCTGAGGTTCTCCCCCAGGCACCGTTTTCAGGAATAGCATCCACAGTGTTCACAGCACCGCAAGCCTCTACTATGGCACGACCAACACTGCCTCGACAAAGCTTTGAACCATCAACTTTCACTTTCTAAACACCCCAATTTCAATTGGACTCCGCTCGGGTTACCCCAAATTTCTATCCTTAGCACCCACAATGTGAGTCTCCCATAGAACCTGAGAAAGCCGTGAGGAATCCTGAACAAGAAGAGATAGCAAGAAAAATGAAAAGCATCGAGCAAAGCCTCAAAAATATGCAAGGCCTGAGTGGCCACAAGAGCGTTTCCTATGCTGATCTATGCATATTCCCTCACGTTCATTTACCCGTTGGTTTCAAAACTCCAAAGTTCGAAATATATGATGGGCATGGAGACTCGATCGCTCCCTTAAAGCAATACTGCAACCAGTTGAGGGGTGCTGGTGGAAAAGAGGAGCTGCTAATGGCCTATTTTGGGGAAAGCCTCACCAGAATCGCTTCTGAGTGGTATACGGATCAAGAAATTACCCATTGGCACGTGTGGGACGATATGGCCCGAGATTTTGTATGCCAGTTCCAGTATAACGTGGACATCGCTCCCGATAGAAAACCTTTGTCCAATTTGAAAAAGAGAACTGTGGAAAGCTTCCGCGAATATACTATTAAATGGCGTGAGCAAGCCGCCAGGGTAAAGCCTCCAATGGATGAAATTGAAATGGTCAAGGTCTTTCTACAGGCCCAAGAGGTGGACTACTTCCAAAACATGATGTCCGCTATGGGTAAGCCGTTGGCTGAGGCTATCAAAATTGGGGAAATGGTTGAAAACGGTTTAAAAACAGGTCGAATCTTGAGTCATGCTGCTTTTAAGGCCACATCACAGGCTGCTCAGATTGGTTCGGAGGATTTAATGAACAGAAATGGGAGAGAAAAGGGAGCCATGATGGTTTCAAGCTCGTGGGGGGCCCGCAGGTCATTCAGCCAATCATATGTGCTTCCTAAAGTCCCACCACATTATTACGCCCATCAAGATGCTGCTTATGCCGTGGCACCGCCTCCCTATGCGGTGATGAACTCGCAACCTTACATGCGGCCACAACATTATACACAAAACCGAGCTCCACCTCCCAGAAATGCACATCCTTACCAAGCTCCATATAATCCCCAACCAAATGATCAACAACACAATCCTCACCCAAGAGAGCCTTTCAAAAAGAATCAGTTCACCCCTATTGGTGAATCGTATTCAAGCTTGTTCCAAAAGCTAATCAGGCTAGATCTATTGCAGCCAGTGGCCTCGAACCGGCCGAACCCCGAGTCCCCTTCGCACCGAGCTGATGCTAGATGTGAATACCACTCTGGAGCAGTGGGGCACAATACAGAGGACTGTTGGATCCTTAAAAGGGCAGTTAAAGACTTTATTGAAGCTGAAAGAATCATTTTTTGGGATGAAGAAGCTCCTGATGTGATGAACAATCTGTTGCCTGCTCAGAACACTGGGCAAATAGTCGGAATGATTTGTGAAAATGAGGTATTTGATCTGGCATTGAAGGCTATTAGGAGAAAAAAAGCTTTAAAAAATGGCCGCCAAGCCTGAAAGTTCCCCATCAGACGGGAGTCTCGGTAGCTAGTCTTGCTATCCTTTCTGCATCCGGATTATCTCAGGGTGTGATCTGGATGTTTTACTTTATTGTCTTACTTTTCGATGTAAACTCTTCTATCTTTAAAATTCAAATTCAAAAAGAAAAATCATCAAAACCAAAAAAATCAAATAAAATTATGTCAAGGAATGTCTCTTTTCTTAATCTTGTTGCTTTTCTTATTCTCTTTTCAGTTCTGTTAAATGCAGATTTCAATAACATGACATGCTTGCGGACCTCATGCCCAGATCCCAAAACACTGTCAGACTTCGAAATAATGAATCAAGAGTTAGAATGCAAAGAAGATAAGTCTGAGGAAATAAAACAAAGAATTGGAACAGCTAAAGGAAAATTGGCTACAAATTAGAAAGGTCCATACATTGCAACAAGAGTACAGCCAAAAGAGAGCTTTGTATTTGGGACACATCGAAACATCCCTGAAACATCTGTCAATGCAAATGCAGTCAAAGGTACTATATTGGATCTTTTATATAGCATTAATTTTCTCCGGTTGGGATGAAGAAGGCTTTTATTCTCGCTACCCAAATACTATCAACCCCTTGCAAACCCTTTGAGCCGGTTACTTTTCTTTGATTACCCTCTTTGGAACCTGAAAGTGCTATTGAAAAAAAAAATTGATTTAAAAAATTAAATGAAGAATGAAAAAAAAAGAAAAGAAAAGAAAAGAAAAGAAAGATACAAAAAAAAGGTGGAAGAAAAGACAAAATAAATGAAATGAAAAATGAAAAAAGAGAGAAAAAGGAAAGGAAAAGGAAAGAGAAAACAAAACAAAACAGAAAAAAGAAAAGAAAATCAAAAACAAAGTTCTCTGAACTACGTTCGACTTGATTCCGAAAGGATACGTAGGCAGCCTCTCTCTGGGATTCCGTCACACCAAAATAAAAATCCAAAAATCCCCCAAAAGTTAAACTGGGGACGAAGCTATAATGGTTTGGCGATGCTTTCGCCTGAAAGGTTCCAAACTTGTAATTCAATCCAAATTCTTTTTACCCCAAATCCTGTTCAAGTCCTTCCGATCAATCGGTAAAGATGTTCAAAATTGGAGGATACAGTTACTTGGATCTTATACAACCAAATGAGAGAAATGAAATGAGAGAGTCTTACCGGTGAAAACCCCCACGGGCACCGTAAGACGACGGTAAGTAGAGAAATTAAAATGAGAGAGTCTTGTTGGTGAAAACTCGCAAAGAGCACTACAAGGCGATGGTGAGAAGAGAAATGAGAGAGGTCAGCTCGTGAAAACCCGCAAAGGGCACCACTGATCGAAAAAGAGGATCTTCAATCACTGACAATGACACAGTCCTGGGCAAGGTTCTCGGTTTCGAGGCAAAAGTTGTGATGAATTTTTGAGAGTCGGACAGTTTACACAGATTAGGCATCCAGTTCAAAAGGCATGTCATGTTCATTGAAGTCCGCATGTACTCTAAATAAGTCCTTCTTTCCTTTCCCCGAAAGGTACACATCTTGTTTAAACTCATTCTCCGTTCCATTGTTTGTTTTCTTTGAATCCCTATCGGTCTAACTCTTTCCCAAAACTAAGACAAAGAAAGGATGGTAAGACTGATTTACAGGGCTCTCCTTTGATACAAGCTAATACACAAGAAGGCACCCAGCCTCGGCAAAGGCATCAAGTCGACTTCGACCGGCCATGGTGGCTGATGTTTTGAAATTGAAAACTCCTGGAAGGAGAAAATCAAAATTGAAGTGCCTATAAAGGCAAATGAAGTTGAAAAGGTTGAGCCCCACGTGGCTAACCGTCTCGGCAAAGGTTTGAAAAGCCAGGGTACTCCAAATTCTCTGAAATTGAGGTTGGAAGAAAGAAGTCAGAAATGAAAGGCCTACGAAGGCGAAATAAAGTTGGAAAAGGTTAAGTCACAAGCGACTAGCCGTTTCAGCAAAGTTTAAGGAGCCAAGAAGTTCCCCAATGCTTCGAAGTTAAAAATCGAAAAAAAACAGGAAATCAAAGTCAAATGACCACAAAGGCAAAATAAAGTTGAAAAAGGTTAAGCCCCACATGATTAATCATCATTGTTGAAGATTGGAAAAGACAAGATCCCCAGGTTTAAGAATGAAACCAATCCCCAGAGAGCAAGCAAGCAATGGAGATCTTTATTGAAGGAGCCGGGCCGAGACCAAGTGACTGAAACGCTCAAGGCCATAAAAACCAACCACTAATTCAAACTGACAAATTATTCTTTGTTTGAAAAACAAGAAACAGGTGTAATCCAAAAGCAACCTTGCAAGAAGCAGGTGCGACCAAAAAAAAACTGCACAAGGGCTAGAAACAGCTTTGCAGCAACAACCCAAAAAGGAAAGTCTCCGCTAAAATTCTTTCCCGCATACTCATTCTCTGATATAAAAAAATAAAAAATAAATGATGAAAATGATTTTAAAAAAAAAGAAGAAAAGGTTCAAATCATGGTAGTATAGGATCTCCAATCCCTAGCTGTGTTTTTTCCAACATAGGGTCTCCAATCCCTAGTTGATTTTATCTTAGACATAGGATTTCCACTCCGTAGTCTCTTTTCCAACATAGGGTCTCCATTCTCTAGTTGATGCCAGCATAACCTGATGACTTTTCCAACATAGGGTCCCACTCCCTAGTTGATGCTAGCATAACCTGATGACTTTCCAACATAGGGTCTCATTCCCTAGTTGATGCCAGCATAACCTGATAACTTTTCCAACATAGGGTCCCACTCCCTAGTTGATGCCAGCATAACCTGACGACTTTTCCAACATAGGGTCCCACTCCCTAGTTGATGTCAACATAACCTGACGACTTTCCAACATAGGGTCACATTCCCTAGTTGATACCAGCATAACCTGGTGATTTTTCCAACATAGGGTTTCCAACCCCTAGTTGATTTTACTTTTTCGACATAGGGTCTCTACTCCCTAATCTCCTTTTCCAAGGATACACAATCCTAATTTTTATTGCTTTAAATAATGAAGTAGTATAGAGCTTTGGTTACAAATAACTCACGAAATTTTCCTAGTGAAAACTGGGGTAGAAAAATTTTGTTCGTTCATTTGTTTTGATTTCTGAACAGGTTATACCTTAAAGCACTGCGTTCGAGACGACCAAAAGAAGAAGTATCAATCAGAATAAAAGAAAGGAAGAAAAAGAAAACCACAGAAGCGGAGAAAATATGGACAATAAGTGAAGTCACTAGTTTGCGTGTCCCGTCTTGATCCAAAAAAGATGAAGAAGATTGAACCAGCACTTGCAGCTAATAAGCATCGAGACTCAGATCAGTGTCCGCATGAAGAACCAACCAAGACTCAAGATCAAGCTTCAGAAGACTCATAGATAGGAATCTTGTAACTCGTAGCTGATAGGCTTAGTTAGTCTTTTTAATTTTGATGTTGATGTAATTATAGGACCACGGACTGGAGCCTCGACGGAACCTCACTCGACTCTCGAACTCATCACTCCATCATTCTCATTGAACTACATGCGACCTGATTCCCTTATAACCCGAGATATGTAGGTTGTCCAAAACCAGGACTCGGTTGCACCCTATCTTTTATTTCTTTTCTTTTCCTTTTGAATAACGGCTTGGTCAAAAATTAGTCACACGGCTCACTTTGTCTTTGCCTAAAAACTCATCATGTTTCCAAGCAAAGAGGGGCAGCTGTGAGCACCTAATTTTTGACTATATTTGAGTTTTTCATCACTTTTTAGTATGTAAATATATTTTAAGTTTAATCTACATATTTTAGCTCTTATTTCTCCTTTTATATATTTTACTTAAGAAAATTGAAACAATTAAAAAAAAAGAGAATCACATTTTTATTATAAGCTTTATCTTCATTTACAAAGAAAAGAGGGTTTTTATTTGGTCTTGTTCAGACTGGGCCAAAAAGTCTAAATTGGCCCAAAACTTAACCCAATTCGCCTAGCCCACTACCCAAAACCCAATATCCCCTCATCTCTAAAATACACCATAATTCCCTCTCTTTAAAAGCTCACTTTCCCAAAACCTAGAGGAAGAGACCAAAAAAATCGGACCCCCCTCTCCATTCCTTATTCATCCTCGCACCGCACCACACCTACACACAGCAGCCCCCATCTTTCTTCAAAAGCAACAAGGAAAAGGCAAGCTCTGTCCTTCTCCATCTTTACACATCTTTGTTTACACGAAGACTTACCATGTAAACCTCCATGTAACACCAGTCCAGATTATCACCCATAAACCACATTTTCCTCCATTAAAATTGCCATGTAAACTCACCTAAAATAGCAAAAACGCAACTGAACAAAACAGCCTCAAAATAGTGCAAATCCTAGCCAAAAACACAGTCAAAACACTGCTGGAAAAAAACAGCCATTAAAGCAGCTTCAACACCCACGAAACCATCCACAAAACAGCCCCGAAATAGCTTCGAAACACGAAAAAAATAATAGCTATTTTCTAGCCCGAACCCAGCTGAAACCACCCTTGAACCACCTGAAAACTGCTTTCTTTTCCACATAGTGCAACAGTGTTTTTTTTGAAGTCGAGAGGCGAGTTCGAGTTTGCCCTCACTGGTTTCCGATCGTGGTCGCTGGTGTGTGGTCCGTCTTTTGAGTTGCAAAGCTTTAAAATTAGGATTCGGCTATAAAGGTCCGTTTCTTTTACACATGTATCGTGTCTTCCTAGTTTGATTCATGAATTTTGTTTGAATGATTATTTCATCAAGTTTATATATCTATGCGAGTGTTGAATCCATAACTCGAACTGAGTTTACTTATAAGTTCAATTTTGTTTTTGTTAGTATTTGAGGAAGTTTGGGAATTCGCTATTATTGTTATCATAAATTAGCATATTGTTTGGTCGTTATCTTGATTAGTTAATCCATTATTTTCATGCTATTTGGTTAGCTGCTTTTGAGTTAGATGAATAATGATGAAATTGGAGCTAAAGCTATTCTTTTTACCTCTGAATGTTTGAGGCCTTAAGTAGTGGATAGTTTTGTTGCATAACTTCGCCGTTTCCTCTCAATTGGAATTATTATCTAGGGATGAAAATGGATAAATAAGAGACAATAATGTAATTCATTTGGGATGTGAAGGGTACGCCAACATGAACTTTAAGTGGGTTGTTTGCTTGGTTTTCATTTAATTAGTTGTTTGAGTAATAGACAATATAAGTCTTGGGCTAGAGTTCATTTGGACTCAGTCCTTGTCAGGCCCCAAACTTTCAAATCTGGGCCTGTTTGGGCAGTTAATACATAAGTTGCCCCATTTGATCAAATAAGCATCTCATATAGTATTGAAACTTTACACCTAGCTACATGATGTAGAATAATTAGAGACATAATCACAATTTTAGGTACACTTTAAAATTAGATTAACTATTACAATTATGTATACGCATGCGTGACATAGTTGTGATGCCAAGGTATACGTTCGCGTAACCATGGTTAAACGTTTTTCTCAAACGCCTTAATCAAATATTCGTAGAAATGCTTTAGGCGCGATTTTTAAATTGTTATCATGATTACGTTTTTCTTTCAAATAAATTCAAAGTACGTGTTCGCGCAACTTTGACCAAATCTTTTTCTTAAATAAACTGTGATGACCCAAAAGGTCCTCACTTATTTTAGAAATAAATTCTGTGTTCCGAGGCCTTGAAACCTCCCTTTTGTCTCACCTCGATTTGCGTGCGCAGTCCGAGCGCGTATCCGAAAAGCCATTATGTGAAAATCTGTGAAAAATAATAAAATTTTGCTTTTAAAATGAATTTAAGTTGACTTTGGTCAATATTCTTGGTAAATGGACCCGGACCCGTGATCGGACGGTCTCATAGGGTCCGTAGTAAAATTTGGGACTTGGGCATATGCCCGGAATCGAATTCCGAGGTCCCAAGCCCGAGAAATAAATTTTTAAAGAAAATTGTTTTCTGGAATATATATGAGTTTTTGGAAAAATGAAAGATGTTTGAAATTGATGGTATCGGGCCCGTATTTTGGTTCCGGAGCCGGGTACAAGTTTGAAATAATAATTTGGTTGAATCTGAAAATTTTGGTAAATATGGGAATTGGTTTGGTATAAAATGGACTTAAAGTTGAGAAATTGGAATTTTAGGTGTTCTTGGATGATTTCATGAATTTGGAGTTCAATTCATAGTTATTGATGTTATTTTGATAATTTGATCACATGAGCAAGTCCGTATGATGTTTTCTGACTTGCATGTATGTTTGGGTTGGAGCCCCGAGGGCTCGGTGAGTTTTGGATAGGCCACGGAGTGAAATTTGCACTTAGGAAATTGTTGGTATGTTGCAGGTTTGCAGGCTTCACATTTGCGAAGCCTGGCTCGCAAATGCGAGTAAATCATCGCAAATGCGAAAGAAGGCCTGGGCAGGCCCTGATCGCAAATGCGACCATTTTTTCGCAAATGCGGAGGGCCATAGTCGCAAATGCGACGTCTGGCTCGCAAATGCGAAGCCCTCAGAAATATTGGGTGGCCGCAAATGCGATAATATCTTCGCAAATGCGAAGACAACAGTCTTCTTAAGGGTTCGCAATTGCGAACCCTGGTCGCTATTGCGACATCAGAGACCTGCTAAAATGAATTTCAGACGGATTTCAACCATTTTTTACAACCTTTTCAAAAACTAAACACCTTGGGCGATTTTTCAAAGACAACTCTTCTTCCAATCGATTGTAAGTCATTTCTAACTCGTTTTCTTTTATCTCTAACATCTTTTTACATGATTTCAACTAAAAATCAAAGGTTTACATGGGGGAAATTGGGTGTTTTGGGTAGAATTTAGGTTTTCCAAATTTTGGGGATTTGGACCTCGATTTCAGGTCCGATTTCAAAACAAATTATATATTTGAGTTCGTGGGTGAATGAGTAATCGGGTTTTGGTTCGAACCTGGGGTTTTGACCATGTAAGGCCGGAGTCGATTTTTGATTTTTTGGGGAAAACTCTAGAATATCTATTTTCATGCATTAGAGTTGATTCATTTAGCATTTATTGATATAGTTAGGTAACTTGTGGCTAGATACGAGCGAATAGGTGGTGGAATCAAGAGGTAAAGCGGTAGTTGAGGCTTGAATTGTGTTCGTAGCATCGAGGTAAGTGTTTGGTCTAACCTTAGCTTGAGGGATTAGGAGTTGTGCCTTAGTTGCTATCTGTTAACTGTGGAGTGCGACGTATAGGCATGGTGACGAGTATCTATACGTCAGTTTCAAGCATGCCCGTGTGTCTTGTATTGTAATTGTTGTGACTCCGTCATGGTTTATTCATGCTTAATATGATGATTATAATTATTGTTCCCTTGCTGGGATGTTGTTGTTATATTATTGTTCCTTTGCCAGGATGTTGTTGTTATACTATTGTTCCCTTGCCGGGATGTTGATGTTGTATTATTGTTCCCTTACCGGGATGTTGTTGTTATATTACTGTTCCCTCGCTGGGATTCTTTTATAATTGGTGTTGATATATGAAATGGGAGCGGGTTTCACGCCTGCAACGGTAATATATGAAATGGGAGCGGGTTGCACGCCTGCAACGGTAATATATAAAATGGGAGCGGGTTGCATGCCTGCAACGGTAATGTATGAAATAGGAGCGGGTTGCACGCCTGCAACGGTAATGTATGAAGTGGGAGCGGGTTGCACCCCTGCAACGGTAATATATGAAATGGGAGCGGGTTGCACGCCTGCAACGGTACTATATGAAATGGGAGCGGGTTGCACGCCTGCAACGACATCACATGTCTACTTGTTCCTTATTTCCTTATCCTTTGCTGGTAACTGAATTATGGCGTTCTTTGCTTTTCTCTATTGGTTTCTGTTGTTGCCTGATATACCCCGCACCATATCCCCCCTTTCTATCTTTAACTGTAAATATCTGCCTTTATTTCTGCAGTATATGATTTAACTGCACAGGTTTATTTGGTAGTCTGGTCCTAGTCTCGTCACTACTTCGCCGAGGTTAGGCTAGGCACTTACCAGCACATGGGGTCGGTTGTGCTGATACTACACTCTGCACTCTTGTGTGCAGATCCCGATACTGTAGCTTTTAGACCGCAGTGAGGTTGCTGCTTCCAGTCCATCAGGCGACCCGAGGTAGTCCTGCAGGCGTCCGCAGGCCTTGGCGTCTCCTTCTATCCTCTCATTCTATTTCTTTTATGTATTTCAGAGACAGCGTTGTATTTATCTTTCGGACCCTTATTTGTAGTACTCCTAGACAGTCTGTGAAATTGTGACACCAGTTCTGGGTAGTTTATGTTATGGATTAGTATTGGCATCATTGTTAAAATATTGTATTTCAGTCTTCCGCTCATTTAAATTCCGCTGATTACTTAGGTTCTTAATTGATAAAGGATTAAAATGGGAAAAAGGTGAATAGTACAATTGGTTGGCTTGCCTAGCTTTCACATCTATTCTTTCCTATCGTGTGATTTTGTTCTCTTAGTGCTAAATTGAACCATCTACTCTTGTTCTTTCACGGATGGCGAGGTGATGTACCGCTTCTTTAGCCAAGCAGCCACACAGACCGGTGATGGATCAGCTACGTCTTCGGAGGCTTTGTGGAGGTTCGATAGGTTTCACCAAGCTTTTCACTACCACTTTCAACGGTGCATCTTTTGAGGATCCCCAGGATTATTTAGATAGCTGTCATGAGGTTCTCAGGAACATGGGGATAGTGGAGACCAATGGGGTCGACTTTGCTGCTTTTCGCTTATCTGGATCCGCCAAGACTTGGTGGAGAGATTATTGTTTGGCTAGACCAGTTGGGTCACCAGCTCTGACTTGGGATCAGTTTTCTCAGCTATTCCTGGAGAAGATTCTTCCTGTCACTCAGAGGGAGAGCTATCGGAGGCAGTTTGAGTGTCTCCAGCAGGGTTCTATGACTGTTACTCAGTACGAGACCAGATTTATTGATTTGGCCTGTCATGCTCTTCTTACACTTCCCACTGAGAGAGAGAGTGAGGAGGTTCATTGAGGGGCTCATTCAGCCTATTCGATTGTAGATGGCTAAGGAGACGGAGAGTGAGATTTCTTTTCAGGAGGTGGCCAATGTGGCAGGAGAGTTGAGATGGTTCTATCACAGGGGGGTGGTCAGGGGTCTAACAAGAGGCCTCATCATTCTGGCAGATTCCGTGGTGCCTCATCTGGAGGCAGAGATTCTTTTGGTAGAGGCCATCCTCCTAGGCCTTATCAGTCAGCACCTCAGGCTTCTCACGGTACTCCAGGTGGCCGTGGTTCTCACATGCAATATTTTGATCAACAGTCCTATAGTGCATCGCCAGCTCCTATCAGTGCACCTCTGCTTCAGAGTTTTCAGGGCCGTCAGCCCCAGCAATCGAGGGCTTGTTTTACTTGTGGCTACACGAGGCATATTGCTAGATTTTGCCCTCGAGCACCGAGCAGTTCTTAGCACCAGGGTTCCCGTGCCATGATTCAGGCACCGAGTGTTCCACCGCCCGCTCAGCCAGCTGGAGGCGGAGGTAGGGGTGCTAGAGGTGGAGGTAGAGGTATTAGAGGTGGAGGTCAGGCCGCTAGAGGTGGAGGCCAGCCAGTAGCAGGTCGTCCCCGAGATGTAGTTCCGAGTGGTAGGGCCCAGCCCCGATGTTATGTTCTTCCAGCCAGGCCTGAGGCTGAGGCTTCCGATGCAGTTATCACAGTGATTCCTAGAGTGCTCCTGTTTATGTGTCTACACCGGTGGGTGATACTATTATGGTAGATCGTGTTCATCGTTCTTGTGTAGTTGTGATTGGGGGTCTTGAGACCCGAGTAGATTTGTTACTATTGGATATGGTTGATTTTGATGTCATATTGGGGATGGACTGGTTATCACCTTACCACGCTATCATGGATTGTTATGCCAAGACTGTGACCTTAGCCTTGCCGGGGTTGCCTCGTTTAGAGTGGAGAGGGACTCCTGGTCATTCTACCCGTAGGGTTATCTTATATATGAAGGCTCGGCGTATGGTTGATAAGGGATGTTTGGCCTATTTGGCATATGTTCGTGATTCTAGTGTGGAGGTTCCTTCTATGGATTCTGTGCCTATTGTTTGTGAGTTTCCTGAGGTTTTCCCTTCAGACCTGCCGGGTATGCCACCCGACAGGAATATTGACTTCTGCATTGATTTGGCTCCGGGCACTCAGCCCATTTCTATTCTACCGTATCGTATGGCCCCGCTTGAGTTGAAAGAATTGAAGGAGCAGTTGCAAGATTTGCTTGATAAGGGCTTTATTAGGTCTAGTGTCTCGCCTTGGGGTGCACCGGTGTTGTTTGTTAAGAAAAAGGATGGGTCGATGGGAATGTGTATAGATTATCGGTAATTGAGCAAGGTCACAATCAAGAATAAGTACCCATTGCCGCGGACTGATGATTTGTTTGACCAGCTTCAAGGTGCCCAAGTATTTTCTAAGATCGACTTGAGATCTGGCTACCATCAGTTGAGGATTAGGGCATCCGATCTCCTTAAGACAGCTTTCCGCACTCGGTATGGGCATTATGAGTTCTTGGTGATGTCATTCGGATTGACAAATGCCCCAGCAGCTTTTATGGATGTGATGAACCGAGTGTTCAGGCCTTACTTGGATTCGTTCATGATAGTCTTCATTGATGATATTTTGATTTATTCTCGCAGCCAGGAGGAGCATGAGCAGCATCTGAGAGTGGTTCTTCAGACTCTGAGAGATAGTCAGTTGTATGCTAAGTTTTCAAAGTGTGAGTTATGGTTGAGTTCAGTTGCATTCTTGGGTCACGTTGTATTAGCAGAGGGTATACAGGTGGATCCGAAGAAGATAGAGGTAGTCAAGAACTGGCCTTGACCCACATCAGCTACAGAGATTCGGAGTTTCTTGGGTTTGGCAGGCTATTACCGTCGGTTTGTGGAGGGGTTTTCATCTATTGCAGCCCCGATGACCAGGTTGACTCAGAATGCCCAGTTCAGGTGGTCGAACGAGTGTGAGGCGAGCTTTCAGAAGCTTAAGACAGCCTTGACTACGGCGCCAGTGTAGGTTTTGCCCACAAGTTCAGGGCCATATACAGTTTATTGTGATGCATCTCGTATTGGACTTGGTGCGGTGTTGATGCAGGATGGCAAGGTCATTGCTTATGCTTCGCGTCAGTTGAGGATTTTTGAGAAGAACTACCTAGTTCATGATTTGGAGTTAGCAACCATTGTTCACGCACTGAAGATTTGGAGATACTATTTATACAGCGTGTCATGTGAGGTGTTCACGGATCACAAGAGTCTACAGTATTTGTTCAAGCAGAAGGAGCTAAATTTGAGGTAGAGGAGGTGGTTGGAGCTGTTGAAAGACTATGATATCACCATCTTATATCATCCGGGGAAGGCCAATGTGGTGGCCGATGCTTTGAGTAGAAAGTCAGCCAGTATGGGCAGTCCTGCGTATATTCCGGTCGGTGAGAGACCGCTTGCTTTGGATGTTCAGGCTTTGGCCAATCAGTTCGTGAGGTTGTATGTCTCTGAGCCCAGCCGTGTGTTGGCTTGCACAGTAGCTTGTTCTTCATTGTTTGAGCGTATCCGAGATCGGCAGTATGATGATCCTCATTTGTGTGTTCTTAGGGACACAGTGCGGCACGGAGTTGCCAAGCAAGTTACAGTTGGAGATGATGGAGTTTTGAGGATGCAGGATCGTATTTGTGTGCCTAATGTGGATGGACTTCGAGAGTTGATTCTAGGGGAGGCCCGCTAGATGTATCAGGACTTGCGGCGGCATTATTGGTGGAGGAGGATGAAGAAGGATATTGTTGCGTATGTGGCTCGGTGTTTGAATTGTCAGCAGGTAAAGTACGAGCATTAGAGACCTGGTGGTTTATTCCAGAAGCTTGAGATTCCTGAGTGGAAGTGGGAGCGTATCACTATGGACTTTGTTGTTGGACTCCCACGGACTCAGAGGAAGTTCAATGCAGTGTGGGTTATTGTCGATAGGCTGACCAACTCAGCACATTTTATTCCTGTGGCAGTCTCCTGTATTTCTGAGAGGTTAGTTGAGATCTATATCCGGGAGATTGTTCGTCTTCATGGTGTGCCTGTGTCTATCATTTCTGATCGAGGTACGCAGTTTACCTCGCATTTCTGGAGAGCAGTGCAGCGTGAGTTAGGCACACGGGTCGAGTTGAGCACAGTATTTCATCCTCAGACGGACAGGCAGTCTGAGCGTACTATTCAGATTTTGGAGGCTCGTGGGATCAATTTTTGCCTTTAGCGGAGTTTGCCTACAAAAACAATCACCAGTCGAGCATTCAGATGGTTCCTTATGAGGCTTTATATGGTAGGCGATGTCGGTCGCCGGTTGGGTGCTTTGAGCAGGGATAGGCTCGGTTGTTGGGTACGGATCTAGTACAGGATGCCTTGGACAAGGTTAGGATCATTCAGAACAGGCTTCGTACAGCTCAGTCCAGGCAAAAGAGTTATGCCGACCGCAAGGTTCGTGATGTGGCATTCATGGTCGACGAGCGAGTGTTGCTTCGGGTGTCGCCTATGAAGGGCGTATGAGATTTGGAAAGAAGGGCAAGCTTAGCCCTAGGTTCATTGGCCCGTTTGAGATTCTTGAGCGAGTGGGAGAGGTGGCTTACAGACTTGCGTTGCCGCCGAGTTTATCAGCCGTGCATCCAATGTTTCATGTGTCCATGCTTCGCAAGTATCACGGCGATCCATCCCACGTGTTAGATTCCAGCAGTGTCCAGTTGGACAATGACTTGTCCTATGAGGAGGAGCCGGTAGCTATTCTAGACTGCAGGTTCGTCAATTGAGATCGAAGAGTTTCCTTTTTGTTCGTGTTTAGTAGAGAGGTCAGCCTGTTGAGGCATCGACCTGGGAGTCTGAGTCTAACATGCGGAGCCGTTATTCCCATCTTTTCTGCGACTCAGGTACTTCCTTCTTATGTCCGTTCGAGGACGAACAGTTGTTTTACAGGTGGAGAATGTGATGACCCAAAAGGTCATCACTTGTTTTAGAAATAAATTCTGTGTTTCGAGGCCTTGAAACCTCCCTTTTGTCTCACCTCGATTTGCGTGTGCAGTCCGGGCGCGTATCCGGAAAGCCATTATCTGAAAATATGTGAAAAATGATAAAATTTTGCTTTTAAAATGAATTTAAGTTGACTTTGGTCAACATTCTTGGTAAACGGACCCGGACCCGTGATCGGACGGTCTCGTAGGGTCCGTAGTAAAATTTAGGACTTGGGCATATGCCCGGAATCGAATTCCGAGGTCTCAAGCCCGAGAAATAAATTTTTAAAGAAAATTATTTTCTGGAATATATATGAGTTTTTAGAAAAATGAAAGATGTTTGAAATTGATGGTATCGGGCCCGTATTTTGGTATCGGGGCCCGGTACAAGCTTGAAATAATAACTTGGTTGAATCTGAAAAATTTGGTAAAGATCGGAATTGGTTTGGTATAAAACGGACTTAAAGTTGAGAAATTGGAATTTTGGGTGTTCTTGGATGATTTCATGAATTTGGAGTTCAATTCATAGTTATTGATGTTATTTTGATGATTTGATCGCATGAGCAAGTCCGTATGATGTTTTTGGACATGCATGTATGTTTGGGTTGGAGCCCCAAGGGCTCGGGAGAGTTTTGGATAGGCCACTAAGTGAAATTTGCACATAGGAAATTGCTGGTATGTTGCAGGTCTGCAGGTTTCGCATTTGCGAAGCCTGGCTCGCAAATGCGAGCTCGCAAATGCGAAAGAAGGCCTGGGCAGGCCCTGATCGCAAATGCGGAGGGCCATAGTCGCAAATGCGACGTCTGCCTCGCAAATGCGAAGCCCTCAGAAATATTGGGTGGTCGCAAATGCAATAATATCTTCGCAAATGTGAAGACAACAGTCTTCTGAAGGGTTCGCAATTGCGAACCCTGGTTGCAATTGCGACATCAGAGACCTGCTAAAATGAATTTCAGACAGATTTCAACCATTTCTTACAACCTTTTCAAAACCTAAACACCTTGGGCGATTTTTCAAAGACAACTCTTCTTCCAAATCGATTGTAAGTCATTTCTAACTCGTTTTATTTAATCTCTAACATCTTTTTACATCATTTCAACTCAAAATCAAAGGTTTTCATGGGGGAAATTGGGTATTTTGGGTAGAACTTAGGTTTTTAAAATTTTGGGGATTTGGAACTCGATTTGAGAACCGATTTAAAAACAAATTATATATTTGAGTTCGTGGGTGAATGGGTAATCGAGTTTTGGTTCGAACCTCGGGTTTTGACCATGTGGGCCCGGGTCGATTTTTGACTTTTTGGGGAAAACTGTAGAAACTCTATTTTCATGCATTAGAATTGATTCATTTAGCATTTATTGATATAATTAGGTAACTTGTGGCTAGATACGAGCGAATTGGTGGTGGAATCAATAGGTAAAGCGGTAGTTGAAGCTTGAATTGTGTTCGTGGCATCGACGTAAATGTTTGGTCTAACCTTAGCTTGAGGGATTAGGAGTTGTGTCTTATTTGGCATGTGTTAACTGTGGAGTGCGACGTATAGGCATGGTGACGAGTATCTATACGTCGGTGTCCAGCATGCCCGTGAGTCGTGTATTGTAATTGTTGTGACTCCGTCGTGGTTTATTCATGCTTAATATGATGATTATCATTATTGTTCCCTTGCTGGAATGTTGTTGTTATATTATTGTTCCCTTGCCGCGATGTTGTTGTTATATTATTGTTCCCTTGCCGGGATGCTGATGTTGTATTATTGTTCCCTTGCCCGGATGTTGTTGTTATATTACTGTTCCCTCACCGGGATTCTTTTCTAATTGGTGTTGATATATGAAATGGGAGCGGGTTGCACGCCTGCAACGGTAATATATGAAATTGGAGCGGGTTGCACGCCTGCAATGGTAATCTATGAAATGGGAGCGGGTTGCACGCCTGCAACGGTAATATATGAAATGGGAGCGGGTTGCACGCCTGCAACGGTAATATATGAAATGGGAGCGGGTTGCACGCCTGCAACGGTATCACATGTCTACTTGTTCCTTATTTCCTTATCTTTTGCTGGTAACTGAATTATGGTGTTCTTTACTTTTCTCTATTGGTTTCTGTTGTTGCCTGATATACCCCGCACCATATCCCCCCTGTCTATCTTTAACTGTAAATATCTGCCTTTATTTCCGCTGTATATGATTTAACTGCACAGGTTTAGTGGTAGTCTGGTCCTAGCCTCGTCACTACTTCGCCGAGGTTAGGCTAGGTACTTACCAGCACATGGGGTCGGTTGTGTTGATACTACACTCTGCACTCTTGTGTGCATATCCCAATACTGTAGCTTTCGGACCGCAGTGAGGTTGCTGCTTCCAGTTCATCAGGCGACCCGAGGTAGTCCTGCAGGCGTCCGTAGGCCTTGGCGTCTCCTTCTATCCTCTCATTCTGTTTCTTTTATGTATTTCAGACACAGCTTTGTATTTATCTTTCGGACCCTTATTTGTAGTACTCCTAGACAGTCTGTGAAATTATGACATCAGTTCTGGGCATTTTATGTTATGGATCAGTATTGGCATCATTGTTAAATATAGCATTTCAGTCTTCCGCTCATTTAAATTCCACTGAATATTTAATGTTGGTTCTTAATTGATAAAGGATTAAAATGAGAAAAAGATAAATAGTACAAATGGTTTGCTTGCATAGCTTTTACTAGTAGGCGCCATCACGACCCCTGAGGGTGGGAAATTCGGTTCGTGATATAAACTAAGTGTTAGGAATTGAGTATACGTACGCATAACTCATCTTAAGATTAATTCTTTAAATATGGATTATCAAGTGATTAACAGTGGTAAAAGGTATAATAAGGTCTTAAAATGAGTAATTAGACGAAATAAGCCAAGTATAAATTGCTAAGCGACCGTGCTAAAACCACGGAACCCGAGAATGCCTAACACCTTCTCCCGGGTTAACAGAATTCATTACCTAGTCTTTCTGGTTTCGCAGACTTTAAATTAAGTCAAACTTTCCTCGATTTGGGATTTTAAAAATAAATTGGTGACTTGGGACACCATAAATTATTCCAAGTGGCGACTCTGAAATTAATTAAATAATCTCGTGTCGAATAATGTCACTTAAAGTGGAAAAACTCCGTTATATCCCTTTCGGGTAAAAAGGAGGTGTCACAGCTCTGGCGACTCTGCTGGGGAAAGAACCCAAAATCTCTGGTTCAGGGTTCAAGAATTTGAGCTTGTTAATGTGATTTTTACTTGGCTATTTATTGTTGATATTACTGTATTTTTGTGCCTAATGTGCTAATTGCTGCTTATTTACCGCTTTGTTATTATTTGAACTATATTAAATTGTCTTCTTACGCCTCCCTTCTGAGTCCTCTAAAAAATGGTGCACACGTTCGCGTGGCCCGCTTTTTATTAAAGGTCGTACCAAATAGAACGAGGATGGATCAGCCACTAGGTCGGGTAGGCTTTCGTGCTCCCGGTACGTCGCTCCCACCTCGGCTCAAGTTGTCTGCTTGGGTAAGCCAGGTCTAGAATACAACCCCAGTTTTAAACCTAGAATAACATAACCTCATGCCGGATCCTAGTAGGAACGCTTGTTTGCATCACGTGCATTTGACTTTTGGGACTCAACACAGGGGTTGGGTACGTCTAGGACAGGTGTATCCGAAAAATGAAAAACCATCCCGATGCATCTTACGTGCTATTTGTACATTTATTTGCTTCAACTTGTATGTTGACTGGCTAAGGAAAGAAAAACGACAGAAAAACGAGAGCGAGGTAGGATAGAGAATTCACCCGGTTCTGAAAATCCCGGTATTTGAAAATGCCTCGAAACTCTGCCAAAATTTTGAAAAAAAAAGGAGAGAGGACAAGAAAATGTATTTCAAAAAATGAAAGTGTGTCAATATCATGTTTTTCCAATTATGACAAAACTGACCGAACTACGTGGATCTGATTCTCGCCGGATGTGAAATGCGTTGGCAAACCTCATTGGTTCCGGGCCCAATTAAAAAAATCCAAAAATATTTTCCTTTAATTCCTTCTTTAGAAGGTATGGTATTTTGGATGAACTTCCACTTAAATCATTTGTATTGTCCGGAAAACTCACTATTCTAAATATAGTTTTCTGTAAATGCCTTTCCTACATTCAATCCATAATTTTTATTAAAGTTGTCTTGCATGATTTTACTTCATAAAATTATTTTCGATATTTTAGAACATATGTAACCCAAACATAATTTTCTAGAAATGTTTTGCCTATTATTCATTCCATATTCCATGTTAAAGTTCTCTTGCATGACTGTATTCCATTAAATTATTTTAATATTCTATAATAGATTGCATATATAAAAGATTTTACATTTGTAGATTTAACCTTTTGAATTCCTATACATATTTTTTTGATATAGATAGATAAACCATTCAAGTTTTATGATTAATTATATTGTTAGTACATATGAATATAATATAAGCAGCATTAGCATTATGAGGAAAAATTAAAATTTTAGGTTTAGAATAATAAATTACACATATTTCTTATAACAATTTTAATTTGTTTTTGTCAGCGACCGTTCAATTAAATGATATTTTTAATATATATATATATATATATTATGTTTGGCCAATAAATTACACATATTTACACATATTTATTATAACAATAAATATATATAACACATATTTATAATA
>NC_031998.1:26145203-26160764 GCF_001879085.1 Nicotiana attenuata | reverse complement strand
ATATATAAAAATATATATATATATATATATATATATATATATATATATATATATATATTATTTATGATTTTATATTAAATTTAACATTCTCAATTCTATGTTCCTTTCAATGCCTACGTAAAATCTGTTTTAAAAGGCTTTTTTAGAACCGTTCCAGCCTCGTCCCTGTGCGGGCACTATCAAAATGCCCTGAAGCTTAACCACAAGACTTAGTTCCATGAGGCTTACGCCCCAAGCGGCCGACTATGCATCTTGAACACGCCTAACGCTCAACGCTCAACGCTCGGGGCTCGCCCAACAGTTCTTACACAAATCATGTGTTGGATTCCCTACTTAGCTGTCACGACCCAACTTTCCCTCCGTTTGGGTATCGTGATGGCACCTAGTCTTAGGGACTAGGTAAGCTTAACTCATGCTGAAATACCACAATAATAAATGAAATTTAACAAGTCTTGAAGCAGAAATCTCTACAAAATTTAAAATTCCCAAAACCCGGTAGTACAAGTCATAAGCTCTACAGAGTTTCGCTACAACTTCTAAACACAATCGTATGGAAATAAGTACAACAGTGTGAATATAAAATAGGAAGGTAACTCCGAAGCCTGCGAACGCAGCAGCAGCGCTACCTTGAGTCTCCTCGGCAAGAATCCGCACAGCTACTAGCGAACTATACCTGGATCTGCACAAAAAAATATGCTGAAGTGTAGTATGAGCACACCACAGCGGTGCTCAGTAAGTATCAAGACTAACCTCGGTGGAGTAGTGACAGGGAACAGTCAAGACACCTACTGGTCTAATATACAGAACATGATATTTATATAAAGAGTACTCGATACGGCTAACAATACAGTAATTAAAATAAGGAAAGAAAACAACAATTACTTAGCAGGACACCATAAGGAAAACAAAGGAAAGGTAAGCGAGAATACAACCCAAATCCGAAATCACAAATACAGTAAAGACAAGTCATAACTCAACAACTCCGATAGTTTTTACCTTGAGTTTTAACCAACAAGCGTCGATCAAATAGTCAAACCTATAAGCAATAAAAATGTTTCATAATATACTTCATTCAAATAAATGTTCTTTTCAAAAAGAGTTCCTTCAAAATAAATGCTTTTCGAATATAATCTTTTCAAATAGATAACCTTCGCATATCAGTCACTCTGTGACACCTCATCTCATAATCATACAATACGGGTCTCAATACATGAACCCTAACACTTGGCATCCCGTGCCCTCATCACACCTCCTAATCATACTGACAACTCACGTGCCCAAAAGAGTCATTCTCACATGGAAGGAAATTAGCAAGGGTGTGTCTACACTCAGAAATCTCAAGGAGCCTCCTATCCGATAAGGGCGATTAACCATGTGTATGCTTGTGCAAGTGTCCTAACATAGTTCATACCAACTAGTAAGTATAAGGAACAGAACGGACAGCACCTATAATGTTTACACAGGGATAGGATCAATGTAACATCAGCTCAGAACGCAATGATTTTTAACAAGGGATCTCCCAGGATATCGTCCCGTAGTCCCAAACGTAAATTCTCGGGGATCTCTCAGTATCCTCAATAAATGTGCTGGGGATCTCTCGGTATCCCGAGGATCTCTTAGTATCCTCAATATATGTGCTGGGGATCTCTCGGTATCCCGAGGATCTCTTAGTATCCTCAATATATGTGCTGGGGATCTCTCGGTATCCCGAGGATCTCTTAGTATCCTCGATATATGTGTACAGGGAAATCTCCCGGGTGCAGTCCCGTAGTCCCAAAAGTAAATATGCAGGGGGATCTCCCGGAATACCGATCCGTAGTCCCAAAGTAAACATGCAGCGCAACCAACAGAAACAACAGTCACAACACAACAGAAAGCTCGTACATCACCAAAATACATAAAACAACAACAATGACAATACTACAAGGTAAGACAAGTAAATCAACTTAAGGACTGTAAATCGCAAGGAAACGGCAGAACAAGCTCACCAGGAATAACCACAGAAAAGAAATGCTGGCATAAAGGGAACAGTTCAACAACGGAAAAACTAACATGTAGCAACGATCCCACAATATACAAGGAAATCAACACGAGTCGAGTAGTCCCAAATAAAGACAAGTCAACAAGATATAAATTATCTAAACTCCTTTTAAGGTTGGACAATTTTGAGGATATTCGAACATTCATTTAAGGGAAGATGATCTTAGTTTCACTTAAGACTAAACAATTTCAGGAGGGGTAATAAAAATTCTCAAATAAGGTAAGCAACTATGAAAAGATAGCATGACAATAGGAGAGGCGAAATTCTTCAGTTAAATCAATTAGGTGTCAATTAGGCAATAAGAGTGAATCATGAAGCAATTAATTCCAATTAAGCGTGTAGAGGTGAAACAAATAAATAGGAAACTCAGTCATGCCAAGAACACATTCCTACACAGTGAATATAAAGACCTAAGAACCCTAAAAAGCCAATTCTTCCACATATAAGTCCGAGCACGCACTCGTCACCTCGCGTACACGAACTACAATCAACATAGAAGACTCAAATCCTAAGGGGAAGTTCCCCACACAAGGTTAGGCAGGATACTTACCTCAAAGACGACACACCGATACTCTAAAATGCACTCTCGGGTGCAAAGATCTCCGGACGGCTCAAATCTAACCAAATTAACTTCAAAGCACAATTAAAACACATAAGAAACTATTATGGATCCTAAAGTTTCAATCTTTAACAAAATCTAAAAATCGGTCCAAAAGTCGACCCCCGGGCCCGCACCTCAGAACCCGACAAATTTTACAAAATCCGATTGCCCATTCCCATATGACTTCAACCATATAAAAATTATCGAGTTCCGATACCATTTGGTCCTTCAAATCATCATTTTATATTTTTGAAAGATTTCACAATTTTTCCCCAAACTTTCCTTTAGTTTTTCATGAATTTGATGTTAAATCTAAGATATAATCACAAAATATAGTTGGAAATTGATTAGAGATACTTACCCAATGATTTGGCATGAAAATCTTCTCTCAAAATCGCCCACTCTCGAAGTTAGGGTTCAAAAATATGAAAAAAATGAAGCAAAACTCGGAATACCCAGCTTTTAGCAGGCTGCAGATGTCGCATTTTGCGACACTGGGTTCGCAAATGCGAAGCCTGGATTAGTACTGTCCTCATCGCAAATGCGACAGGGAGTTCGCAAATGCGAACTCTGAGGGCTTCGCAAATGCGGAATTTCCTTCGCAATTGCGACCCAGTCCCCAGCAGCTCAGTTCGCAATTGCGATGACTACCTCGCAATTGCGGTAGTCGCAATTACGACCAAAACCTCACAAATGCGAGGATACCAGAAGCAGGAAAAAAAAAAGAGTAGTTCCAAAAATGGCAAAAATAACCCGTAGCCCACCCAAAACACAACCCTAGGCCCCCGGGACCCCGTCTAAACGCACAAACAAGTCATATAACTTAACAGGACTCGCTCGAGATCTCAAATCACATCAAACAACACCGAAATGACGAATCACACCATGAATCGAACTTAGAAACTTTCAAATCTTCCAACTTCCAAAACTCGGGCCGAAACCTATCAAATCAACTCGGAATGACGCCAACTTTTGCAGACAAGTCCAAAATAACATAACGAAGCTGTTCCAACTCTTGGAATTGCATTCTGACCACGATATCACAAAAGTCAACTATGGGTCAAACTTCTCCATTTTCCAAACTTCAATTTTTCCAACTTTCGCCGAAATGCCTCAAATTACCCTACGGACCTCCAAATCTAAATTCGGACACGCGCCTAAGTCCAAAATCACCATGCGAAGTTGTTGGAATCATCAAAAATTAATTCCGGGGCTGTTTACTCAAAAGTCCAATTCCGGTCAAATTCTCACCGTTTAAACTTCCGAAACTAGATTTCTCCTTCCAATTTGACTCTGAATCATCCGTTAGCTCAATACAACCATGCACCCAAGTCGATACATATAATATGAAGTTGTTCAAGACCTTACGCCTCAGAACGTAGCTTAAATTCTCAAAACGACCAGCCGGGTCGTTACATCCTCCCCCTCTTAAAATAAACGTTCGTCCTCAAACGTGCTAAGATTTGCCTCGAAGTCCTCAAATCACTGAATGCACACTTCCAACATACACCCGCGGGTGATACCACGTCACCACAATCCACATAAACCTGACGACACCATCTCAACTGAAATTTAGCCTTTTCTACCAATACCAATAAGTCCTAGAGCCAAAATTCTCACCTTCCATTCATTTCCAAGAGACCTGATTCTAAATCCATATCCGGTACCAGTATCGACCAGCTGCATTAACTCGTGCCAATACCCATAGAGTACAACCACACAACATGACACATCACACATAGGCCCAAAATAACATTTCTGATAATATTATCTGCCCCAATCAAATCCAGCACCGGCCATAAGCCTCATATCCAATAGGAACCCGTTTCAAACCTTCACAACACTGACGATGATGCAAGAACACGAAGACCTCATAACCAAACACCCAAATCAACAAGCGACAAACAACACCACTGGACACATACCCCGCAGCTAAAATTCAAGAAACACAGAACGAAAATGGCTGAATATGAAAGGAGAAACACATAGGAGAACTATCAAATAAGCCCTACAGGCACAACTCTCTATCAGTACCAACCTACAAAGTAACACAACAAGAAAAGAATTAAAGAATATGAAAAATTCACAAGGATCTCATACTGGTATAATTTCCACCGCGATACATACCCCGGTTCAAACACATCAAATCACATGAAATCGTGAGGGTCTTACCCTCAACTCTGATTCACAAGTAGGATATATATCAAACCAGCTGGAAACTTTCACTAGACCAATTTCCGTCATAAATTACAACAAGTACTGGCTCCCATACTGGTGGAGCATAAAAATCATTGCTCGTAGCAAAAAATACTCAGAAATCACATCTAGCCTACCGAAATGGACAATAGGAATTTACTACTAGTCTCATAACTCTCAATAATGAATAAAATAAATAGACGATAGACACGGCTATCACTCATAGATCCATCCAACAGGGTTACACATAAATAGAGTGCAAATCATGAAACGCAACCATAAGTGGAGCAACAAATCGGGGAACTCACCCCGAGAAGCAGAATTGTAATGAACTACTGATGGCGCTCCTCTATAACAAATCAAAAATCATACCTGAATGACATCATCTGGAGCAACGGCCTTAAGCCTACTATATGAAACACATCAACGGGCCGGGCCTCCCCCCTCTTGGGCGCCCTCTACTCACCTGAATACCTTGCTGTGACACATCTGCCCAAAATCTGGGGAAATCTCTCACCATGTGGCTGGTATCTCCATACTCAAAGCAACCCCTCTACTGACGTGGCTGTGGGAACTATGCGGTACGGTTACTCTGAGACCCATGAACACCTGAATCACTGTGTGAAGCCTGAAGCGCAAACTGAACTGGCTGACCCCTCAATGAATCCACGGACTCGCTCTCTAACTATAGTGACCAAGGCAGGTGCGTGTCTTGCCAAATCGTTGAATCTGACGGCATAATCTAATATTGACACGGTGCCCTGACATGGCTGCTCAAACTCTGTGCGCCATGCATCCCAAAGGTACTGAGATACAAACTCTCTCAAAACATCTCTGAAAATTGAACCCATGTAAGTGAAGCTGCATCGGCCGGCTACCCAACTCATATACCCGCCACCACTGACAAGCCGCTCCCTTAACCTGGAACGTAGTAATAGCAACCCCACTCGTCTCAACAATACCCATAGTGCTGATAACGCGATGGCACTCCTCTATGAAACCCATTGGGCTCTCTTAAGCCAGACCGCGGAATGTAGGAGTGTCACATTTTCTTGAACCTTGCAAATCTAAGTTACTCTCCCTCGGATGCTGCTGCCCTGACCATGGGCTGAACTGGAACCACCAATTGTGCCCCCATGACACCTGGGACCGGACTAACAAAAACTTGCTGCTCTGAGTATGGTCGAGCTGCGGCACATACTCCTCGTCGGCCTCTGCCTCTGTCTCTAGTGATACCTGTTCCGGAAGCAGCGCCATCGATAACCGCAACTCGTGTCCTCACCATCAGTGAGAGAGTGGAAGGATAAAAGTTCAAACTCCAAGATCAATAAGCTCGCACGATAAGAATGAAGGAAGTGAGATTGTCCTAATAGTTCCGTAGCCTATCGAAGATAAGTACAGACGTCTCCGTACCGATCCGCAAGACTCTACAAAACTCGCTTATGACTTGTAGCACCTATGAACCTAGAGCTCTGATACCAACTTGTCACGACCCAACTTTCCCTCCGTTTGGGAATCGTGATGGCACCTAGTCTTAGGGACTAGGTAAGCCTAACTCATGCTGAAATACCATAATAATAAATGAAATTTAACAGTCTTGAAGCAAAAATCTCTACAAAATTTAAAATTCCCAAAACCCGGTAGTACAATTCATAAGCTCTACAGAGTTTCACTACAACTTCTAAACACAACCGTATGGAAATAAGTACAACAGTGTGAATATAAAATAGGAAGGTGACTCCGAAGCCTACGAACACAGCAGCAGGGCTACCTTGAGTCTCCTCGGCAAGAATCCGCACAGCTACTAGCGAACAATACATGGATCTGCACAAAAAAATGTGCAGAAGTGTAGTATGAGCACACCACAGCGGTGCCCAGTAAGTATCCTGCCTAACCTTGTGTGGGGAACTTCCCCTTAGGATTTGAGTCTTCTATGTTGATTGTAGTTCGTGTACGCGAGGTGACGAGTATGTGCTCAGACTTATTTGTGGAAGAATTGGCCTTTTAGGGTTTTTAGGTCTTTATATTCACTGTGTAGGAATGTGTTCTTGACATGACTAAGTTTCCTATTTATTTGTTTCACCTCTACACGCTTAATTGGAATTAATTGCTTCATGATTCACTCTTATTGCCTAATTGACTCCTAATTGATTTAACTGAAGAATTTCGCCTCTCCTATTGCCATGCTATCTTTTCATAGTTGCTTATCTTATTTGAGAATTTTTATTACCCCTCCTGAAATTGTTTAGTCTTAAGTGAAACTAAGATCATCTTCCCTTAATTGAATGTTCGAATATCCTCAAAATTGTCCAACCTTAAAAGGAGTTTAGATAATTTATATCTTGTTGACTTGTCTTCATTTGGGACTACTCGACTCGTGTTGATTTCCTTGTTATTGACTTGTATATTGTGGGATCGTTGCTACATGTTAGTTTTCCCGTTGTTGAACTGTTCCCATTATGCCAACATTTCTTTTCTGTGGTTATTCCTGGTGAGCTGGTTCTGCCGTTTCCTTGCGATTTATAGTCCTTAAGTTGATTTACTTGTCTTACCTTGTATTATTGTCATTGTTGTTGTTTTATTGTGGTGATGTACGAGCTTTCTGTTGTGTTGTGACTGTTGTTTCTGTTGGTTGCGCTGCATGTTTACTTTGGGACTACGGATCGGTATTCCGGAAGATCCCCCTGCATATTTACTTTTGGGACTACGGGACTGCACCCGGGAGATTTTCCTGTACACATATATTGAGGATACTAAGAGATCCTCGGAATACTGAGAGATCCCCAGCATATATATTGAGGATACTAAAAGTTCCTCGGGATACCGAGAGATCCCCAGCACATATATTGAGGATACTAAGAGATCCTCGGGATACCGAGAGATCCCTAGCACATATACTGAGGATACTGAGAGATCCCCGAGTATTTACTTTTGGGACTACGGGACGATATCCTGGAAGATCCCCTGTTAAAAATCATTACGTTCTGAGCTGATGTTTCATTGATCCTATCCCTGTGTAAACATTATAGGTGCTTTCCGTTCTATTCCTTATACTTACTAGTTGGTATGAACTATGTTAGGACACTTGCACAAGCATACACATGGTTAATCATCCTTATCGGATAGGAGGCTCCTTGAGATTTCTAAGTATAGACGCACACCCTTGCTGTTTGCCTTCCATGTGAGAATGACTCTTTTAGGCACGTGACTTGTCAGTATGATTAGGATGTGTGATGAGAGCACAGGATGCCAAGTGTTAGGGTTCAGGTATTAAGACCCGTATTGTATGATTATGAGATGAGGTATCACAGAGTGATTGATATGCGAAGGTTATCTATTTGAAAAGATTATATTCGAAAAGCATTTATTTTGAAGGAACTCTTTTTCAAAAGAACATTTATTTGAATGAAGTATATTACGAAACATTTTTACACTTAAAGGTTTGACTATTTGATCGACGCTTGTTGGTTAAAACTCAAGGTGAAAACTATCGGAGTTGTTGAGTTATGACTTGTCTTTACTGTATTTGTGATTTTGGATTTGTGTTGTATTCTCGCTTACCTTTCTGTGTTTTCCTTATGGTGTCCTGCTAAGTAATTGTTGTTTTCTTTCCTTATTTTAATTACTGTATTGTTAGCCGTATCGCGTAGTCTCTATATAAATATCATGTTCTGTATATTAGACTAGTAGGTGTCTTGACTGTTCCTCGTCACTGCTCCACCAAGGTTAGTCTTGATACTTACTGGGCACCATTGTGGTGTGCTCATACTACACTTCTGCATATTTTTTTTGTGCAGATCCAGGTATTGTTCGCTAGTAGCTGTGCGGATTCTTGCCGAGGAAACTCAAGGTAGCCCTGCTGCTGCGTTCGCAGGCTTCGGAGTCACCTTCCTATTTTATATTCACACTGTTGTACTTATTTCCATATGGTTGTGTTTAGAAGTTTAGCGAAACTCTGTAGAGCTTATGACTTGTACTACCGGGTTTTGAGAATTTTAAATTTTTTAGAGATTTCTGCTTCAAGACTGTTAAATTTTATTTATTATTGTGGTATTTCAGCATGAGTTAGGCTTACCTAGTCCCTAAGACTAGGTGCCATCACGATACCCAAACGGAGGGAAAATTCGGTTGTGACATTAGCTTTGTTGACCCTCACAATTCGATAACAAATGAATGAAAAAATTCTATTCATCTGTAGGAATATAAAAATTGAGAGCAACTCAAATAACGCCATAGTATCGCATATATTTTAATTGAACATCGTGAGAGTGATTTCATTTGAATATTTCCTTGGCGAATGGATAACCAAAATTTGTATCTTTATTTGCCATTGGTGTTCATGTCTTATAGTTGTTTGGCCAAGCTTCTAAAATCAACTAATTTTGAGAAGCGCTTTTTTTAAAAAGTACTTTTGGTGAGAAGCAGTTTGTGCTGGACTAATTAATTTGAAAAGCACATTAGTGTTTGGCCAAACTTTTAAAAAATATTTCTAAGTGTATTTTTCTTAAAAGTGCGTTTCAGAAAAGTACTTCTGGGAGAGAAGCTATTTTTTCTGCTTCTCCAAAACTACTTTTGTTTCTACTCAAAAGCATTTTTTTTCTTTTAAGAGCTTGGTCAAACACATTACTTTGAAAAATGTGCTTTTGGCCTTGGAGAAGCTGGACCAAACAGGCTATTAGTTCTATGTCTCTCAAATTTGAATGTAATTTTGTATTTAATTGTGAAGGAATAACATTTTAAATTATAATACTCATAAAGTTTATTAGTTATTTTTCCTTTAGGGAGGTAAAATGTGTAGTTTGATAATAGTTTTTAAAAAATTACAATTTTTTAATTATTTGAAAGTTAAGTATGATTGATTTGTATCTCATATTAACTTTAAGACTATTGTATTATTAATATTTGTAACAAAGCTAGATGCTTTTTCTATGAGTTTTTTTAATCCTTTTCAATTTTCTTAATTTTAATTTACTTTTTATATTTTTTGTGTTATTATGCTATTTAATTAATTTATAAATTAGAAATTAAAAGATCCATGGGGCTTATGCTCTGTGCCTCGGGGCTTTTTGCCTCGCCTCATATTAAGTAAAACGCCCCGCCTTACGCCCCTGTCCTTTAAAACACTGCGTAAAATATAGTAGTATTGATATTATAACACGAAATGTGTAGAAATGTGTATTAATATCTATACCTATTACCTACCATCATATTATACACTTCAAATTCAAGTATCTTAACAATTATACATCAAGTTTAATTAATCTCATTTAGAGCAAATAATAGATTATTATCCCAAAATCATTGGCCACTTTGCGCGCACTTGAACCTAATAACTTTCAATATATTAACTTATTAATCTATTTTTCTAAATACACGTTTCAAAACTATTTAATAAAGATGGATTTCTGTCACGATCCAAATTCACCAATGTCGTGATGGCACCTAACTCGCCCGTTAGGTAAGTCAAACAGTGTAAGTTACTATTAAACTGCGAAATCATCAATATATTAATAAAACTACAATAGATTTTGATGCAACTACCCTGAGGATTGGTAGTACGAGTCATGAGCCATTATGATTTAGATTTACAAAGCAGGTGAAATGAATAAACACACTATATGTTTGAAAGTTATGTAAACATAAGTGAAATCATAAGCTACCAAGAACAAAGAGTAGCATGAATCCGATTCACTGGTACATCTCTAATGCAAGCTCTGTCTTCACAGCTACTCAGCTCCAAAATCTGCACGCAAGATGGAGAAGTGTAATATGAGTACAAAAGACCCTATATACTCAATAAGTATCTTGACTAACCTTAGAGAAGTGGTGACAAAATTTTTAAGTCAAAAGATACTCATTTGTCAAATAACATGTGCAATATATACAAATCTGGCAACAAGATGTATAACAGAAATACAATAACTAAAATCTCATTAGAACAAGTGATAACAATTCAGTTCAAGGCTCAGCTTCAACAACAAGTCATCAAATGGCAACACACACATGACACCCATTGCCACAAATGTGAAGTGGATGAAGAGGATGCTTTTTGAAGTATGACATGATGGATTTTCTTCTTTCTTTTTTTTAGTAGTAAAAGGATTTAATATTACTTACTACATAGAGGTAGATATATTACATGCTATATTATTTGTAGTAGCGCATAGGGGCAGGTATCCCCGCATACAAAAGAGTACTATTACCAGTGATATTTTGATTGCTAGAGTCTTAAGCATATTACAAATAGACATAGGCGCTTGCTTCATATAGCTTCTTTCCCTACACATATCCTTAGCATGATGATGCTTCACAAAATGGGGTGGATCAGCAAAAAGTTTTGTGCTTTCTGGCCTATATTGTTTGTTTTCCTTGGTTTTTGCTTCCTTGGCTAGTGCGTCCGCCACTGAATTTGCTTGTCTGTAATTATGTCGTGTAGAAGGCCCTTCTCCTGGCGCATCAATGACCTGCATGATTGTATCAGATTAGCTAATGTTGCATGTCCATTATTTATAGCATTCATTACTTCCATCGAGTCCGTTTCTATTTCTAGCGGAAATAGATCAAACCTGATAGCCAGTTGAAGACCTTCGTGGAGTGCCTGCAATTCCATACGTAGGGGAAATACACCGTTGTAGTATTTGGTAAAGCCTAATATCCATTTTCCAGTGTTGCCCCTAAATACTCCACCTATTCCACTGCTACGGGTTGTGAATGCACCGTCTATGTTTAATATTATCCAACCTTTCTGGGGTGCATGCCAACGGATTTGGATAGAAATTGTTTCTTTTGGTTGAGAGCTTGTGGTGGACATGTAGTGAAATTCAAGCGAGTGATTAATGATATTTATAAGAGATAGTCTATTGTCACGACCCCAGTTCGCCTCCGTGAACCATCATGACGGCACCTAGTCTCTACGACTAGGTAAGCCTAACAATGCGGAAAATAAATAACATTTGTGGAAAAAATAATTAAAAACCGAAATAGTGAAATAAAACAGTGTTTGAAATGCCGCTCGGCATACACAATATCAACTCTCGAAACTAATAACATTTTCCAAAATTCGGAATCTCATGATCACAAGCTTTTGAATGTCTACAAGTATCTAACTCCAGAATATCTAAAAAGGAAAGGAAATACAGAAGGGCTAATACATAAGGGAAGAGTAGAAAGGGACTCTTCGGTCTACGGTACGCGGCAGATATACCTTGGAGTCTCTACAAGCGCCTCGCCTCAATCGTGATAAGTCTGAGTCGCAGTACCTGGATCTGCACATGAGAAACATGCGCAGGAAGGGCATGAGTACACCACAGCGGTACTCAGTAAGTGCCAAGCCTAACCTCGGTCGGGTAGTGACGAGGAAGGTCAGGGCCCTACTGAGATTAAATGAAACATAATATATAACAGAATAAGATAAGACAGTACAGTTGAAAGCTAAATGTAAGAATTTAATACAGGAAAATAAGGATAACAACAACTGAAACAGAGACAAAAACAATCACAAGGAACACCACTCTTCACAAAGATAATAACTGGGGATCTCTTGGTATCCCGAGGATCTCTTAGTATCCTCAATATATGCCAGGGATCTCCTGGTATCCCGAGGATCTCTGGGTATCCTCAATATACGTGCTGGGGATCTCTCGATATCCCGAGGATCTCTAGGTATCCTCAATATATGCTAGGGATATCTTGGTATCCCGAGGATCTCTTGGTATCCTCAATATACGTGCTGGGGATCTCTCGGTATCCCGCACTTCAGTTCAAATATAAAATACGTACAGGGGATCTCCCAGGATGTCGTCCCGTAGTCCCAAAGTAAAACACACAGTAATAACACAAAGATTACTCAATTAAACTCAACTTCATACCAAGGTAAAACAGGTAATTCTAACCTAGCATGCTTCACATAATACAAATAAGGCAGTTTAAGCTGATAAAGCAATTAAGTCAATTAGACATGCTCCTCTAAGCTAGCAGCCGGCTTAAATTTCAAGTAATGTAGGCAGGAAAGGAAAAACACAATTAAAGCTACTTTAGTGAAAACAGGATTTTCAACAGTTAGCACAAGTACGCACTCGTCACCTCACGTACCAGGCATTTCAATTATCACTGTACCAATCCTAAGGGGAATGTCCCCCACACAAGGTTAGGCAAGCCACTTACCTCGAACCGGCTCAAAATAAATCTGAAACCACGTTCTTGCCACGAGTACTCGACTCCAAATGGCCCAAATCTATTCAATTCAATTGTATAAGGTAAATAACACTTCAAGTAACTGATTCTACAGCTAAATTCTAAGCTGATACGCAAAATAAGGTAAAATAACCAAAAACGCCCTTCGGGCCCCCGACTCGGAATTGGGTAAAATTTAGATTTTCAGAATCCTCATACTTTCACGAGTCTAACCATACCAAAATTATTCAAATCCAATGTCAAATACCCAGTCAAAACTCGAATTCTAGGTCTAAGAATTTTCTTCCAATTTTTCCCCAATTTTCATCTCCAATCCGAAATTAAATGATAAAACTAACAATAGATTGTTGGAATACAACTAGAAAGGGATAAGGAATTGTTACCCAATGATCTTCTCTTCAAAAATCCAACAGAATCGCCCTCTCCCGAGCTCCAAAATCAATTTCTAACTTTTGAAACTAAACCCTCGAAACTCTGATTTTTCTTCCCAGTAAATCCGCATCTGCAACTCTGGGACCACACCTGCGGTCCCGCTTCTGCGGAACACAAGTCGCATCTACGACATTTCATTTAAGCTAAATTTTCGCACATGCGGCTCCTTTACCGCACCTGCGAGACCGCAGGTGCGTTGACCATGTCGCACCTGCGGTTTGCTGGAGCCTGGCCAATCTCGCTTCTGCGATCACATAGCCGCTTGTGGTTATGAAAGGAACACAGCTTCAGCTGCCAACTTCAAAAGTCTAACTCTCCTTCTACCATCTGAAATCATCCGGAGGCCTCCGGGACCTCAACCAAAAGCACGAACAAGTCATATATCACTATCCAAACTTATACCAACCCTTAAAACACCCAAAACAACATCGAAACATCGAATCGTCATCGAATTCAAGCCTAAGAATTCCAAATCTTCCGAATTACGCTTTCGATCAAAAAGTCTATCAAACCTCATCCGGATGACCTGAAATTTTGCACAAACGTCACATTCAACACTACGGAGCTACTCCAACTTTCGGAATTCCATTCCGACCCTCGGATCAAAATCTCACTATCGAACTAGAAACTTCAAAAATTCAACTTTCGGCATTTCAAGCCTAAATGAGCTACGGGCCTCCAAAACACAATCCGAACACGCTCCTAAACCCGAAATCACCTAACGGAGCTAACGGAACCATCGAAATTCCATTCCGAGTCCGTCTTCACACTGTTCCGACTACGGTCCAAATTCTAAAACTTAAACTCTCATTTAGGGACTAAGTGTCCCAAAACTCTCCGAATTTCCAAATAAATCTTCCCAGCAACTCACAATAGTAGAAACAAACACGGGGGATGCAGTTAATAGGGGATCGGGGCGTTAATTCTTAAAACGACCGGCCGGGTTGTTACATCCTCCCACACTTGAACATTCGTTCGTCCTCGAACGAGCATAGAGACATACCTGAAGTAGTGAAAAGATGAGGGTAGCAGCTGCGCATATCCTGCTCAGTCTCCTAGGTCACCTCCTCAACCGGTTGACCCCGCCACTGAACCTTCACTAATGCAATGTTCTTTGACCTCAGCTTTCGAATCTGCCTGTCCAATATCGCCACTGGCTCCTCAACATAAGATAGATCCTTGTCCAACTGGACTGAACTGAAATCCAACACGTGCGACGGATCACCGTGATACCTCCGGAGCATTGAAACATAAAATGCCGGATGAACTCCTGCCAAGCTGGGAGGTAAGGCAAGCTCATAAGCAACCTCCCTAACACGCCTCAATATCTCAAAAGGGCCAATAAACCTAGGACTCAACTTCCCTTTCTTCCCAAATCTCATAACGCCCTTCATAGGCGAAACCCGAAGCAGAACCCGCTCTCCAACCATGTAGGAAACAGCACGAACCTTCCGGTCCGGGTAACTCTTCTACCTAGACTGGGCTGTGCGGAGTCTTTCCTGAATCACCTTAACCTTCTCCAAAGCATCCTGTACCAAGTCTGTGCCCAATAATCAAGCCTCACCCGGCTCGAACCAACCCACCGGGGATCTACACCGCCTACTATATAAAGCCTCATACGGCGCCATCTGAATGCTGGACTGATAGCTGTTGTTGTAGGCAAACTCCGCCAATGGCAAGAACTGATCCCAAGACCCTCCAAACTCAATCACACACGCGCGGAGCATATCCTCAAGAATCTGAATAGTGCGCTCGGACTGTCCGTCGTCTGAGGGTGAAATGCTGTGCTCAACTCCACCCGAGTACCCAACTCATGGTGAACGGCCCTCCAGAACCGAGTACCTCTATCGGAAATGATGGAAACTGAAATACCATGCAGACGAACAAATCTCCCGGATATAAATCTCTGCCAACCGCTCCGAAGAATAGGTGGTGCACACAGGAATGAAATGCGCGGACTTGGTTAGCCGATCCACAATAACCCAAATGGCATCGAACTTCTTTAAAGTCCGTGGGAGCCCAGATACGAAGTCCATGGTGATCCGCTCCCACTTCCACTCCGGGATCTCTATCTGCTGAAGCAATCCACTCGGTCTCT